>NC_135668.1:20019321-20351821 GCF_964188315.1 Podarcis muralis | reverse complement strand
AAAGCGGATGTTCTCCCGCTGAGCCATGGCCCTTCAGTTTCAGTTCAAAGCATGATAGCATCCTCAGCATCGGTAACCAAAGATAGACTTCCTCTGCCTATTGAGGCTCCCCCTCATTTTTAGCTACCATGATTGTCATCTGCCCCATAAAACTGTCTAATCTAATAAAAAATTGGGGGAAATAACACCCAAAGCTTAGTCAAATTTATTCTGGATGATGAGCAGGTCCATGAATTATATGCATCTCTTCATGCAAATATGTGGGGCAGTATCCAATGCAGAGCTAAATTAAAGCCAATTAGTGACCAACTTGTTCCTCTGGAGAAATGTTTTGTCCCAGCAGGACGTTGTGTTGTGCGAGAGAATGCACCAGCAAGTGGCTGGTAGCTTTGCTGCAGAATAGATTGTGCAATCTGTTGCACAATTGAGTTTCTGGTTGTGCAACTGTTTCCTGCAGTGGAAGACATACAGAGTTGGAAGGGACACCATCTAGTCCAACCCCATGCAGCACAGGAATCCTTTGCCCAATGTGGGGCTCAAATCCACGACCCTGAGATTAAGAGTCTTATGCTCTGCTATCTGAGCTAACCCAGTTGTGCTGAATTAAAGCTCGCCCTTGCACTGGGACTGAGAACACGGGATACAGACAATGGCTACTTCACATTTAACCCCTGTCTCTAAGCAGCTCAAGGGACATGGGTGGCACTGTGGGTTAAACCACAGAGCCTAGGACTTGCCGATCAGAAGGTCGGCGGTTCGAATCCCCACGACGGGGTGAGCTCCCATTGCTCAGTCCCTGCTCCTGCCAACCTAGCAGTTCAAAAGCACATCAAAGTGCAAGTAGATAAACAGGTACTGCTCCGGCAGAAAGGTAAGTGGCGTTTCCATGCACTACTCTGGTTCGCCAGAAGCAGCTTAGTCATGCTGGCCACATGACCCGGAAGCTGTACGCTGGCTTCCTCAGCCAATAAAGCAAGATGAGCGCCGCAACCCCAGAGTCGGTCACGACTGGACCTAATGGTCAGGGGTCCCTTTACCTTTACCTTTACTAAGCAGCTCAGGATAGCGGATAAGGGTCCATGCCGTTTTATCCTCACAAAAACCTTGTGAGGTGGGTTTCACTTCCCTCTGTTTGTTCCGAACCTGCTACCAGTCATTTCATTGGCTTATTTCCCCTGTCAGAGTAATGCTTGAATTATGCAGAGGGGGGCAGGAAGGTTGTGGTGTCCTTCGTGAAGTCTACAAAGTCCATCCTTGACTTTTAGCCAAATCGTGATACAAACATCCCACCCCGCTTGCCATAGCTTTCTAAAAAAAACCACAAAAAACAGGTGTTCAGGAGCTGGCACAAAACGGTAAGGGGGCTGAGCCCCCTCTGGCCTGCGTATAATTTGAGCCACAGAGTCACTCAGCTGACAACATCATGGGTTTGTTTCTTCGGCCGTCTTCTCCCTGCTTTCCTGAGTGCATCTTAAAGATGCAAGTAGAGGACATAGAAATATATCTATAACGCAACTTCATAAGCCTGTGTCCCCTCACCATGGCTGTTTCCTACCCCCCCCCCAACCAGGACATATGGAAAAGCAGCTCCCATCCTGAGATGGCGTTCTCTCAAGGGGGACCGTGCCGGGCACCTGAGTTCCCTGCACCTATTTATATATATTTTTTAAAAAGCATAATGGTAATAATTATTGAAAACAAAGAGAAAACTGGTCATTTTTACAATAATTTAAATGGACTCGCCAATGTCTCAAGGATGCTGGTAGGAGCCTGGCTTTTGATGTGTGTTCTGTTTTCAAAGTGGGGGGTGGGTGGGAATGGTCTGGGGGTGGGGGGATGTGGAATGAAGCAAAGAAGAGCTTGCCTGATTTTTTTGTTTTCTGTAAAAAGCAAAAAAAAAAAAAAAAAAAAAAAGAGGTAGGAAGAAACCCAACCCAGAATATTTTCTTCTTCCTTCTTCCCTCCTTTTTTTTTCCAGGGGTGGGGGGTGTTTAACTCTTATGCATAAAATGCAAGATTCAAAATTAAAACAGCTATTGGCGCTGTTGTGAACCCTGTAAAATAAAAGTTTGTTGTATTTTATCCTTGCGGAGGTGCTGGTTGCATGCTGTGTGTGTGTGTGTGTTCTGTGTGTGTCTGTGCATTTGGGAACACTTGTGCACACATCGTCGCAGATCAGAAGCCACGTTACAGATCAAAGGGGTTATGTCAAAAGCACAGTGGTGGAGTTTAGGGACTGTAAAGAAAGTTATGTATTGATCAGGCCAAGGCACTCCCAGTCTCAAGCAATGCAGGGCTGCTCTGCAGGAAAACAGGAAGCTGCTTTTTGTCAGGTCAGAATAATTCTCCACCCAGCTTAGTACTGCCTACTCTGACTGGCAGAAGCTCTCCAGGATCCCAGGAAGATGTGCTTCATGTGACTTCCTTCCTGGGGCCTTTTAACCCCTTACATGAGGGATCAGGCACATGTAGCTAGACTACAACTCACACCATTCCAGACCACTGGGCATGCTGGCTGGGAGTCTGATAGGAGTTGTGTTTAGTTGTATTGCTTTTTTAACCTATTTTAGTTGTTTTATTGCATATCATCTCAAAATTTATATGAAAGGTGATTCGTAAATGCATAAGCAAATAAATGTGAAATGAATAAGTAACTGGAGGTGTCAGGGAATAATCTTAGATCCTCCTTCAGGCAAAATAAGTGATCTGCTGCTGAGATATGACCCTGTATTAAGATGGGCAAACATACAGGCATATTGTCTGTTCAAGCACGGCAGATGTCATAAGTACAGTGGTACCTCGGGTTACATACGCTTCAGGTTACAGACTCCGCTAACCCAGAAATAGTGCTTCAGGTTAAGAACTTTGCTTCAGAATGAGAACAGAAATCATGTTCCGGCGGCACGGCGGCAGCAGGAGGCCCCATTACCTAAAGTGGTGCTTCAGGTTAAGAACAGTTTCAGGTTAAGTACAGACCTCCGGAATGAATTAAGTACTTAACCCGAAGTACCACTGTACTGTCATAAGCAGTTCAGCTGGGCCTTTGCTGTTTCCCCAACTTTTGTAACTGCCCAAAGCAGTCTCCTGCTATCTTTTGTGGGGACAAATTTGACTCAGTGTACATTTAATGGCAATCCTACCAAATTTGCAGCTTTCAAAGCAATGCAGAAAGCCATCTGCATGAATTTTGCAATGCAGGTCTCAAGTCAAGCAATGTGTCCAAAAATGTATACACTAGGGTAATACACACTTTAAAAGGCATATATTAGTGACAGTAACATAGAGACATGCATTGTATTGTGGGAAATTGCTTTGCAAAATTACATAGAAAAATGTGGGTATTAGGAGAAATTCACAGAAATTCGCAGTAAAATGCTGGTGAATTTTCATGAGGATGTTTTTTTCTTTTTAATTCAAACTAATGTGATACTTGAAAAAGGAGAAACAGAGAGAAACCAAAATTGACAGATTCCTGCATTCCTAGCTCTGTCAGAAAGGCAACTGTTAGGTTGGCAGAAGCTGGGACAGAGCAACGGGAGCTCACCCCATCTCGGGGATTCGAACCGTCAACCTCCTGATCAGCAAGCACAAGAGGCTCAGTGGTGTAGACCACAGCACCACCTGCGTCCCAGTGCAAGTACAGTGGTACCTCGGGTTACATACGCTTCAGGTTACATACGCTTCAGGTTACAGACTCCGCTAACTCAGAAATAGTACCTCGGGTTAAGAACTTTGCTTCAGGATGAGAACAGAAATTATGCTCCGGTGGCGCGGCAGCAGCGGGAGGCCCCGTTAGCTAAAGTGGTGCTTCAGGTTAAGAACAGTTTCAGGTTAAGAATGGACCTCCGGAACGAATTAAGTACTTAACCTGAGGTACCACTGTAGATAAATAGGTACTGCTGCAGTGGGAAGGTAAACGGCATTTCTGTGCGCTCTGGTTTCTGTCACGGTGTTCCGTCACACCAAAAGCAGTTTAGTCATGCTGGCCACATGACCACATGCTGGCCAAATGCCAGCTCCTGAAAGCAAGATGAGTGCCGCAACCCCAGAGTCGCCTTTGACTGGACTTAACTGTCCAGGGGTCCTTTACCTTTTTTTACCTTTACCATAAAGGAAACGTGCATCTCAGCTATCTCAACTGCCTCTTTCGGGGTTCCATCAGAGTCTATGGCCCATGTGCGCCACATGAATGGACAAAAAGAGCAGTGTGCCCATTGGGTTGTCTGCCTTAAGCATCATTGTGTCTTTGCACAGCTCATTACTTACATGTCCCTGTCAGGCTTGCTTCATTATTACCGGAGAAGGAGGAGGCAAACAAACCGCAGGAAAACTTTTTAGAATTCATTACATGAGTTGGGAGCTGGATTTTAATTAAATATTTAAGCAGAGAGTTCTTTGATATGCTGTGCAAAGGTAAGCATGGGCTTTTGATTAAATTGTTGGCACCTACATGAATGCAATTCATTCAGGGCGCCTTCCACCAGGCTCATAGCCTCTCTCGCGTGCATGTACATCCACACCCCCACACCACTATTTCCTTCCTGTTCTTCCTCCCCCCCCCCCCGCCCCATTCCTTGATACATTTCGCTTTTCAAAAACCCCTTTCTATCCCAGATGTTCGTTCTCTCCCTCTCGCCCTCGCCCTTTCACACACAGATGCATACATTCACCGGTGTGTGTTATTTCGGCTACGAAAGCTTTCCCTAACAGTAGAAAGAGGACTTCCAGATCTGGCAGCTTCCACTCACCCCCTGAAAAAATTGTTTAGTGTTTGTTGAACAGATCCTCCAAATCAGGGAGCCACTCCCCTACACACACACACACAAAGTGCAACAATCTCCCACAAATTCCTTGGGTAGTTTTCTTAAGGGTTTTATTCGCAAACGTCCGAGAAACCCCCAAGTTTGAACAGCAAAACCAAAAGGTGAGGTACACACGAGAATAGAACACGCAGATGCCAAAGTATGGTAACTTAGAGAGCTTTCCGTAATAGTGACAAGGTAGTTTCACGTAAGGGTATAAAGGCAGTTCCCTATGTGCCTGTGACGTGGGAGGAGGGCATGGCTAGCCAACAAGAACTAGAACATTCCTACAAAGTGAAGATACACTGCAACGTTTTGCTGCAGGTCCCACTAGTATGCTCTACAGGGCCCCCCAAAAAGGGACATTAACTGAAATACTATATTCACGCATCCTGCTTTCTTTCTTTGAACAAAAGTAGGCACCAGCATGACCAGCAGGATCAGGACCTTGCTACAGGGGAAGAACCCCTTGCCAGAGGTCCTACGTGTGTGTGTGTGTGTGTGTGTGTGTGTGTGTGTGTTTATCTCCAACCTGCAGAGGTAGACTCCTGTGACCCTCCTGATGTTGCTCTGATTCTAGGCATGCTTACTCAGAAGTCTGTCCCTTTCATGGCCCCACCCCTCTTGTCAGGCCACACCCCTCTCTCTAAGCCACACCCCTTCCCAGCCTTGTTTCACGCCGTCGAGTGTTTTTGCCTTGCTGGAATGTGTCACTGAACTCTGATGACGTCTCTTGCTTCTCTGGAACGAAGACAGAAAGGGGCATATGTAGAAACAGGTGTACTCTACAAAGCTATATTTTCCTTCTGGCCCTTCATGGCACTGACAAGAGGTTGCCCAGGGGTGAACATAGCCCTCAGGCTGGAGAGTTTCCCCACCCCATCCTAATCTGTAAACACTGGATTTACTAGGAGGCAAAGCCATTGTGGGGTGAGGAGACCTTATTCTAGTAACTACTGGGAATCTCCCATCGGGACTGGGAATCCTTTGGCAAGATGCAGCGACCACAGTACAGACCCAGCTGAGCACAAGACAGTTTTGCAATCTCATCCATAGATCTCAGCCTGAGCCCATTCCAAAAATCAGATGACCAGACAGAAAAACAACACTAAAACTCAGGAGGGGTTTCTCTACCACTGGATTAGACGGGCAATGGAAGTGGAAGAATCTTAGAATCAGCACCAAGTCCACTCCAAGGCTATTCTGTGGGGCTGTGCATCATTCCTCCCCTTTTGTTACAAAAATGTAAAAACAAAAACAAAAAACCAAAGCCCAAGAGACACACAAAAAATAAAACATACAATTAAAACTGCCCCCTGAGACTGGCCCTTTAAATAATAAACTCTAGGTGGGCAACAGAAGGATATTGTCCATTGGTGCACAGTGTCCATACATTGGCCTTCCTTCAGCTCATCTTGTAACAGTAGACTCCAAACTTGCCAACTTTGGGGAAGCCAAAGCTTCTGACCCCAGGTTCCGGGGGACCACAGTTGGGCCGGGGTGAAGTGATGGGGTAGCGCACACTAGCATCAGCCAACCAGCCGGCATCACAACGGTCCAAATTAGAGAGCTTCCATGCTGAATAAAGTTGGCCCACCTTGGCAATCTCAGCCCCATCGTCCTGGCATGCTTGCTTGGCTTCCTCCAAGGTGAGCTGCTCGCGGCCGGAGAGATAGTAAACCGTTCCTGTTGGGAAGGGGGCAGAGAAAGAGTTATGGAGCAATGCAGGAAAATCCCAAAAGAGATCCACTTACAGATACATGTCCTGCTCTTTTTTCCCTGTTTGGTTTATCTGGGTTATACTGAATGCTAAGTCCTGCTCAGAAATGACTCATTGAAGTTAATGAGGATGACCACCCTGGGTTCATTCATTTCAGTGGGTCTAATCTGACTATGTAAGAAGGCTGTTGGGTCAGGCCAATGGTCCATCTAGTCCAGCATCCTCTTCTTGCAATGGCCAAGCAGATGCCACAAGCATGACCCCAAGCACAAAGTCCTCTCCCTTCCTGTGGGTTCCAGCAGCCGGCATTCAGAAGCATCACTGCTTCCGACTGTGGAGCCAGAGCATATCCAACATGGCTAGTCGCCATCGATAGCCCTCTCCTCCATGAATTTCTTTAGTCCTCTAGGACTAGCATAGGGATGCGGGTGGCACTGTGGGTTAAACCACAGAGCCTAGGGCTTGCTGATCAGAAGGTCGGCGGTTCGAATCCCTGCAACGGGGTGAGCTCCCATTGCTCGGACCCTGCTCCTGCCAACCTAGCAGTTCAAAAGTATGAAGTGCAAGTAGATAAATAGGTACCGCTCCAGCAGGAAGGTAAACGGTGTTTCCATGCGCTGCTCTGGTTTGCCAGAAGCAGCTTAATCCTGCTGACCACATGACCCAGAAGCTGTACGCCAGCTCCCTCGGCCAATAAAGCGAGAAGAGAGCCGCAACCCCAGAGTTGTTCGCGACTGGACCTAATAGCCAGGGGTCCCTTTACCTTTACCTTTAGGACTAGCATTGGCTATCACCTTGGGTTTGCAGACCCCAAACAATGGTCATATGGTAAAGCAGGAGTCACCAGTCTTTTGCAAGCCAGAGAAAATGTTGTGGGTGCTATACATGTGCTACAACCATGCATGCACCACACTACACAAAGCACACACACCCCATGCACCACAAGGACATATGCCAGCGTGGCCTAATGGTTAGCATGTTGGACTAGGACCTAGGAGAGCAGGGTTCGAATCTCCACTCACTGGGTGACCTTGGGCCGGCCACCATCTCTTAGCCTAACCTACCTCACAGGGCTGTTGTGAGGATGAAATGGGGAAGAGGGGAACCATGTACACCACCTTGAGATCCTTGGAAAAGTGATATATAAATGTAATAAATAAAAACAAACAAATAAAAATACGCTCTCACTCCTCCTCTTCTTCCCTTCCTTACTCCCTAGTTACCCTTTAGCCTTAGCTTTTTGCTAGCCTAATTGGGGAGTTTAGAAGGATGCTGTTCTTTCTTGGAGATTATATTGTGGAGAGAAGATTCTGCTTCTTTCAAGCCTAATTATAGCTATGGAGAATCTGATCCCTCCCACGGTAGCAGCCAAGAAGCAGAGAAACAATTAAAAGTTCTTACCACGTAATTTATTAATATTCGCAGGAAGAGACGAAGGAATGCAGTCTTCCCTAATAATGGCGAATAAAGTCCCACTCCCTATGTCTCTATTATACGTCACCCCTGCGTTGGCTAATCTGAGCTTTCTGCTTCTGAGCTCTCTGTTCTCCTACTCTCAAGGCCCGCCTGGTCCTGGGAAAGGGGGGATCAGGAATGCTTTCCAAAGACATTGAGTCTGTCAGTGTCAGCTTCATTCCGGAGCTGACAGAGGCCGGGAATCAAAGCAGGCAAAGGGAGATAAGGACACTGGAATGTGAGCTGGAATATGAGAGAGAGGAGGGGCAGCCGAGTGGCATAGCTTCAGAGAACGGAGAGCAGGCAGCAGATAGCAAAGATCCAAATAGCAATCTTAGCTCAGAGACAGAAGGGGAGAGGCCGAGAATAGCTAGCCCAAAAACTCGAAGGCGCGAAAAGGTCAGTGAGAGGAGGGGGAAAGAGCGGAAGCGAAAGGGTTTTTTCCCCTGTTGGAAGAAGAGGAAAGGGCGAAGTTTAGACTCAGCAACTGCAAACTTGGAGTCAGACACGGAGTGAAGGCGCTCCGGAGTATTTTATGTGTTTGAGCAATAAACCTGAGATAATTACTGCCGGTGTCTCGCATCTGTGGGAGACCCAAGCCATTACAGTCAGCGGTCTCTCCCCTTGTGCTTCTTCTTCTTGCTGTTCCTTTTCCAAAATTTCCCAGTTTCTCCCCTCTGCAGCCTCTGAACTACGGCCTTCTGCAAACCGCTGTTCTAAATCTATACTGTCCTCCTGTTCTCGGGAAGGTTCAGGAGAAGGGGGGGATGGTACCACCGTTCCTCCTCAGTCCAGTCCCTGACACAAGGGGGGGACCCTAAAGGTGTCAGGTAAGCCTCTTTGAGCACATGTCTGCTTGTGAGAGCCATGCTGGTAGCCCGTGCAGGACAGGGTTATCAAGACAACTACAGCACAGAGGAGAAAACACAGCCTAGGGGAACACAAATTGTGCTTTTCAGTACCGAAGTCCATGAACAGTTACAGGGAGTTAAATGGAGAATTTAGACTCCAGAACTCATCTTCCCTTTAATGATTGTTCTTTGTAGTACGAATAAAAAGCATACTCAAAGCAGCACACAGCATTTACAGCATTTCATTAAAACCCATCAAATGCAAAAGCGAAAGGAAAGCTACCCAAATCCATTAACTACCGTAAAATGAAGCTCAGGGTGAAACAATCAACAGGAGTGAGATGAATTCCAACCCCAGCTGAAAGCCAGGTGACGGTTTTAAAAGCTCAGATGAGAGGGAGCCAACCTAGACTTATCTTGGGTAGGGATTCTGCAGGCTGGGCGCCTCTAAGAGTAGCAAGATGCCTAACAAGGTTTGTGATGTTGAGCTGAATGAGAGGTTTAGCTGTATCTAAAAGGTCCCAAGTTCCACACCAAGGACATCTCCAGCTTGGCCAGAAAGGTCTATTGCCTGTAACTCAGGAGAGCGGCTGCAGGTCAGAGTAAACAGAATCAAGCTAGATGGATCGAGTCCCAATCAGCAGCCTAGAGCAGGCATAGGCAAACTCGGCCCTCCAGATGTTTTTTGGGACTACAACTCCCATGATCCCTAGCTAACAGGACCAGTGGCAGGGGATTATGGGAATTGTAGTCCCGAAACATCTGAATGGCCGAGTTTGCCTATGCCTGGCCTAGAGACTGTAGTTTGAACTAACGATAGTCCTCAAAGGCAGTCCCATGCTCGGTGCATTACAGTATTATTATTATTATTATTATTATTATTATTATTATTATTAAATTGAATTTATATTTATTGAATTTATATACCACCCAGGGGTCTCAGGGCAGAATAAATTCAAGATATAAAACCACAAAATACCTAATAAAAATAAAAACAACAACCCAATAGCCCCCCCCCAAACAAAAAACATTTTTAAAGGGCAGGGGATCTAAATCAGATCAACCAAAGGCCTGGTTGAAAAGGAATGTTTTTGCCTGGTGGCTAAAGGTGTCTAATGAAGGCACCAGGCAAACTTCCTTGGGGAGAGCATTCCACAGACGGGGAGCCACTGCAGGGAAGGCCCATTTCCGTGATGCCACCTTCCGGACCTCTCGAGGAGGTGGCACACGAAGGAGGGCCTCAGAAGATGATCTCAGGGTCCGGGCAGGTTCATATGGAAAGAGGCCAGAAAATCGGAAATCGCCAGAGTGGGAACATACGGCCAGGCCAAAGGGGACATGCCCAGCTCCACCATCTTCCCATCCCTCCTTTAAAGTAGCCTGCCTGGTGAACGATGGCAGAGAACAACTCACCTTTCAGAGCAGAAGAGAAACAGAAGACGTCGAAATGATGGAGGTTCTTGTGGCGCTCTCCATAGTTCCGGAGGCCAGGGGCCATGTGCTTCCCTCCACAGGGCTCCCGTGGCACAGTGATGGGGTACTGGGCTGTGCCGTCCGTCAGCCAGCCTGCATTGCACCAGTCAAGGCCCTCCATCCAGGACTTAAAGAGCTGCTCAAAGGAGGCCATCATGGCATCCTGGTCCTCGCAGGTCTTCTTGGCCTCATGGAAGTTGAGCTTGTAGCGCCCACGTTGAGGCTGGTAAGGGAACACCACCCCTGGGGAAAAGAAAGTTGCCGAGTGAGTACAGGAGGAAGGATCACTTACTGAGGTGTGAGGAACCTATGGCCTTCAGAAGTTGCTGGACTCCAGGCTCCCATCAGCACCTGCCAGCTAGGCCAACAGTCAGGGGTTGTCAGGGACTGGGCAGAGGAGGAATGGTGGAGACCGCCTACCCATCCTGATCTTTCCAGGGAGGAGGAAGAGGAAGACAGTATAGATTCACAACAGGGGGTTGAGGGAAGTCACAGCTCAGAGGCAGATGATGAAGAAGAAGAGTTTGGATTTGATATCCCGCTTTATCACTACCCGAAGGAGTCTCAAAGCGGCTAACATTCTCCTTTCCCTTCCTCCACCACTACAAACACTCTGTGAGGTGAGTGGGGCTGAGAGACTTCAAAGAAGTGTGACTGGCCCAAGGTCACCCAGGAGCTGCATGTGGAGGAGCGGAGACGCGAACCCGGTTCCCCAGATTACGAATCTACCGCTCCTAACCACTACACCAAACTGAGGGGGAAAACTGGGTAATCATGAGAGAGCCAGAGCAACACCTGGCTGACACGTTGTCACCAGAAAGCATTCCAGGCCCTCCATATCCCAGAACCTGGCGAGCCTTAAAAGTAGGAGAGCAAAGAGCTCAAAGTGCACATTGCAGCACCCGTAGAAGTGACGAATGAGGAAGTGGGAGAGGCAGGGGGTGGAGATTCACTCGGTACAATGCCATTATCCAAGAGGCTAGGTTCTAGAGCCTCTCTCTGTAAAGTTTGCAATAAAAAAGGACAATAAGAAACTTTCCCTTGTCTTTATACTGTCCTGGGCAACCAGCCGGCAGCTGCTGACAGCATCCTGACAGGGATGTTGGGAGCTGCAAGCCTGCAGCATCTGAACTACACATTTATAGAAGTCATGGATTCCCAGTCATTTGTTAAAGGTGCTGAGACTTGTTAGGAGGCCCCTATTGCCTTCTGAGAGCTCCGATCCCCAAAGCAGTTTTAGCAACCAGTCCCTCTTGCCAGGAAACTCTGGGAATTGTATCTCTGAGTTTCTGTCCCCAAGAGAGGTGCACACAAGGCCTTTGGCTTCTTGTGAATTGCTGCAAAAGAACATTTAGACAAGTCTAAACAAAAACTGGGACACACATTTTCATGGCCCTCTATGGTGTCTCGTTCACCAGATGTATTGAGTGTTAACTCTGGAAGTATGGTGCTGGAGGAGACTCTTGAGGGTCCCGTGGACTGCAAGAAGATCAAGCATCTTAAAAAGCAGAGACATCACCTTGCCGACAAAGGTCCGTATAGTTAAAGCTATGGTTTTCCCAGTAGTGATGTATGGAAGTGAGAGCTGGACCATAAAGAAGGCTGATCGCCAAAGAATTGATGCTTTTGAATTATGGTGCTGGAGACTCTTGAGAGTCCCATGGACTGCAAGAAGATCAAACCTATCCATTCTTAAGGAAATCAGCCCTGAGTGCTCACTAGAAGGACAGATGATGAAGCTGAGGCTCCAATACTTTGGCCACCTCATGAGAAGAGAAGACTCCCTGGAAAAGACCCTGATGTTGGGAAAGATGGAGGGCACTAGGAGAAGGGGACGACAGAGGATGAGATGGTTGGACAGTGTTCTCGAAGCTACTAACATGAGCTTGACCAAACTGCGGGAGGCAGTGGAAGACAGGAGTGCCTGGTGTGCTCTGGTCCATGGGCTCACAAAGAGTCGGACACAACTAAACAACAACTGGAAGTGTATGCTCAATTCTGACCAAACTAAACTTACTAGAGCAAAATATAGAGCAGGAGGGGTCTCGATGTGAAATATATTGGCGTTATTTTCAACTCTCCTACCCCACTAGTGAGCTTTATGGATAAAGAGGGATTTGCCCTCATGTAGGGTTGCCATATTTCAAAAAGTGAAAAACCAGACACAAAAGTTGTTGAGTTTTTTGGTTTTTTCTCTGGGGGGTGGGGGGTGGGCAGAGTGATGTTCTGATTTTTTTTTTTCGTTATTTTCAACAGACAAATCCTGGATATGTCCAGGAGTTCCCCTATAGCTTCTTGTTTGCCACTATGGGATCTGGGATGCTAAACTAGGTAGTCTTTGTTCTAATTTGTTGGTTGATTAATCATTATAATAACAAACCTACAGTAGGCTTCATTGCGAACCGACACAGTACAATGGTTTTAAAAAGAGAAAACGCTCATCTTTCAGTCCATTTAGTCAAACAACATACTGCCTGGCATCACAGAAATATATAATCACAGGATGGGCTCCTCACATGGGGAGGGGGAAAATGCTTAATGTATTCCCACAGAGCCTTTCATCTTGGATGAAAGAAGAAAGATTTTAAAAAAAAAACAACTGAGAAAAATGACAGGCTACTGGTGACCTCTGGTGGCCAGAGATATACTTGGCAGTTCTGGTAACTGCCTCCAGACTTCTTAGAAAATCCCAAGGAATTTACCTGCACAAAGGTGGGGTCCTGTTTATTAGGAAGCGGGAAAAGGACAGTTTCATGGGTGTAGCCGGGGGGCACAAATATTATTGAAAAGCATTGAAAGTACTCAATTATTTGAGGTCCCCATCCCCCCAGCTAGCAGAAGCCAGCCCCGCACAATGCCCTATTTACAGGGTATTTTTACCAGTGATTTCCCTAGAAAAACTCAGCAAGTTTGATTTCCTTAAAAAAATCTTTCGCTCCCCCCACCCACTCAAAAAAACCCAAAAATCCTGGTTTCATTCATGTTTCCAAATAAAATTTGAGAGAGTGATCAAGGAACATTCAGTTCGCCATCTGCTTTGTGGCTTCTATCTCATGCTGCTGATGGTTAGGAAGATTTGTCAAGCATCCATAATATTAAGTTGTTTGGGAAGTCTAGCATCAGAATGTTAAGTGGGGAAGCATCCATCACAACAATAGTGCTGTGTAAGTATGGGATTTCATTTTATTTTATTTTTTCTGAACTGTTGATCACCTTCCACATATATGTCCCAAGATTATGTACAAATCATAATAAAAACAGCAAAAAAAAACCCAACAGTTAAAAAGAGCAAGTGATTTTTTTAAGCCCACCCAGGTATTTAGAAAGCTAGTGTGTGTTTAAACCTGTTTTTAGCTTATTGTTTATCTTGATTTTTTGAAAGCTTCTAATTATTGTTGCTAACTCTGCTTATTGATAATTTTACTGTATCATTTTTTTCTGTAAGCCACTTTGAGGTTTGTTTGTTTGGTTGGTTGGTTGTTGTTGCTGTTTTACAATCAAGCAGCGTATAAATTTTATGAAATAAATTAAATAAGTAAATAAAAACAAGACAAAGTAGACACCCATGGCTGAGACCAATTCATTCAGCATTTCAGAACAAAACAAAACAAAAGTTTTCAGTTGTTTCCCAGAAAGTACAGCTAGCGAGTGCCGGTTGTTATTTCAACAGGAATGGTATTCCAGAGAACAGGGGCAATCACACTAAAAGCCCAGTACAGAGTTACTGCAGAACGGGCTTCTGAGATCTCTGGCTTTTCCATCCTGTCCTTCTCTCTTTACTTCCTCTCCATCTCCAGTTTGAATCATTTGTCCTACTCTTTTCTGCTAAGAAAGGAAATATATGCCAAACCGCTTAAGTTGCATTATCTAAAATAGTGGTGGGGGACCTTAGTTTCTTTTTCCGTGATCCACAGACCATTAACACATTGCAAAATCAGTTGACAATGACAAATGATAGCACGAATTAAAATATACATAATACAGCTTTAAAAACACAAAATTAAAATATTAGACACTGTGTGTGAGGGGGGGATGGGGGGAGATCAGATCTCAATTAGGGCAGGAAAAAGTGGGACACGCAAACAAAATATCTGTTTTAAACTGATTGCAGAGAGAGAGAGAATGTATACGTCAAGCAATTGTTAAAGAGGTCTAATGATGATATCTGTATTCAAGAACTTTGCCACTTGCTCTGCAACTGCTTCGGGGGCCCAATAAGTCAAAGTGATCCGAAGACACACAGAGGAGCAAATAATAGGATATATTAGATCTTTCCCAGTCCCTTAAGAAAAACTACAATAGAAAAGTACATGCAAGATAGATGCCCCTTCAGCATTGTTGCAACAGGCAGCATCTGTTGTTCTTTGGGGTTTTATTATATCTGCCATGGAATAGATTAGAGGGGAGAACATTGAGCCTTACCAGAGAGGAAGCTTCCCTGTATTTATGGAAGATTAACCATCCCAGAAGGGATGCAGGTGGCGCTGTGGGTTAAACCACAGAGCCTAGGACTTGACAATCAGAAGGTCGGCGGTTCGAATCCCCGCGACGGGGTGAGCTCCCGTTGCTCGGTCCCTGCTCCTGCCAACCTAGTAGTTTCAAAGCACATCAAAGTGCAAGTAAATAAATAGGTGCCGCTCTGGCGGGAAGATAAACGGCGTTTCCGTGCGCTGCTCTGGTTCGCCAGAAGCGGCTTAGTCATGCTGGCCACATGTCCCAGAAGCTGTACGCCGGCTCCCTTGGCCAATAAAGTGAGATGAGCGCTGCAACCCCAGAGTCGGTCATGACTGGACCTAATGGTCAGGGGTTACCTTTACCGCCCCAAGTCTTCATGCAGGACCCTAAAGTTCTGGAAGATCAGAGACTTAACCATTGGTTTGGCTCCCTTTAATTCCCTGCTTAGCAGGTATGAGGGTGAAAGAGCAACTGAGCTAACTTTATGCACCGCAGCCTTCAACCAAGGTGATTCGAAAGAATCAAACATGGTCTCGGAGCGAATGAACTGGGAGTGAGCACAAAGCAACAACAGAGCCACAAATGGATGGAATAAATCCACAAAAAGCACCCCCAATGAATTCAAGCCAACTTCCAGTTTAAGAGTAGCTCCAGAAACCCACCTGGGAACCCAAAATATTAGGCTAAGGGAAAAGTTTGAACTTATGGTAAGGAAACCAAATTGGTGCCCTAGAAAGAATCTGGGAAACAATTCTGGCTCTATAAAGCCAATATAGCTACTGGAAGGGGGGAGAGGAAATCCACCCTTTGTGGCAGAGGGGATGTGAATTTTCGCTCCCACATTTTCTTATGCTTTGATCCAGGTGAATATTTCCCATACCCTCCTGCCTATAGCTTCGTAAAACCATACGCCCAGATATTGATACAAACCATTTTCAGGCTGAGGGCCACATCCCCTTGCGGGCAACCTTACCAGGGGCCACATGCCATTGGTGGGTGGAGCCAGAGGCAAAAGTGGGTGAAGCAACGCATATACATTTTAGCTTTGTAGAGCAGCCTACACAGGCACACACTATCTTTCTATCCTCCATAGGTAAAGGGACCCCTGACCATTAGGTCCAGTCATGCCCGACTCTGGGGTTGCGGCACTCATCTCGCTTTATTGGCCGACGTACAGCTTCCAGGTCATGTGGCCAGCATGACTAAGCTGCTTCTGGCGAACCAGAGCAGCACACAGAAACACCGTTTACCTTCCCGCCAGAGCGGTACCACTTGGATGTGCTTTCGAACTGCTAGGTTGGGAACGAGCAACGGGAGCTCACCCCGTCACGGGGATTCGACCTTCTGATCAGCAAGTCCTAGGCTCTGTGGTTTAACCCACAGCGCCACCCACGTCTATCCTCCATACAGGCAAGCAAAAGGCAGGATTCAAGAACACTCTTGGAAGATGCAAAGCAGAGTGAGGCAGCAGCATTGCTTGGGGAGAGTACTGAGGGCTAGACAGAGAGGCTTGGAGGGCTGGATTTGGCCCCAGGCCTCGGCTTCCTCCCCACCACGATCCAGAATATTTCAGAATTTGGTTTGAATTTGGATTATGAATGCACCGTCCCACTCACCTTGGAGTGCTAGCTCCACAATCGCGCTCTCATCTTCCAGACCATCGATGACCTCGCAGCGGTACTTGCCAGCGTCGTGCAGGCGCAAGTCATCGATCACCAGGGACGCTTCCTGGTCAGGCGCCTGCTGCAGGGTCGTGCGCCCCCGGAACGCCCCAAAGCTCCGCTGCTTCGACCCAGACGCCACCAGCACATCCTGATCTTTGGTGTTGTCCTCCCGCAGCTTGGACCACTTGACGCGGATCTTCCGCGGGATGTCCAGCTTGGGCACATAATGATAGCGGCAGGGCAGCACGGCGCTGGCGCCACGGTACGCATAGACGGCATCCGGGGAAGTCTCGACCATCAGCCTTACAGCACGGAATTGAACTGCAGGGGTTGAAAAACAGGGTATGAAATACAGTGGTACCTTGGTTCTCAAACGCCTTGGTTCTCAAACGCCGAAAACCCGGTAGTAAAAGTGTTCTAGTTTCCAAACATTTTTTGGAAGCCAAACGTCAGATTTGGCTGTCGGCTATTGTTTCCGGGGCACCTGCACCAATCAGAAGCTGCACCTTGGTTTTCGAACATTTTGGAAGTCAAACAGACTTCTGGAACAGATTAAGTATGGCACTTTTGAATTTGCTATTTATTTTGCGTTTTTGAGGCGTTTTCTATTACAGTGGTATCTCTAGATGCGAACGGGATCCGTTCCGGAGCCCCGTTTGCATCTAGAAGCAAACGTAACTAGTGACGGCACATCTGCGCACGCACGCATCGCTTTTCACCGCTTCTGCGCATGCATGTGACGTCATTTTGAGCATCTGCACATGCGCAAGCAGCGAAACCCGGAAGTAACGTGATCCGTTACTTCCGGGTTGCCGCAGAGCGCAACTCGAACGTGCTCATCCCGAAGCACATTCAACCAGAGGTATGACTGTAACTTGTTTTTGTGACTGTATGGAGCCCAGTTCAGCTACTGATTGTGTGACTGCGGAAATGGATAAAAGCCCCCCATCCAAACAATGACTACCATCAGTGCAGGTAAGAAAAAATAATAATTTTAGTTTTTATCATCTACAATACTGTCTTATTTATTTTATAGTATACAGTGGTGCCCCGCAAGACGAATGCCTCGCAAGACGGAAAACCCGCTAGACGAAAGGGTTTTCCGTTTTTGAGTTGCTTCGCAAGACGATTTTCCCTATGGGCTTCCTTCGCAAGACGAAAACGTCTTGCAAGTCTTGCGATTTTTTTTCGCTTCCCCCCCACCTTTTTCTAAGCCGCTAAGCCGCTAATAGCCTTTTAGCAGCTAAGCCGCTAAGCCTTTAATAGCCGCTAAGCTGCTAAGCCGCTAATAGGTTTGCTTCACAAGAAGAAAAAAACCGCTAGACGAAGAGAATCGCGGAACGGATTCTTTTCGTCTTGCGAGGCACCACTGTATTACATTGGTTATTGCTTTCATTTTATGGATCAATGATCTCATTAGATAGTAAAATTCATGTCTCCCCTCGCCTTACCCACTTTTTTGTTATTCTAAACTATAATGCCACATGAGCAACGGCATTCACAACCCAAACACCCAAGGTGCCCATTAAGACTGGTAGGGAGGCCAACAGTAGGTGGCGCCAGAGGCAATGCCAAGCAGAGTCAACTCATTCCGGTTTTGCCCTCCCTGCCGAGTGCTACAAAGGCAACACCAAAACTTAAGAAAGGGAAACTGACAGCCAGGTCCTAGAACAATGCCGCAGTATGATTGGTCCACAGGAGCCACCCAATCCAGCTCCAGGTGGAAATGAATCCGCAACCTGATTGGCCTATAGGAGAATCCCAGAATTAGCCAATCATGTGCGACCCATTGTGTAAATAATGTATATAAAGCAGATATTGGGGGGGGACTTTCATTCCTCACTACTATGAGCTGAATAAAGAGCATGAAATCCACACTCGACTCCGAGTATATTTCAGACCAAGTGAGCTATTCCAGGTCCTGACTTCTACTGGGTCTGCCACAGCCTTCCAGCCCAGCCCAGCTCCTTCAAGTTCTCCCTCTTCAGGTGCTGTTTTGCTTTGTTTTCCCCCCTTCCCCCTTCTTACCTTCTTCGTCAGCCTCTCCTTTGTCACTCATGAACCGGTCATAGTAGAAACCATTGTAGAAAGGGAGGCCGCAATAGCAGCTGCTTGCCTGCAGCAGCATCACAACCAGCAGGAAAAGCATCACTTGCGGGAGATTGCAGAACAGAAGCCTGTCCATCAAAGGAGGGGAGAGGGGAATTAGCAAACTGGTTAATGCACAGAGACTGTTGTATGTGAGGGAGGCAACTTACACACACAAACAGAGAGAGAGAGAGAGAGAGAGAGAGAGAGAGAGAGAGAGAGAGAAATATTTAAAAGACAACACTTGCATAAATTTTGCACATACAAATTTGTACGTATAACTCACCATTTAGAAATAATTAGTGAAATTTGAAACGGGGGGGGGGGGGGGGAGATGCGACTCTCACCAGAGCAGGATTGGTGGCAGCCACAGTGGCTGCCCAATCTAATGTCCGGTTGCTAAATTAGTGAATACCGTGGTACCTCAGGTTAAGTACTTAATTTGTTCCGGAGGTCCGTTCTTAACCTGAAACTGTTCTTAACCTGAAGCACCACTTTAGCTAATGGGGCCTCCTGCTGCTGCCGCCGTGCTGCCAGAGTCCGATTTCTGTTCTCATCCTGAAGCAAAGTTCTTAACCTGAAGCACTATTTCTGGGTTAGCGGAGTCTGTAACCTGAAGCGTATGTAACCTGAAGCGTATGCAACCTGAGGTACCACTGTATACAAAACAACTACAGTTACACGGACTTGCATAGAAGCATGGAATTCTACAATTGGAAGGGACCATGTGGGTCATCTAGTCCAACCCCCTGCAATGCAGGAATCCTTTGCCCAATGTGGGGCTCAAACCCACAACTCTGAGTGTCTGGATGCTGTCAGTGGCTCCCAGCTGGTTGCCCAGGAAAGTATAAAGACAACGGAAAGTTTCTTACCATCCTTTTTTTATTATTTCAATCTTTCCAGAGAGAGGCTCTAGAACCCAGCCTCTTGGATAATGGTGTTGTCCCGAGTGAATCTCCACCCCTCGTCTCTCCCACTTCCTCATTCCTCATTCTCATCGTCTCCTCTATGGGTGCTGCTAAGTGCCCTCTGTCTTTGAGCTCTTTGCTCTCCTACTTTTAAGGCTTGCCAGGTTCTGGGAGATGGAGGGTCTGGAATGCTTTCTAATGACAACGTGTCAGCTGGGTGTTGTTCTGACTCTCCCATGATTCCCCAAATTTCCCCCTCATCTGCCTCTGAGTTGCGACCTCCCTCAAACCCCTGTTGTGAATCTATACTGTCTTCTGCTTCCTCCTCCCTGGAAAGGGTTAGGTTGGGAAGCCAGTCTCCACCATTCCTCCTCTGCCCAGTCCCTGACACTGAGATTAAGAGTCTCATGCTCTACTGACTGAGTTATCCTCAGACCTCACTTCACAAGGCTGGAGCATATGTATACATACACACACACACACACACACACACACACACACACACACGTTGCAGTCCAAAGCACACTTTCCAGGGAGTTAGTGCTACTGAACCCAGCAGAGCTTACTTTTGTGTTTTTTATTTTTTTATTAGTTTTTTATTAAATTACAAGAAAATAAAAAGAAATAGAATCAAAAATCAATACATAAAACTGTAAACACATATGTATTTTCCAACATGCAGACTAGAAAAGAGACGAAAGATAAAAGAAAACGAAAAAGAAAAAAAATACTTTTCATAATCAATAATACCAACTTTATACTTCAAACATTACAATATATAAATCCTAGTTAAAATATTCTAAAAGACTTCCACTGCATTCTCTTAGTTTCTAGTTCACCTTTACATCTATTCTTCAGTCACTTCCTTTCCTTGAGTTCTTTCATAGTCCATCAAATCTTTGTGTTCTCTGTATTCTTCACAAGGTTAGTCTAAGCACAACCAAACTTTTGTATTTGAGCCCTGCTTGTGTAAATATTCATTTAAGCATTCCCATTGTTTCTATACCGTAGTTTTGGATTTGTGCCTTATTAAATCAGTCAATTTTGCTAACTCCAGATACTCCCATAATTTACTTAACCATCCCCTTTTTGTTGGGATATTATTTCCTTTCCAATAACTGGCTACCAATATTCTCGCTGCTGTTGTTACCAGCAGAGCTTACTTTGGAGTAAACACGCTTAACCTTGCGCAGGGTTAGACTGAATCACAGAAGTCTGTGCAAGCTCCTCTCTGGCCTACAGAGGGCACTTGATACCCACAAAGTTCCCTGCTTGCTCCTCAGCTCTGGAATTTGACTTCTTGGCCCCCTGCTTAGACAAAAATTTACAACCTATTTGAAACCATCACTGCTGCTGCTTGGAAAAGGAGGGGGCCTTGCAGAGACCCAAAACTCCCCGCTCTTCCAGTCCTTTCCCATCATTGCCACACATACCAGAAAATCCACACACTCAAGCTTTCAAAGAAAGGGTCATATAGCTCAGTGGCAGAACATCTGCTTTGTGAGTGAGAGAGATCCTGGCATCTCCAGGTAGGGCTGGGATATGACTCCCTGCCTGAAAACCTGGAGAGCTGCTGCCAGCCAGTGTCCAGGCATGGCCAAACTTGGCCCTCCAGCTGTTTTGAGACTACAATTCCCATCATCCCTGACCTCTGGTCCTGTTAGCTAGGGATGATGGGAGTTGTAGTCCCAAAACAGAGCTACATGGGCCTTAAGTCTGATTCGGTATAAAACAGCTTTCTTTCTTTTTTGTTAGGGCGTTTATTAATTTTCCAATAAAAAACATCCAATTAACATATCAAATCACAATCCAATAAAAAACTAAAATAAAAAAAATCAAATTGTCTTCCAAATTATAATCTTGAATTATAATCTTGAAACAGCTTTCAAACTCCCAATTCATCGCATCTAAGGCTGCTGTCTCAGCCACGGACGTTTTGAAGAGATGTTAAACTCTGCAATCATTAACACACACAGCAAGATAGCAAACTCGGGTCGTGAGTTATGATTGCTATGTATTTATCTTTTACAGTGGTACCTCAAGTTACATACGCTTCAGGTTACATACGCTTCAGGTTACAGACTCCGCTAACCCAGAAATAATACCTCGGGTTAAGAACTTTGCTTCAGGATGAGAACAGAAATCGTGCTCCGGCAGCACGGCAGCAGCAAGAGGCCCCATTAGCTAAAGTGGTGCTTCAGGTTAAGAACAGTTTCAGGTTAAGAACAGACCTCCGGAACGAATTAAGTACGTAACCAGAGGTACCACTGTATTGCATTTATACCCCACCTGGTTCTTCAAGGAGCTTCAAGGTGGTCACATGGTTCTCCTCTTCCCCATTTCATCTTCACAACAACCCTGTGAGGTTGGTTAGACCAAGAGATGGTGACTGGCCCAAGGTCACCCAGTGAGGTTCATGGCAGAGTAGGAATCCAAACCCTGGTCTCTCAAGTCCTAGTCTGACACTCTAACCACAACACCACAAAGGGAACTACCGGGAAATAAGGAGGCAGTAGCGGGGTGCTCAGGGGACTCCCCGCCCCTCCATAACTGGCAGAAGTCAAAACATCAGAGAGAGAAAACGCCATCATGTACCTATAGCAGCAAAACCGGATTCCTTTATCTGCCCCAGCTGCAACAAAACATGTCTCTCCCGCATCCATCTCAAAAGACTCAACAGGCACTGTAACTCTTTGACTGTTTTACTTTGCTCCCAAAGTCAAACCGTTTATCTGCCATCGTTTCCCAAGACAGACAGATGCCAACAACAACAAAACAATATTGAGAGTGAAAAATTCTATGGGAGTAATTAAAAAAAAAAAGTAGCTCAATGATGTCTGAGCATGCTCAGTGACCACAAACTTCCAAGGGTGAGAGAGGGATGGAAAACCGGGGAGTTGACTCCTTCAGAACACTCCACACCGCATTATTTTTATACTGCCGTTAATTATTTCATTGCTTATGCTCCCTTCAACACAAGGTCCCTGGGCAGGCTACAGCAATTTAAAAATGCAATCAGTTTAAAGCAAATATTTTGTTTGCATGTTCCACTTTGTCCTGCTCTAATTGAGGTTTGATCTTCTGTCTGTCTGTCTGTCTGTCTGTCTGTCTGTCTGTCTCTCCACCACTTACTTCTCGAAGACTGTCCTATTACATTACTCACTATGAAAGCGTAGTCTAGCAAGCTCATACCCATCACATTTTGAAGACCAGGCAAAAGATTTAAGCAAATCATTCCCTCCGTTTCCAATATCCAGAGGTCCAGGCAGGTAATATGTCAATGGAACAGCACTGCAGACAAGGAGATGGTTGGTTGTTGGTTGTTGTTGTTGTTTAGTCGTTTAGTTGTGTCCGACTCTTCGTGACGCCATGGACCAGAGCACGACAGGCACTCCTGTCTTCCACTGCCTCCCGCAGTTTGGTCAAACTCATGCTGGTAGCTTCGAGCACACTATCCAACCATCTCGTCTTCTGTCGTCCCCTTCTTCTTGTGCCCTCCATCTTTCCCAACATCAGGGTCTTTTCCAGGGAGTCTTCTCTTCTCATGAGGTGACCAAAGTATTGGAGTCTCAGCTTCAGGATCTGTCCTTCCAGTGAGCACTCAGGGCTGATTTCCTTCAGAATGGATAGGTTTGATCTTCTTGTAGTCCATGGGACTCTCAAGAGTCTCCTCCAGCACCATAATTCAAAAGCATCAATTCTTCGGCGATCAGCCTTCTTTATGGTCCAGCTCTCACTTCCATACATCACTACTGGATGGTTGTTGGTAGGTTTGGGGAAACCCCAAGATTTGCAGAAGTGCAAAAGAACTATTTTGTGGGGTGTGACCTGACCTGAGACACCAGGGTTCGGATCCTTTCACTAAGGAGTGAAATGCCTGAATAAGAGCTGAACATGCAAAGTAGCTACAGAATGCTGACCGTCTGTTGGATGGGGAGGGGGACTGGGAGGGAGGGGAAATGGAATAGTGCATGCTAGAGGAGGGCTTGGGTAGGTGGCATCCTGTGCAGAAACACTCCACACTGCAACATTTTGTTGCGGCTCCTAGTAGTTGTTAACAACTGTGCATTTAACACAGAGTTAATGGAGTTAAGGCAGGCATACCCAGGCAGGTCAAAAAAAGGTTTTGAATTAAAACTGGTGGCTCTTTTCCACTGATATGCCAAAAGTGGTTTCTTTTCAGGGTGTGGAAAAATGAGCACCAGTAATTTATCTAACAAAATTTGAGTACTGCAGAACTGTAAAGGAAACCTCTGAGCGGTTTTCAAAAAATGTAAAATAGGCATTAAAATGATTGCTGGAAGTCAAAGTAAATAATAATAATAATAATAATAATAATAATAATAATAATAATAATAATAAAATTTATTTATACCCCGCCCTCCCCAGCCAAGGCTGGGCTCAGGGTGGCTAACAACCAATAATAAAAAATTGAATGAATACAACTTAAAAACAAGATTAAAATACAACATTAAAACAATTAAAACAATTAAAATGCAAGTGTGTGAGAGAGAGAGAATCAAAAAATAATTAAAAACTACCTGTAATCTGTAATTACAGATTAAAACATATGCCTGGGTAAGCTTGCCTAAATAAAAGCATTTTTAGCATGTGCTGAAAGGAATACAGGGAAGGTAGCTGCTTGATGTCAATAGGCAGGGAGTTCCAGAGGGCAGGTAAGACACTGATTCCTTACGAATGTAGAATGAACATTGTGTGGCACTTGCAATAGTGGCAGCCCTGCAGGTGCTTTCAGAAAAGCATGCCCCTCTGTGGGTGGCATTCAACTAAGTTTAACACAGAGAATACCCAGTGAAATTAATGACCATGGCTAAGTTTGCGCCATTAATTTCAATATGTGGTATTCAATGCTGGTCCTACTCAGAACACCCACTGAAGTTAATAGACATGACTAACTTTGATTCATTAATGAGTCTACTTTGAATAGGACTTAGTGGAATGCAACCCGTTCGGTCTAGTCTAAGTAAAACATAGTTGAGTACCACCCTGCAGAACAGCCATGTCGTAATGCATGACTACTCAAAAGTAAGTGTCATCAAGTTCAATGACACTGCTGCTTAACAACATATCCCTGTGCATGTCTACTCAGAAGTATGCCCCATTGAGTGAAGTAGGAGCTTACTCCTTTGTAAATTGATGCAGGATTGTGCCTAAATCTCTGTTCCGAGCATGCAAAGGTTCTGAAGCAGGGAATGAGATGGCCACCTATCAGGGATGCAGCAGTTTTCCTGCACTGGCAGGGGCTGGTCTCGATTCCCTTCAAGGTCTCAACTCTACAATTTCACGTTCAGAACAGGGGATCATGCAGAGAGACAATGGGCAGCCTCCTCCAGGGAGCCTTTACACATTGGTCCACTGGATGAAGAAATGAGGCAGGATTTCTCCCCGCTTCTGGTGGAGACAGACTGAAAGCAACAGCGAAAGACCAGACAAGCAATTCACAGTGAGGTGCAGTTGGCATGCCTGGTGTGTGGATGGATCTGTGCTCCCGGCTCACAGGAGCCTCAATTTCTCACATCCACACCAGCAGTCATCCTGTAGCCCACTGGTGCATAACTGTATGCTACAAAATCAGAAGCCGCATCCTGCCTACATTGGGTTTCCAAGTCAAACCTCCATACTTAGAGGATTAGCCGGGACTTGTCTTAAAAGAACAGGGTGGGTGATTTTGAAACACAGTGTGAAATGACTACTAAAGTGAGCACTGTGGCAACTTGAACCCCTGCACTCTGGCTCAAGGTTATCGAGAAGTCTCCTGGCCAGCAGGAAGCACCACTCAGTTTTTATGTATCGCCTTTTGTATAACCCGAGTGTCGTCTACAACACAATGCTGAGCACCACTGACAGAAATTGTTCTGTTTTCTTGCATTCCATTGAATTTGCCTATTGCCATATAAATTTCCCCCAGCCTTCTGCCTTTATTAAGTTCTTACATTTATTATTTACACTTTACCTCTGAGAAGCTTAAGAGTCTCCTCATTTCCATTTATTATTACAACAACCTTGCAAGGTTGGTTAAAGTGACTGATCCAAGGGTATGCAGCGAGCTTCCTGGCTGAGCAAAGCTCTGAACCAGGTTCCCCAGTCCTAGGGTGGATCTACACACAGCGGGGGGGGGGGCGCTATAAATACAGTGGTACCTCTGGTTGCGAACAGGATCTGTTCCAGAGGCCCGTTTGCAACATGAAAAGCGTGCAACCTGAAGCGCCATATCTGCACAGGTGCGCGGCACGATTTGGCGCTTGTGTGCATGTGCGAAGTGCGATTTAGCACTTCTGCATATGTGCGAGCAGCGAAATCCAGAAGTAACCCTTTCCAGTACTTCTAGGTCGCCGTAGGACATAACCTGAAATAACGCAACATGAAGCAAACGTAACATGAGGTATGACTGTAAGTCAGAAATTAAATTGTTATAACAAAAGAAAAAAAACTCTATGTAAAAATCACATAGAATTTTTTTTTTTTGCTCTCTGCCGCCATCTGGTGTTGCATGTTTATAACACATTGAAAACGTTGTTGTTTTTACTAATGTAGCTAAGTCCTCAATCCAACCCTAACTGTGCCCCAAGTCAAATTTGCTCTGCATTTTTTGAAGGAGCAGACACCAAAGAGACCAGAGAAGAGGTGTTTCTGTGAGAAGCACCCAGTAAGGCATGCTACAAAATAAGAAGCCATATCTTGCCCAGGAAGCTGCATGCCTATTGTCCGAGGGTAACTTAAGTGAAACGTGGAACGTGCATATACAGAATCTATACCTTAGATCCAAAGATGCTGATGACAAAGAGTGGGTGGGCATGCCCTGCTTGAACAGTTTCTGGAACCATATGGGGCTAGCCACTGTCAGATTACACAGACCTTATCCTGACCCGACAGAGTAATTTTGATGTTTATATATGCTGTCAATTGAATCATTTATCCCTTCACTCAATCCAACACTTCTTACAATGCCCCCTCTTTGTTCTTCACTGGCTTCTCTTTCATCTCTCTCTTGAGCTTCCTAATTCCCACCAGAAAAACTCGCTTATAGGGGGAAAGGAAAACTCCTGTTACAGGAAACTGCCCCAGGACCCTATCTCTCCGCCAAGCTTACATGGGTCTCCTTACAGCCTCTTCCTGCATAAAATGCTGACTGTTCTTCCAGCCCCTTCCCCTACCTAAACAAGCTGGGGATTTCCTTTACAATCTGCCCCCCTCATCTAAACTGAGCCGTTATGATGCTTGCTCCATAGACCAGATTACATAAATCTCAGTTTAACGCTGACCTTCCCAAAAACCTTCTGTGCCCAGATCAACAATTATAATTTTTTGGTGTGTGCTGTGGTGTGCCTTTAAAACACAAGAATCCAAAAACTTGGATGAATTCGCTCTGTGTGGTTTTTTTATCCTGTAAGGACAGCATCTACAGGGGTGAGTTGCACAGTGTGAATCTGTGCAGATTCTTCTTGGGCTGTACTTCAGATAGGGAGACCGAGTTTTTGTTCCACCATATCTTCCATTATCACTGAAAAGGAAGAAGAATTAAATGGGAGGAGTGGCATTTGCCCTGAATTAGATACACTGCATTTGGGAAGGGCAAATCCATAAATTTTGGGCTTGTTCAGTTTCCCATTATTCTGATATTAAATCTGAATCTTCACATCAGTCCCCATGAACAGTCATTGCCACTTTACTGGAAATTTCTACTAACATACATTATTTTTTCATGCAAGTTTGCCTAAAGGACAGATTTTTGCAAGCAACCTTCCCAACCGTAAGGCATTCTATCACAGAATCACAGACTTGTAGGGCTGAAAAGGGACCACAAGCATCATCTAGTCCAAATCACTGCAATGCAGGTATGTTATCTTCACCAATAGACAGATTTTATGCATATTTGTCACTCTTGGCTGGGGAACTGCACTGCAAAGAAGTGCAAATGATTGTCATGCATTGTTTCAGGAAGTTCAAATTAAGCAAGTTTGCCTCTGAATGCAAATGGAACCAAACTCCTACCCCATCCCACGGCTGGATACAGTCCAAACCAAGTCCAGCGTTTTAAGCCCGCCATGATACCAGCAGGAAAGTACAACATATGCTCAAATCTCAGCTGCTGAAATCCATGTCAGGTGGATGTTAGTCATTGCATCTTTCCTATAGCTGAGGCAGACTGCGAGAACTTCTCAAGGCTTCCGTATTTCACAGCCCAATCCAAAGGAAGGTTACTCAGAAATAAGTCCCATGCAATTTCAAAGGAGCATCTTTCCGAGTCTGCACTGCAGCCTACGAGATGTCATCAAAACCTGGAAGTAAGCTCACCTAGGAATCTATGCTGTCAGGTGCAGAAAGGACAAAGTAGCTTGCATACTTCTAAACTGGGTTGGAAAAGGTAAGATTTTGGAGAGATAATGACAGCATATGGAAAGCAATATATTAAATAACAATGACAATTTAAAGTGTTACTATGGAAGAAGTCCTCCATTGGTCTTCCGCTGTGGGAGCATGACCCTACTCAGTCGCAGCCTGACCCAAGGTGAGTCGAAACAGCAGCTCTACTGCCAGTAGCATACAAACATTTGGAACAGTGTTTCCAGATGCATGTTTGGGTTAATCGTCTGGAAAAGGTTGAAAGGGACTACATCCCAATGAAATTTCCGTGTGCTTAGGTCTGACAGCGGTTCTCAACCTGTGAGTCCCCATATGTTGTTGGATTACAACTCCCATCATCCCTGAGCTCTGGCCTTGCTAGCTAGGGGTGATGGGAGTTGTAGTTCAACAACATCTGGGGACCCACAGGTTGAGAAAGGCTGGCTTAGGAACAAAGTGTAACTGTTAGAGTGCTGGACTAGGACCTGGGAAACCTAGGTTCGAATTCCCACACAGTCATGGAGCACACTGGGTGACCTTGGGCCAGCCACTGCCTCTCAGCCTAACCTACCCCACAGGGTTGTTGTGGGGATTAAATGAGGAGGGGGAAACCATATGCACCCCCTTGAGCTCCTTGGAGGAAAGGTGGGATTTACTTGCATTAAATAAATACAATTAAAATAAATGTTGGGCCATTCATTCACCTAGCTCCGTTCTGTCTGCACTGACTGGCAGCAGCTCTCCAGGCTTTCAGGGAGAGGACATTCCCTGCCCTACCTGCAGATGCTGGGGATTCAACCTCGGTCCTCCTGTATGCAAAGCAAATCTCTGTTGCTGAGAGTCACTCCCCTCCAATTCCACTTTTTTAAAATTAAGGGTGTCAATGCAGGAAAAAAATTGGGACCAAAAGCAAACACAACATCCTAGCCAATACATATATTTGCTAATTAAAATTAATATACTTCTATCCCACCTTATACACATTCCAATGGGCAATAAGAATCCATTTATAATCAGAGTCTTTTTAAGTCTCATGGAAATGGAAGGAGACTTAGTAATATTCACAGATATGTTCTACAAAAGACGGTATCTCCCAACTGCCCAAAGTCCCCATGAACCATTTATGGGAAGCAGTAGATTCCAGGAGTGGCTTTACACATAGACCAGAATTTCAGGTCTCATCTAGCAAGAAGGAACAGGGATGGAAACCATCGCATACCTACATGGGAAAAAGTCCCAGTTTGACTTAACAGTTAAGCATACATGCACAGTCCTCCTCACATAGAATCCCAGGAGAGAGATCATCCTTTTCTAGGGCATCAGGTCATGTGTTTGCTAAAAACCATATCACAATGCACATACTAAACTAGCAGAGTTCATCTGAGCTGACTGACGGTATAATCCAAAGAATTTTGTAGCAAATCAGCTGTGATGAACTCTGTTAGTTTAGGATATGCATTGTGATGAAATATTACAGTTTGGCAAGTTACAAGTCTTCCTTGATTACCCGGGACATATTTGTTGAAACTGTAAAGGGATCGCCTTCACAGTACCTTTAATCATGCCTGTTGCATTCTTCCTTTCCTTTCAAAGATGCACTTTGAAGCTCGTTCTGCTTTTATATGTCTTCATCCCTTCAACATTACCAGCTGTTTGGGCAAATTCGCATGCAAAATTGGGCCCATCCATAAAGGCAAAGGGACCCCTGACTATTAGGTCCAGTCGTGGCCGACTCTGGGGTTGCGGTGCTCATCTTGCTTTATTGGCTGAGGGAGCCGGCGTACAGCTTCCAGGTCATGTGGCCAGCATGACTAAGCCGCTTCTGGCAAACCAGAGCAGCACACGGAAACGCCGTTTACCTTCCCACTGGAGTGGTACCTATTTATCTACTTGCACTTTGATGTGCTTTCGAACTGCAAGGTTGGCAGGAGCAGGGACCGAGCAACGGGAGCTCACCCCATCGCGGGGATTCGAACCGCCAACCTTCTGATCGGCAAGTCCTAGGCTCTGTGGTTTAACCCACAGTGCCACCTGCGTCCCTTGGCCTTAATATAGATAGTGAACCCCTTGTGTTTCCTTTGACTACCCCTCATCTACGTAGGGTTCTCCTCCAACTCCTGCTGTCCCACATTTTCTGCTCCCTAAAACTGGAGATACCCTGTGCAATCAGTGTAGCTCTCCAATTCTGATTTTAAAAGCATGGCAAACCTTTGAATTTAGAAGAATATGTGGGACAGCAACAGTCAGAGGAGATTTAAAGAAGACTCAAGGGGTTCACAATCCCATAAAGCAGCAGGTATGGACAGGGTTGTGTTTAACAGCACAAGCCTCTCCATGTCTACTCAGAAGTAAGCCCCACTGAGTTCAATGGGCTCTCCTCCCAGGTAGGGGTGGGATAGGATTGCAGTTTAAACCAGTTCTTGATGCAAAGGTAAAAACGAGCCCGTAAAAATGATGCAAAGGTAAAAATGGACATTTCCACTTTGCTTCCTCATCCGAACTCACATCACATCAGCTGTATTCACACTTCGAGGCTTGAAACCAGTTTGTGCTTAAAATCAAGAACCAGTTAAGAAACAGTTAGTCCTTAAGGCTGCAGTCCTGTGCACGCCTACCTGGGAGTAAACCGTATTAAACTCAGTCAATGGGACGGTACTTTGGCAGAGACCTGGACGAGACTGCAAGTCCGTCCGTCCAGAATATGCACTGCATCGCCTGACCAACAATCACAGAAAATGCTTCTTTTAGCTCTGGGGAAGCGGCTGGAATAATTTCTCTTTTACACTTCGCTATGCCCAGAGCTCACCTCCCAATCACCACGACGGCATTGATGGCATGCTCCAAGTTTGCATCCTACTCAGAGTAGACCCTCTGAAGTGAACGGGCATGGCTCACTAAGGTCCATTCCTTTCGATGGGTCTACTCTGAGTGGGACTGAGGTGGAGCCACCCCTTCTGGATTTTACGCCTGTCCCATCAGTTCCTCCCTTCCACCCCCTCCCCATAAAAGAAAGAAATCCTCTCGTTGTCAACATGCCTCCAGGACATGTTGGCAAAAGGGCGAACTTCCTAGAGCCGTGCATTTAAAAGCTTCTGCACACTTGCCCCCCCCCCCCAGCCCTGCCTCTTCCAAGCGCTCCATCCTCTAGGACGCAAAGCAGCGTCCCAGAGGATAGAAAGAAAATCTCTCTCTTTTTCCCCCCTCCCCAACACCCCCAATCCTGAGTTCCTCATTCCAGGAATCCCAAAACTTACAGATGAGAGCCAAACCAATCTCCTGGTCGAGGGAGAGGCGAGGAAAGGCAGACGCTGCGGGCTTGATCGCTCACTGCAGAGTGAGTGAGGAAGTTGAGCTGAAAGTTTAATGAAATGTGTAAAAGGGAGGGAGGGGGACGAAAGGGGAGCAGTCGCGGGCCGAGCCTCTGGGCTTTAAGGACAGCCTCTTAAAGGAGCAAGCACGCCTCTTCCAGTCCCCCGTGCCTCAAAGCAGGCTGCAGAAATGATGGAGATAACCAAGAGAGGGTACCCAGCCCTCCTAGAAAGACTGGCGCATCCTGCATATGTAATCGCCTGCTACTCGTTTCGTTTTACATATTGTTGTCCAGGGTTTCTGGAGTTTGGAAACAGGCGTGGGAAATGGTGGTCCTTTGGGTGCTGCTTGACTCCCATCAGCCCCAGCTAGAAGTAAGGGACGAATAGGGACATGGGTGGCGCTGTGGTCTAAACCACAGAGCCTAGGGCTTGCCGATCAGAAGGTCGGCGGTTCAAATCCCTGCGATGGGGTGAGCTCCCGTTGCTTGGTTCCTTCTCCTGCCAACCTAGCAGTTTGAAAGCACATCAAAGTGCAAGTAGATAAATAGGTACCATTCCGGCGGGGAGGTAAATGGCATTTCCGTGCGCTGCTCTGGTTTCGCCAGAAGCGGCTTAGACATGCTGGCCACATGACCCGGAAGCCGTCTGCGGACAAACACCGGCTCCCTCGGCCTATAGAGCGAGAAGAGCGCCACAACCCCAGAGTCATTTGCAACTGGACTTAACTGTCAGGGGTCCCTTCACCTTCAAGGGACAAATAGTGGGAGTTGGGGGGTCCCACGACATCTAGAGTGGCACACACTCTCCATCCTTGCTTACCAAGAGGGGCAGAGCTATCCATTATTATTATTATTATTATTATTATTATTATTATTATTATTATTATTATTATTTAATGATCTGCAAAAGGTCTCTGCCATTATGAGCCTACAATCAAAAATCTTCCTTGGGGATGAGAAGAAAATCACAAAGAGAGAGAGAGATGTAGGCAGGGATGAGCAGCAGGCGCTTTACAGAGGTGTTTAAAGGTCCATGTTCTAACATAATAATAATAAATAACAACAACAACAACAACAACAACAACAACAACAACAACAGTTTATTACTTTTAGCCCACCCATCTGGCTGGGCCTCCCCAACCACTCTGGGCTGCTTCCAACAGAATATTAAAAGCACCATAAAACATAAAACATTAAAAGCTTCCCTAAACAGGGCTGCCTTCAGATGTCTTCTAAATGTCAGATAGTCGGTAGAGCCTAAGTTAAATATGTAACCTATATGTGTAATTTTTGAATGTATGTATGTTTATTGAAAATCAATAAAAATTTAATCATCAAACTAAAAGTCAGATAGTTGTTTATTTCCTTGACATCTAATGGGAGGACGTTTCACAGGGCTGGCGCCGAGAAGGCCCCCTGCCTGGTTCCCTGTAACCTCACTTCTCGCAGAGAGGGAACTGCCAGAAGGCCCTCAGAGCTGGACCGGGCTGAATGATGGGGGTGGAGACGCTCCTTCAGGTATACTGGGCCGAGGCCATTTAGGGCTTTAAAGGTCAGCACCAACACTTTGAATTGCGCTCGGAAACGTACTGGGAGCCAATGTACTGAGAGCCAAGGGGTAATATAGGCACACAATTTTTCTCCCACCCCTATGCCATTGCAGGCTGCCATTTATTCTTCCAAAGCAAAAGGGTCTGTTGGGTTCAAGCCTCTCTCTTCTCTTCCATTGTCTGTGTGTGTGTGTTTGTGCATATGCACACGCATGCAACCAGGTGCACATGTTTTAATTTGAGGATTTTCACCCAAAATTATAATGAAACACTGCACACATCAAAGCTATACAACAGCTACTAAACTGTGCAATCCTCTGCATTTCTATTCAGAAATAGTGGTAAGTCCCCTTTAATTTTATGGAAGTTACACATCAGGCTTACTGTTGGGGTGTTTAAAAAAATATTGCTAATATCCTGAAGCTTCACCATTGAGTTGAAGGGAGAGGCACGTGAATAAGGGCCAAATGTTATATGGGAAATCTATTCTCTTGTTTTTACTTAATAGAAGCTGCAAGGAACTTTGAATTTTTTTTGCCCCATCTCCCTGAATGTTGACCAGGAAAATTGTTAAACACACCCTTCCCCCATTGCCATTGCTCTGATCTCCATTCAGGGCACCCCATGGTTGCTTTTACAAATAAAGTCAAGAGGTCTAATCACAGGGATTTCATGCCTAACATTCTGTAGTTTTGGCGGGGCTAAGGTATTGGGAATCAGTGACATCCCAAGGGAGTTAAGACTAGGGGTCATGACAGATTCCAAATACCATCCCTGCATGGCCTTATAATTGTTATAAATGCATGCAGAAAAAGCAAAACATACTGATATTATATGAAAAACGATCTGTTCCAAGAGGAAGTAAATACAGTACAAAGCTGCACATTAGAAAACACAATTTAACTGTTTTTTAAAGCACAGTATATAAAATGGGGGGTATTGGTTTGGTTTTATTATGTATTTTGTATTCTCACTTTGTATTTTCTGTTGTGAACCACTTTAGGATCTTCAGATGAAAGGCAGTATATAAATTAAATAAAATATTAAAGTATCATCAGCATCATTATGCAAGCAAACAAAAAGCATAGGTGTACTTTATCTTGAAAAACTGTAGATTCAATAATTAAGAAAGTTGTTTTTAAAGTTGTAACCCTCCCTGTGACCTCAGGGTGAAGGGCATGTAATTAATTAATAAATTAAATAATCAATAAATATGGACCCCGTTAGACAGCAACCATGACCAGTCTCATGTAGAAAGAGGCACTGGAGTTTTTCATTCAGCTGCTACACAGCTTCTGACAGCTGTTAATAGATGCTGGAGTTTCTCTGCATTTCACATTTTTCCATTTAGTTAGAATGGGTGGGGGAATTTGTGGTCCTCCATCTCCCATCAGTCCCAACTAGCATGGTCAACAGTCAGAGATGAGGGGAGCTGAGGTCCAGCAACATCTGGGAGGCCACAAAAGTCCCCCACCCTGAGTTGTATCCACTGAAGCACTAAGTGAAGGGCGCTTAGTAGTGGCACACTCGTCCCAATACAGTGGTACCTCGCAAGACGAATGCCTCGCAAGACAAAAAACTCGCTAGACGAAAGGGTTTTTTGTTTTTTGAGCTGCTTCGCAAGACGATTTTCCCTATGGGCTTGCTTCGCAAGACGGAAACGTCTTGCAAGTTTGTTTCCTTTTTCTTAACACCGTTAATACAGTTGCGACTTGACTTCGAAGAGCAACTCATAGAACGCGGTGTGGTAGCCTTTTTTGAGGTTTTTAAAGACTCTGGTGATTTTTGAAGCTTTTCCAAAACTTTCCCGACACCGTGCTTCGCAAGACAAAAAAAATCGCAAGACGACAAAACTCGCAAAACGAATTAATTTCATCTTGCGAGGCACCACTGTAGTGAAATGCTTTGTGCCAGCAGATCACTGTTGTGCAAGAGAATGCACAAGCAGGTGGCTGGTAATTTTGCTGCACGATACGTTGCACAGTCTGCTGCGCAATGCATTTCCACTCACGCAACTGCTGTGTTGGATTCCTCTCTTGCACAACTTTTAAACTCAGCTATCCACTAGTAAAAGAGCTATTGTGCTAGCGGACTCAGGGAGTCGAATCCAGTCTTTGCCATCTTCATCTGTTGTCACTGCTACAACAACCAGTAGGAGCCAGTATGGTAGAGAAGAGGTTCAGAACCACCGATATTGGGCATCATGGCAGCTTACCTGGGGCAGGACAGAACAGTGGCAAGGTGAGAGCTGAACTGGAGTCAATCCAGCACTCCTGCCTGGGCACCCACACAGACCCAAGCTTGTTGCCAGCCTGTCCCACTCCACCAGGTAAACTGCAGCAACACCAATGTCAGGAGAGAAGCTCCATTGCACCACACTGGTCACTATTGATGGTGACAGTGATGATGAATTAATGGAGTCTATCTGAACCCAGCTCCTGCCCACCTAGCAGTTCGAAAGCACGTCAAAGTCAAGTAGATAAATAGGTAGCGCTCTGGCAGGAAGGTAAACGGCGTTTCTGTGTGCTGCTCTGGTTCGCCAGAAATGGCTTAGTCATGCTGGTCACATGACCCCGAAGCTGTCTACGGACAAACGCTGGCTCCCTTGGCCTATAGAGCGAGATGAGCGCGCAACCCCAGAATCGTTTGTGAATGGACCTAATGGTCGGGGTCCCTTTATCTTTACTATCTGAACACATTATTATTATTGTTGTTGTTGTTGTTGTTGTTGTTTATTTATTTGTTTGTTTGTTTTTAAAAAATCTATCCCCTCCAAGGTCAGCATACAATAATAAACAACAATCACAGAGCACAGTAAGAGGGAAAGGTAAATCATGAAACCAACTCACAAAATAAGGACCAATAAGGACTATTGGAGCATATATCTGGGGTAAATCAAGCAGAAGAAGAGATTCTCTTTTATCCTGACCTGAATGCACAAATTCCTCACGTGGCCCTTATTTCTGGGCAGAGTCTGAATGAGAAAAGGAACTGGAAAGTTATGTGCATCGTGACCCTGCTGGCCTCTGGGCCCTCTGGGCTGTTTCTCTGTGCTGCAATGTTGTTATTCTAGGATGAGGAAATGGGGCTTGGATCCAGCCGTGCTGTGGAAGCAGGAGATGTTCAGACTTCAAAGTAAACAACCTTTATATATATGCACACACACACAAACACACAGTGAGATATAATGAAGTATTTGCATGGCCTAGGCACAGTCCCTCCTTCCCAAGACTCACACTACCAAGAACTCGTCTACCACAACTGGGTGCGATGAACATCTAGGGATGGGGAAGAACTTTGGTTCCATTCACATATAAGAGTGAACTTACTTAATTTGCACTTTGGGTTGCTAGGGGGAGTTATTTGTTTGTTTAAGTCCTCCTGAAAATTCATCAGCATTTTCATACAAATTTATCAGAATATGCACATTTTGCAATGCTTTAAGTTATCATTACATTATTCCACAACGTTCCACAATGCAAATTGAGGGAAGAAGAAACTCAATGATTATGTATCACTTGCCAACTGAAAACAAGAGCAAATACTGGTTATATTTGTTGGTTTGATTTCTGCTCTGCACATAGGACAAATAAGCAAATATTTGCAATTTCCAGCCACCTTTCCATCAAAATTCTCCTATATCCTTAACAGGCAGATCAGCCCCTCCTGGCATTTCTGCCCCAATTGCTCATCCTGAAAGCAAATGGCCTACAGTCTGTCCTTTCCCGAATGCTGCTCCTTCTCAATGAACTATTCCCACTTTGATCTCAGAGGCACAAGCCTCTCTGATAGGCACTGGGCTGAAGCTGTTTTCTCTCTCACTGTCTGATATCTACAAGAGGCTTTATCTGTCAAGACAGTCTGTCTCCTGGTTACGAACAAGGAGACCTTGTCTAAAAGGATGGGCATCGCATTGCTTTGCATCAAAGGTCACACTCAGAAGGTACAATGAGCTGGAGCCACAGACTGCTGGGCACTTCTAACTTGGCCCAACATCTATTTTTGCCACCTGGGTGCATAACTTGTGTTGCCTGTTTCCCTGAGTGATAGCAATATCTACGAGCAGCAGCTTTGGTCTTGGTGCAGGAAAATTAATTGGCATTTTAGTTCGAAATTCTCCTTATATACACAGTTTTGTATATTTTTGCCGATGAGATGCATTTTTGCAAAGCAATTTCCCTTAAATGAAATATGCTTTGGTATGCTATTTGCACTTATATGCATTTTAATGCAGACTTTACCCCCATATATGTATTTTTATTCACATTACTTGGCTGGAGAACTTCACTGCAAAATTCAGAGAACTGTGAATTTCTAAGGACGGCTGTGTTTCAGTTCACGTATTGTTTTGGAAAATGTGAATTGGGTAGGGTCACCTTTAAATGCAAACTGAATCAAATTTCTCCAACATCCATAATTTCTTTATTCGTAAGATTTCTTGACCACTCTTCACCATAAGTTTACCCAAATATAATCATACAATTAGAAACAAATTAAAACAGTTACAATGATAAAAACAAGTAAATTCGTTCCAATGAAAATAGAACAGCAGAGATTCAGCAAAAGAGGTGAGCCCCACTCAGCACAAAATACCTTGACTGTCAAACACCAAGGTAAACAGGTGCTTCTTCTTTAGCAAACAGCAGAAACTATTCAATCTTTGTGGGAATTCAGGAGCCGGCGGAATGCCAATACTGATGGGGCCCCTCCTATTTCAGCAGGGAGGGTCTTGAGTGTCAAAGGTTAGGGTAAAGAGATGTTGCTTCAGCATATGATGAATGTTATACAATGAAGGCACCAGATGCATCTCTAAGTGTGTGTTTCTGGTAGGATTCCACAACTTACGGGCTGCCACAGAGAAAACACCCTCCCAGGCTACCATTCCACATTAGGGCATGTTGAATTTTTCATCTCTCATGTGAATACACATGAGAAATGTGAAGGCTACAGCAGAGGCCAAGAAGCAAGTCAACTGATGTCCAAGATCAATTCAAAGCAAGAAGAAGTGTTTGGACTTGATATCCCGCCTTTCACTCCCCTCAAGGAGTCTCAAAGCGGCTAACAATCTCCTTTTCCTTCCTTCCCCACAACAAACACTCCGTGAGATGAGTGAGGCTGAGAGACTTCAGAGAAGTGTGACTAGCCCAAGGTCACCCAGTAGCTGCATGTGGAAGAGTGGGGAAGTAAACCCGGTTCACCAGATTACGAGTCCACCGCTCTTAACCACTACACCACACTGGCTCTCAAGACTCGATGAAGCTTCTTATTAACTGACGTCATTACTTTCTAATGTAGTTTTATGGTTACAATGTAATATTGTATGCTTAGATATGGATTATGCAGAGAAACTAAATTTTTTTGTGGCATTGCCTGACATTTTCAGGAGGTAAAATTTGAATTATTTGGTTTTCGAAGAAAACCAAACGTTTTCTTCATAAAACGTAGATTAGCCAAGCTAAATGTTGCCCAGTCATAAAAATCATAATAGATTTGAATTCCTCACAAAAACATATGTTTCAGACCCCCTCACTGAAGAAATTTGCCCAAAAAAAAAGTTTCTGAGGGTGGCAGAACTACCATGAGGTCCCCCTCTGCCAATCTTAACACCTGAGAGGGTTGGTCGTGGTGGAGGTGGTCTTTTGGAAATTTGAGGCCTAAGTTGTTTAGGGCTTTAAACACCTTGAATTGGGTCCAAAAACAAGCTAATAACCAGTGCAGCTGTTTTAAAACAAGGGGTATTTGAGCTCTGAATGGAACTCCAGCTAGCAATCTGGCTGCTGGGTTTTGGACCATTTAAGCTTTCCAAAGCATCTTTAAAGCATCAGGCCCAAACAGCTGGGTCCAGCTCTGGGTTTGAGTGGAGGCGCTGACAAAGTCATCACCCTGCATTGCTATACCCCCACCCCACCCTTCAGGATTACCTGCTGGTTGTGGGAAGTGAGAAACAGCCAGTTGTGCTAGACAGCTGTGAGCTGTTTTAATTATTCAGAAAGCCCCCCATATAGTTGTTGGTCCTGCCATGAATCTGGGCCCCTGGCAATGGCCCAAGAATGCCAGTTGTGAACCTGTCCCAAAAGAAGAATGATTTCTTACCCCTCTCCAGCTGGCCAATGGCGGTGAGGGCAGCCATCTTTGCTTTCCCAAGAACACCCCTGGGCACAATGCTATGTCATGATATAACATGGTTCCCATTGGGACATCCTGTCAAGGCAGCTAAGGGGAGCCAAAATGCTGTTTGAAGCAGTGACAGATTTATTTATTTTTAAATGTGTGGGGCATCTACCACCTTCTCTTTAAAGACAGGACCCCAGAAAGTTATTATGACTCCCCCCCCCTTCCCCCGTAAAGATCAATATCTGTGAGCGTTTTTCTGTCCACACTCACCTCTCTGAAACTTCCAGAACTTACTGGGCCTGAATACTTCAGCCTAACCAACATGGTGCCCTCCAGATGTTGTGGACTGGAACCGTGGCAAATGGACATGGATGCTGGCATTTGTAGTCCCAAACATCTGGATTTGGGGTGCAAGTTTTATTCCTGAGTTGGAAAAGGTTAAGGCAAGGATAGAGAATGTTGCTGGACTCCAACGCCCATCATCCCTGAGTACTGACCATGGTGGGCTGGGGCTGATGGGTGTTGGATTCCAACAGCTTCCCCATTCCTGGATTAAGGTCCTAGGCATCTCAGGTCCAGCATAACCAGGGCAAGGGCCATAATTCAGTGGCAGAACAGAAGGTCCCGGGTTCCATCCCTGACAACTCCAGGTAAGACTGGGAGAGGCCTGTCTAAAACTCTGGAGAACTTCCAGTCAGTGTAGGCAGAACTGAGATAGATGCAGCAATGGTCTGACTTGATATAAGGCCCTGTCCTCCATTCCTAATCTTTCTGGGCGCGTGAATATCTTTGGAATATATCGCACATGCAAAACCATGGACGCATCATCTCTTTCCCCGCTCCCACGTGGCTTAATAAAAAGAAATTGCTTGGCAAGAGCTTAGGACGATAGATGTTTAAACACTTAATAGGCATTAAAACCTGATCTGGGAAAAGCTGGATAGCAGAAAGGAGAAGGAGGCTAGCGATTGTATCTGTTACACGGTTCTGTTAGTATTGGATTAAGGAGCTTTCTAACTAGGCGCCAGAAGAAAGGAGTGTGTTTGGGGTTGGGGAAAGGGCAACAACTTGACCAGAACCCAAATGGAGCAGCTTACTAGCTCGCGAAGTAGATTTGCAGCTTCTTGAAATTAAGGTCAGTAGGTGAGTAGCGGGACTAGGATAGCCTTGGACACATCATCCCTCTGCAAAAAGGAATCACATCCTCCCCCCATTACATCTAAGTAGGATGCTGTTGTGTGAAACACCATAGATATTGGAGATGCTGACTGATAAAATGTATGTGTTTGGGGAAGGATTGGAGCATCTGTTGGGGAAACCCAGCCAGATGGGTAGGGTATTATTATTATTATTATTATTTGCTTTTTTTTGCAGAGGGTCTCAGGTTCAATTCCCCAGCATCTCCAGGTTGGGGCAGTAGTAGGGTTGACATATTTCAAAAAGGTGAAAATCTGGACAGAAAAGTTGTTGATCTTTTTTCTTTGGGGTGGAGGGTTATTGAGCTTTCATTCTATTACCCCCCCCCCCTTTTGAGCTGATTTTGAGGGAAATCGCCAAAAACAACGCCGACATGGGTTTTTCCTGGATGTTTCACCAATTTCCGCCCAGACACTGTTTCCGATGGCCAATTGCTGGTTGTGTCCGTGAAATTCCGGACGTATGGCAACCCTAGGCAGTAGATAAGCCTGTCTGAAATCCAGGAGAGCTGGGCCAGTGTTCTTCCACTTGCTGTGTACACGTCATCTATTTATAGCACATTTATAGCATATTTCCACCTGAAAAATGTAGGATGGGATACATAAGTAGCAGTCAAGTACAACATTCTTTGTTTTCCTAGAGTGGACATGCAAGGGGATGTTTGGTCCAGTCAGTCAAAACATTCTGTTTCTTCCTGGGCTAGAGCATCCTTCCTTTTGCATGTGACTAGAGGTGGGTGTGACCTTACCTGTCCAGGTAACAAAAAGGACAAGGCATGCAGCCATCTTCCTCCCTTTGAGCTTCTCCATCATTGAAGAACTTTTTAGCTAGAGATGCTCTGTTGGCTTTCTGCCAACAGAGGACAAAGGGACTATCTCCATATGGGATAGGCTCACATGTATATACTTTGTAATGAAGTCTGCCTTCAGGGATCCAACTGTAAACTGATGATGTGAGTAAACTTCTTTTATATACTTTACACAAGATTGTGGTGTGGTGTATTCTTTTAAGGGGGAAATAAGGGAACTTACCAGGAATCTAATACTGAGAGGCTTAAACAAGCCTGCAACCACCTACCTGCTGTGAGTTTAAAAGGGGAATGTAAAACTCTGCTAAGTTACAGAACTTGCTAGCACACGTTAGGAAGGATATTAATAAACAATATATCCTCTCCTGCCTCCATGAACATTCCCACGGAATTCTGGGAAGCGTAGTTTACCCCTCACATGGCTATAATTCCCAGCATCCTTAAAAACTGCAGTTCCCAGGACTCGTGTGGGTGGGAGGAAAATGTGCTTTAAATGTGTGTCCATGACGGGTCCAGCTGCAGATGTCTTTGGCAAGCTGGTGGATGTCTGGAGACCGCAAGAAGGGAGAGGCCTTGATGGGACACCCATTGCTACATTCACCAGGCATGAAATCATTCCTAGTCGGGAGTACTGGTCTCCTGGGGAGGGCATGTTCATCATTGTTCCTTATTCCTTCCAACAATATGTAAAGTGCTTGTTGTTGTTGTTTTACACCCCCTAAAATAAATCAGCTAATTGGTTTGTTAACGAGCTTGCGGTGATTAAGATCTCATGGGTGCCTGGGCACCACCAGGTTGCTATGGCGGCTCCTTCCTGGAATGTCGTTTCTTTGCTAGAAAGCATTCTGGTGAGAATCTGTGGGGAGGATGGTGTGTTTAGGGTAATATATGTTGCAAGGAAGGAGATGGAGTCCAGGCCTCCGTCCTCTCTCTAAGAATATGGGCAGAACCCTTGTATAAAACAGCCCAAATGTCTCACAGATAAAGGAAGGAAATATATAATATTAGATACAGACAAGTGGTTCCATCGAAGGGACAAGTCTGTTTTCAATTATCTTGTGGGAGGCTTTTTTATATATGTGTGATTTGTAATTTTTATTCTGAACCACCCTTAAATGCTCTTGTCAGAGCCAAAAGGTGGAGTTTTTTAGGTCACCTCCAGTATTTTGCAAGAGGGATTTGAGCAGACACTGGAAATGTGGGTTTGTGCAATTGAAATGAATGAAAGCACTCTGCTACCCTAGTGTAAGAAACCCTTTTTATTTTATTTTTTTAAAGGGGAGGGGACTTTTTGCAGTTAGGAAACTGACGGGAAGATGGACTGAAAAGTGTGGGATGAAGGAATGATTGCAAGGAGGCATATAAACAGCCCACAAGCAAATCTGGATGGATGCTCGTCCTATAACTCTCCCATAAAGAAAACTGCCAAGGTGGGATGGCATGAGACTCTTAATCTCTGGGTTGTGGGTTCGAGCTCCACCTTGGGCAAAAGATTTCATCATTGCAGGGGGCTGGACTAGAGGACCCTCCTGTTCCATTCCAACTCTACAATTCTATGAGTCTATTATTCTAAATCAGAACAAATGTTCAATGAAAATTAGACACAGCCCGACTTCCACATGCAAGCAAAATCAGGATGAATACTCAATAAACTGGTAGTCTGGAAGAGACTTTACAAGTGCAAACTGCAACTAAATGTTGCAGTATATCCTTGCTCCCTAAGAGGAGTGCTTCCATATTAGGGTTGAGGTTGCCAGCTTGCGAGGCCATCCTCCAGCAATGCTGCAAATTGCTAGGGGGCCCAGGCAAGCCCGTTCATCCTTCCCCTCCCGCTTCAGTTTTCCATTTTTCTTTTCCAGCTGATGTGTAACATTCCACAGCTCAACATTCCATATTAAACTGAAAAACCTTTCCTGAATACAGTGGTACCTCGGGTTAAGTACTTCATTCGTTCCGGAGGTCCGTTCTTAACCTGAAACTGTTCTTAACCTGAAGCACCACTTTAGCTAATGGGGCCTCCTGCTGCTGCCCCGCCGCCAGAGCACGATTTCTGTTCTCATCCTGAAGCAAAGTTCTTAACCCGAGGTACTATTTCTGGGTTAGCGGAGTCTGTAACCTGAAGTGTATGTAACCTGAGGTACCACTGTATTGTAGAAGAAATCCCTTGCTTCCTCGATCAAAAGGAAATCTCAAAGTGTTTTAAGGTGTTGGTATAATTATACAAATATATCACAGGAAAATATAGGCTTGTAGCCAATGTTAGTCCTACTCAGAGTAGGCCCAGAGTAGAAATTAATAGATCTGCCATGTTCATTAACCCAGATGGGTTTACTCTGAGTAGGACTAACATTGGATACAGCCCAGTGTGTTTTAATATCAAAACTGTCATTATTTATTACTGAACAATACATCTTGGATTTCTGTTTTTCTGTAATGTACGTGAAACTGAATTTCTACCCCATCTTTACACTGAGTATTGCAGTGATTCTAATTTTACAGACACATGTGGATAGAAGAATGTGTCACAATCAGCACTGTAGATGAGTCTAAACAATGCCATATGCTGACTGAGCAATAGTCACAATTTTTATTATTCCATTAAAGGTTCCACTCCCCCTCATTTCTTTGGCTCTGTTTTAACACTACAAATCAAAGCAGAACTTAAAGATACAATCAATACATTTTAAGGAGTCAGATTCAAACAGCAAATTCAGTTTCAGAGGCAACTTTCGCTGTGCTCAGTGGGGTTTACAGCCAGATTAGTGACAATAGGATTGCAGCCTAATCATCCAAACTTCCTTTTGTGCCACGCTTTCTGGGCACAGGTTTGGGATTCCCAGGCCCATGGCAAAGAAAACCTGAGTCCTGTTTAGTCCGATTCAGCTATAAAATGTGGGTTTTCCTGGGGAAAGGGGCAGAAGAAAAGAAAACCGCTTGGACACAGAAATCCCAGACCTTTGCCTAGAAATGAGGCACAAAGGAAATTTTGAATAAGCCCAGTGTGATCTTATACACGTTGACTCAAAAAACTAGCTCCATTGAATTCAATGGAACTTACTCCGAGGTAAGTGTGTGTATAAGATTGCAGTCTCATGTTAACATCTTATCATAGCTGTCAACATTTTCCTTTTTTTAAGGGAAATTCCCTTATTCTGAATAGGATTCCTCGCAAGAAAAGGGAAAATTTGACAGCTATGGATCTTATTAACTTTAACTCAGGCTAAAATGTTTGATGGGCAAAAGCCTTTAAACCAAAAAAATCATAATACAGTGGTACCTCAGGTTAAGTACTTAATTTGTTCCGGAGGTCCGTTCTTAACCTGAAACTGTTCTTAACCTGAAGCACTATTTCTGGGTTAGTGGAGTCTGTAACCTGAAGCATATGTAACCTGAAGCGTATGTAACCCGAGGTACCACTGTACTTCTGATGCATAGTACTTTGTTTAAGCCTTGTTTTCTGGAGCAGGATTTGGGCATATGGGTTGTCTTGGGTTATATCTGCTCATAGCTGGCAACTGTCCCTTATTTGGCGGGAAAGTCCCTTATCCCAGCGCCATGTCCCACTGCTGTCACTTATTGATGATGTCCCTTAAATTTCCCGAGTTTCAAAGGAAGCAGTTCCTCTCCCTTCCTCCCTGCCGGCCAGGGAGGAGGGAGGCTCCAACTGTGTTGCTTGGCTGCGTTGCTCACCCAATAAGGAGTCTAAGAACAACTGGGGGGTGGAGCTTGCATGCCTTGTGCCGATCAAATCGGCCGCGTTGCCTGGGGACTCGCCTTTGCTCAGCACTTCCCAGCGGAGAGGTGACGGTGCTTTTCCTTGCTGCATCCCCTTTGCTGGGTTGCTGCGCTGTGGGAACCACCGCTTGAGGCTTTGTTTGGCTGCTGGCTGGGCTTTCTGCCTTTGGCTCGGAGGGGCTCAGAAGTTGAACATACCTGTGCTCTGAAAATCCCTTATTTTGGCTGCTGATCCCTTATTTTCGAGGCTGCTGGTCCCTTATTTTCAAATCTGTAAGTTGACAGCTATGTATCTGCTTCACCCCACAGAGTTATGGGTGTCTCATTGTGGGAACCAATGCACTTCTGTAGTGTGGTTAGGAACGAATGGCTGCTTCTAGGGGAAGCTCTCAGTTAATACCCAGCAGAGCACGACTCCGCTGTTTTTCTCAGCTGCTTTCCCACCTTCCGAAGCCGCACCTCAACAAAACTTATTTTGCTTTTGAAGAGTTGTGGACCAGGGCCTCCCTCTCCCCCTGCGCCACTGCCCTTGCAACCCCCTTGCTGTTTTTCGGAAGTGCCGTTCGCCCTGGCAGTATCTTCTGTCACGGGTACAGTGTTTCCAGAGCCTCGGAGACACTGAGTCACCTGCTCCATTGTTCCAGGTCAAAGGAAAAAGCTGTCTGGTGTGATGCGTGTGGCGATGGGGCAGCGATGGCTCCCGGGAGGCCCAAGGAATGTGCTGAGGTGTACGCAGCCTTCTCTCCTTTTCCTGGAAATACCGCTGAGGGAGGATGCATAATCACAATGCCTGTTTGCTGCCAAGCATCACAAATCTCTCTTGCCAAGGGATTGGCTGAGCTGACAGGGTGTCGCAGACAAAGGAGGACTGGGATTGGTTGGAGAGCAGGGATGGAGAACCTCTATCAGCCTTCCAGGGGTCACGTGACAATGGCCGGCCCAACCACCTCTCTGTACTGGGCAGAGTGGTTGAGGGATTAGGCATAGGATGGTGACGGCCTCAGACGCATTTAAAATCCAAACATACTCCATTTTGATATAATGTATTAGAGGGTAATATAGGGACGCGGGTGGCGCTGTGGTCTAAACCACTGAGCCTAGGGCTTGCTAATCAGAAGGTCGGCAGTTCAGATCCCCCCGACGGGGTGAGCTCCCGTTGTTCACTCCCAGCTCCTGCCAACCTAGCAGTTCGAAAGCACGTCAAAGTGCAAGTAGATAAATAGGTACCCCTCCAGCAGGAAGGTAAACGGTGTTGCCGTGTGCTGCTCTGGTTTCGCCAGAAGTGGCTCAGTCATGCTGGCCACATGACCCGGAAAAACTGTCTGTGGACAAACATCGGCTCCCTCGGCCAGTAAAGTGAGATGAGCACAACAACCCCTCGCGACTGGACTTAACTGTCAGGGGTCCTTTACCTTTATTAGAGGGTAATAAATAACAACAACAACAACCCAGCAGTCTCACCCCACCTGATGGCTGTGCCAGCCCTGACACTGAGCTTTGTTTAGACCAACCTGATCAATTTCCCTTACCAATTTCAAGACCTTTCAGGGTTCAGCTTCTTCCTGCGTTTGCAGCCATCGGGCTTCTGTGGCTCACCGAACATGCTCTCTTTTTTACACTGGATTCCGGTTCTCCATCCACAGTGTTTCAGTGCTCTCTTACACTATCTTTTGTCTCTCTAACTTTCCCTAATCAATAAATAAATTATTATTATTATTATTATTATTATTATTATTGTTATTGTTATTATTATTATTTATTTATACCCCACCCATCTGGCTGGGTTTCCACTCTAGGCAGCTTCCAGCAGAATACAGTACAGTCATACCTCGGGTTACAGCCGCTTCAGGTTGTGTTTTTTTGGGTTACGGACCGCCGAAACCCGGAAGTATCGGAAAGGGTTACTTCCTGGTTTCGGCGGTCATGCATGCGCAGAAGCGCTAAATCGCGCTTTGCGTATGCACAGAAGCACCGAATTGCAAACCGCGCGTGCACAGATGCACCGCTGCGGGTTGCAGACGCTGCGGGTAGCGGATGTGCATCCTGCACGGATCACGTTTGCAACCCGAGCGTCCACTGTATTAAAATACAATGATTCATCAAATGTTAAAAGCCCTAAACAGGGCTGCCTTCAGAGATCTTCTAAAAGTCAGATAGTTGTTTATTTCTTTGACATCTGATGGGAAGGTGTTCCACAAGACAGGTACCACTACCGAGAAGGCCCTCTGCTTGGTTCCCTGTAGGTTCAATTCTTACAGTGAGGGAACCGCCAGAAGGCCCTTGGAGGTGGACCTCAGTGTCCAGGCTGAACGATGGGGGTGGAGATGCTCCTTCAGGTATACTGGGCCGAGGCCCTCCAACATTTCTCCAATGAAAATGGGGATGTCCTAAGCAAAAGTGGGACATCAAATCCGAAACCAGGACAGCTTCTGTAAATCTGGAACTGTCCCTGGAAAATAGGAACACTTGGGGGGGGGGCAGTCTGCATTACTTCAACTCCTCCCTCCCAACCTCAGAAGGGGAGCAGAATTCTGGATACAGGACCACTTCCTCTAATCAATTAGGTTCCATCACTTTGGTTCCTTCTCCTTTGAAGAATATAATAATAATAATAATAATAATAATAATAATAATAATAATAATAATAATAATTTATTATTTGTACCCCGCCCATCTGGCTGGGTTTCCCCAGCCACTCTGGGCGGCTTCCAACAAAGATAAAAAATACACTAAAATGTCACATATTAAAAACTTCCCTGAACAGGGCTGCCTTCAGATGTCTTCTGAATGTCAGGTAGTTGTTTATCGCTTTGACATCTGATGGGAGGGCGTTCCACAGGACGGGCGCCACTACCGAGAAGGCCCTCTGCCTGGTTCCCTGTAAAGAAGTGCTGTGGCTCATATTTCTGTATGAAATATCATATTTCTGTATGAAGGATCCCAGGTTCTTTGTTTGTTTTTGAATATTTTTTATTGAGTTTTACAGATTTTCTCATCATCACAATCAACATTATCTCAAAAACAGAATAACATAAATTCCCAACCCCCTTCCCCCCCCCCCAACTTCCTTTTCTGGTTCTTTGAATGTTTACTTCCCCTGCTTGTTTTATTTTACCTTAATATGCAGTCTTTAACTTAAATGTGTGATATATATATATGTCACATTTTTATACCCTGCCTATTTTCACATTTTGTCTCGCACTTTATTATTTCCCCATTTTTACATCTTCATTTCTGTGTTGCTAATTGTAAATGTTTACTCAAACCCTGCGAGTGAGTCTACTTCTTTACAGTTTTGAAAAGGGTTCCAGGTTCTAATCTTGGCATCTTCAGGTACCTCTATTAAAGAGCCTTTTCCAAACCCTGGAGAACCACTGCCAGTCAGTGTAGGCAATACTCATCTAGATAGACCAATGACCAGACTCTGCATAAGGCAGCTTGCTACATTTCCCCCTTTTGACTTTAGGCTTCATTTTCCACTTTACTACCACTCTGAACTATTGACCCTCCCGTGAACTGTTAACCTTTCTGGTTAGAACAGACCCTTTCAAAAAGAAAACATGCGTTTTGGAACAGAGCACCATCATTCACGTTCCTTCCTTCATAGTTTCACATCCCACCTTTAAATTCCTTCCCCTCCCCACGCACAATTCAAACAATAGTATAGAATAATATAGAATTTAAATGTTGCAGTGAGTTCAATAATAACAGCGGTGATATCTCCAGAGGCATCCCTAGCCTAGAGAGAACGAACGGGCAAAACGCATTCCAAAATATATAGCAGATTCGTTCTGATTTGGTTATGGCGAGGTTATACAACAATAAGCATTCACACTGGGTTCATTCTGTTTTGTTTAACATGAGAAGTGTCTGCTTGATCAGGCCAAGGACCCATTTGGTCCAGCATCCTGTTCCTACAGTGACCAGATGCCTGTGAGAAGCACAACCTGAGTCCAAGACACTCTTCTCTCTTGTAGGTCTCAAGAACTGGTTTTCAGAAACATTACTGCCTTCCACCAAAGAGGCGCAGCATAGCCATCACGGCGAGTAGCTATGGATCGCCTTGTCCTCCATGAATATGCTTCATCCTCTTTTGAAGCCATCCCAGTTGGTGGAAATCGCTGCCTCCTCTGGGAGCGAGTTCCATAACTTAACTGTGCACTGCATGGAGATGTACTTTCTGTTACCTGTTCTGGATTTTCCAACACTTCGCTTCAATGTATGTCCATGAGTTATTGCTTGCGGGGTGTTTCTACATCGGCCCATTAATCAGTCACTTATCCCACATTTTTCAATCCGTTTCTCCATCACTTTCCCAACTGCAGGAGCGTGTGTGTGTGTGTGTGTGTGTGTGTGTGTGTGTGTGTGTGTTTAAGAAGACTTGTTAAACTATGGTGGCAGAGCACTTGAATCCACATTAATTAATTAATAATAATAAATTTTGATTTATACCACACCCTTTCCGGTTCAAAAACCGGGCTCAGGGCAGCTAACAATAAAGTTAAAACACTTAATTGTAAAAGCAACATAAAATACAGTATAAAAAGATGAATAACAATAAAATTCAAAAATCAATTTAGGGGAAATAAGCAATTAGATAATCCCCAGGGCTAGCTGGCTGAATTGGTCCTACTTGGGCCAGCGAGGAGGCCAGGGGAGAATTAGCTGTGGGGTCTCAGAGCGGGTAATCTTCATAAAAGGGGAGGGGGAGGGAAGAGAAGGGAAATAAAAGATCAGGCTGAATTCAAATTAAAGGCCAGGTGGAATAGCTCTGTTTTACAGGCTCGACGGAAGGAGGTTAAATCCTGAAGGGCCCTAGTCCCATGGGACAGAGCATTTCACCAGGTCGGAGCCATCACTGAAAAGGCCCTGGCCCTGGTGGAGGATAGTCTGAATTCCTTAGGGCCCAGGACCTCTAAGCTATGGTTATTCATGGACCTTAAGGTCCTCTGCGGGGCATACCAGGAGAGGCGGTCCCGTAAATACGAGGGCCCTAAGCCACAAAGGGCTTTAAAGGTCAAAACCAGCACCTTGAACCTGACCCTATACTCCACCGGGAGCCATGAACACAAATTTTCCAGTATGCACTGGAATCTCTCCCACAAAACAGTGACTGTCTGGAGGCACCCTTTAGAAGAAAACAATTTTTTTTCCCTATTCAGTGCTGACTGAGAAGCCAACTTAAAGGAATCCATCCAAGTCAACAGCTTATAGTTCAAGAAGTCTTTCCTTAACTGGGAGACTTGTAAACAATGTAAGGCAACAGACCCTATTGAATTGTACTGTCCTTCACGGAAAGGTTCTGTTTCTTTAGTCGTTGGTTCCTGCTCCCGCTGCAGTTTCCGAGACAATCAGGACCTGTGTCCACTTGCCAGCTGGAACTGGGTCAGACTGACCAAGCCTTTAAAGCCAGCCCAAGGTTTCTACATGAAGAGATCTGAGGGTTCACATCTGAGAAAGCATTGGTCTTGCGTGCTGCAAGGTGTAGTAGTAGGTAGGGCTGCTGATAAAGACTCCAGCTGAAACTCTGGAGAGTTGCTGTAGATGCTGCTGGATCAAATGGGCCAAGGGTCTCATATAGGCAGCTTCCTATGTTTGGAAAGACCGGCACCCTTAGATGTGGAAGCCCTTAATTCCTCACATTCAGGGATTCTCTCTAGTTACTCAGTGAGGAGGGCAAGAGATGCACTTTTCAAAATGCTTGCAGGTGCTTAAAATCATCCACTGCCAGCATAGCACCCACAAACTTTATCTGAGGAGAGAGAAAAGTGAGATGGGTGAACTGCAAAAAATGTTGAAAATAACTTTCGTTTTAAAAAAACCAGAAGCTTTTCTATTGGGAATTTTAGGTACCGGCATTCCAAAGGAGCAGAAAAGACTTTTTATGTATGCGACAGTAGTCGCACGGATGCTACTAGCCCAGAGATGGAAAGAAGAAAGAGTCTCTACCAGAGAGGAATGGCAAACTAAGCTGATGGACTACGCTGAAATATCAAAGCTGACTGGAAAGCTCAAGAACCAAGAGGACAAAAACTTTTTTAAAAGAATGGGGGGATTATAATTTACTTAGGAGACCACTGTAAGCAGATGGAAACATTGGCAGGATTTTAATATCACTTGTAACAGGTATTATGGATAATATGGATGAAAACAAAATATAGATTAGGAAATAATATGTAGCTGAAAATGTTCACATTAGGACACATGGAAAGGATGGTCGTGAGATTCAGAGAAATCTCTTTATACATATATGCATTTGGTACTGTTATAAACTCATATTTGTAAAACCAAATAAAAATAAATTCAAAAGAAATAAAGAAATAAAAAAAGGGAGGTGGGTGGATGCTTTCCCCATGTAGGAATAAGCTACACATCCCAGCATTCCTGACAGAAAAATGATGCTGTTTGCTGGGATGTGTCATCCTAGTTCCTTGTGGGAATAAACTATCTGGGTATCTGCTGCGGCCAGCTCCCTCAGGTAAGGTTTGTTAGTCCTGGGGTGGGCAGGCAGTCTAGGATTGGGGCCAGCAAGGTTAAACCAGGGCTCTGCTCACCTTGACTCCACTCATGTGAGGAGTCAAAACAGGGGTGGTCACTTTTGTGAGCACCCCTATTTGATACCTCAACCCCCCATCTCTAGCTGGTGTCCGCATTTACACACCACATTCTTCCAAGGAGATTGCGGAGGATAAATGAATTTGTTTTGTTTATTTAGTTATTTAATCATTGTGACTGTTAGGTAGTGACTGGCCCAAGGTCAGCCAGTGAGTTTCATGGCTGAGTGTGAATTTGAACCCTGGTCTATCAGGTCCTAGTCTAATAACTCTAACAACTACCCCACAGTAGTGCTCAATATTTATTCATTGCATCTGTTAGTGCTACTTTAAAGGTAAAGGTAAAGGGATCCCTGACCATTAGGTCCAGTCGTGGCCGACTCTGGGATTGTGGTGCTCATCTCACTTTATTGGCCAAGGGAGCCGGCGTACAGCTTCTGGGTCATGTGGCCAGCATGATTAAGTCGCTTCTGGCGAACCAGAGCAGTGCACGGAAACGCCATTTACCTTCCTGCCAGAGCGGTACCTATTTTTCTACTTGCCCTTTGACGTGCTTTCGAACTACCAGGTTGGCAGGAGCAGGGACCGAGCAATGGGAGCTCACCCCATCACGGGGATTCAAACTGCCGACCTTCTGATCGGCAAGTCCTAGGCTCTGTGGTTTAACCCACAGCGCCACCCGCGTCCCTCACATACACACAAAGGACCCAAAGTGATTTAAGAACAAAGTCAAAGACAAACAGGTGAGATCGACTGAAAGACAACATACAAATTAAAATCCCTGAAGTGCTTATCCTGAGGTAAAACTGGACAGAGTCTCTCAGCCTATCCTATCAGGGATCCAGCGTTGACTGGTTTCCACCAAGCTGTCCATGCAATTAGTGAAATGGCCGGGAAACCACAGAGTAGCTTTTTCAGAAACACAAGAGCCGATGTAGGTTCAAATCTGTAGTTAGCCACAAAACTTAGTGGCTGTCCTTGGGCCACTTAATATCTCCCACATTTCACACCACACGTGGCTGTTATGAGGACTGAAAGGAGAACATATCTGCTGCCTTGATCTCTACAGATGACTGGTGGAATAAATATTTTCATGACCTTGATTGCTTTGGGGAGATGGTCTTGTAGCGATGCTCTAAAGCAGGCATAGGCAAACTCCGGGCCTCCAGATGTTTGGGACTACAATTCCCATGATCCCTAGCTAACAGGACCAGTGGTCAGGGATGATGGGAATTGTAGTCCCAAACATCTGGAGGCCTGGAGTTTGCCTATGCCTGCTCTAAAGAAAACTGAAGCACTGATCAGCTTCTCCCCCACCCCCCAAAAAACCCACCCTTTGGTGCTATGCTTGCAGCCAGGAATTTCCTGGTCGCAGGAGACGAGGATGCCCATCTTCTGATGTTTCCTGACCAGCTGTCTTCCAGGCACCCAGCAGAACAAGCATGCTGATAGCCAGGAGTTAAAGACAATGTTTGTCTCTGCAGCGTGACCTACAGCGTGAGGGGGGCTCCCATCGATTTCCTGCCTCTACATCCTGGAGCTGTTATCAGCAACTGCTCCCCAGAAAAAAATGTCGGAAGGATGCTTGTGGCAAAAGGCAGAGGTGCCAGGAAAATCTTGCTATAATCCATTCCTTTATAACCATGGGGCCTGGAGAACATCAAAGTGTCAAGGTATTGTGATCGAGTTATGTGCATCTCTGGAGACTTGCAGGATGAAGCCAATGTGTTTGAAATCGCTGGAATGGGGAACATCATTGTACCATTAACTTCTACTGTTGTTTAAACAAACCTCCAGTTAAATGCACAAAGAGAAAAAGGAGATTTACACAGTGCTTTGCCGAATTGCTAAAAATGCTTCACAAGGGCAAAATATCTGTACTCCTGATGACATCCCTGTAAAGTAGGCTATAATCTACCGTAGAGAACACCAGTTTGGCAAAGATTGATCTATTCCATGCTGCAGACGGAGCTTAAGATTACGTGGTAAATCGATGGCTAAGGTTTGAATTTGTAACTTCACTGCTCAGATTCTAAAACACTACTCTATCATGTGGCGTCGTCTGGTTCACATAACTGATTAAGGCTGTGGTTCTGTGCATGCTTACCTGGCAGTAAACTCTACTGGAAGCAAAGGGACTTACTCCTGAGCAGACAGGCATAGGTGGTTGAAGAATGTGTTTTGGTCCAGAATTTCATGTGAAGCAATATGCAAATTGAAACACATAGCCATTATTTTAAATGGGCATGTCTCCAAATTTTGTTATGCAGTTCTCCAACCAAATAATGTGGTATGAAAGTATGCATATTAGGGGAAATTGTGCATGCATTCATGAAAATAGCATATAAAAATGCATAATGAAGGCAAATTTGCTTGCAAAAAATGCCAGCAATTGCAAAAAGAAATTGCTTGCAAAAATGTGCATATCAGGGGAAATCGTTTGTAGACGTGTGAGAAAAAGTTTGCACTAAAATCACTTTTCATTATGACCTTTAAAAAATTGCAACATTTATGGATACTGGATATATTTTGTATAAATATATTTTGTAATGTTAATATTAATATTTAAAATGTGGAAATGTGGCAAACGGAACTCAACACTGGAAAAATGTGAGCCTGAGAGAAAATGGACTGGTTCATCCAGTCCTAACAGTAATAATAATAATAATAATAATAATAAATTTTATTTATATCCCGCCCTCCCCAGCCGAAGCCGGGCTCAGGGCGGCTAACAACACTAAAACAGTACAACATTATAAATACATTCTAAAAATTAATTAAAATACAAATTGATGGCAACCATAGACTAAAGCTTTGTAGAGATTGCCAAAGGAGGGAGTCAGGCTGCGCCCTGACCAAAGGCCTGGTGGAACAGCTCTGTCTTGCAGGCCCTCCGGAAAGATGTCAAGTCCTGCAGGGCCCTTGTCTCTTGCGACAGAGCGTTCCACCAGGTTGGAGCCGCAACCGAAAAAGCTCTGGCTCTAGTTGAGGCCAGCCTAACCTCTCTGTGGCCTGGGACCTTCAAGATGTTTTTATTTGAAGACCGTAAGTTCCTCTGTGGGGCATACCAGGAGAGGCGGTCCCGTAGGTACGAGGGTCCTAGGCCGTATAGGGCTTTAAAGGTTAAAACCAGCACCTTAAACCTGATCCTGTACTCCACCGGGAGCCAGTGCAGCTGGTATAGCACCGGATGAATGTGATCTCACAGCGAAGACCCCGTAAGGAGTCTCGCTGCGGCATTCTGCACCCGCTGGAGTTTCTGGGTCAGTCTCAAGGGCAGCCCCACGTAGAGCGAGTTACAATAATCCAGTCTGGAGGTGACCGTCGCGTGGATCACAGTGGCTAGGTCAGGGCGAGAGAGGTAAGGAGCCAACTGCTTAGCTTGGCGGAGATGAAAAAATGCCGCCTTTGTTATAGCTGCAATCTGCGCCTCCATGGAGAGGGAGGTATCGAAGATTACACCCAAACTCTTAACGGACGGTGCTGGCACTAATTGCACCCCCGCAAGAGAAGGGAGTTGCCCCCTCAATCTCATATCGTCCCGTCCCAGCCAGAGGACCTCTGTCTTCGAAGGATTTAACTTCAACCGGCTCCCACGTAACCATCCAGCCACAGCTTCCAAGCATCTGATCAGTGTGTCTGGGGCCGAGTCAGGATGGCCATCCATCAACAGATAGAGTTGGGTGTCATCAGCATACTGATGGCAGCCCAGCCCAAAACTCCGGACAAGCTGGGCAAGGGGGCGCATAAAGATGTTAAAAAGCATCGGGGAGAGAATCGCACCCTGAGGCACTCCACACACCAAGGAGTGGCGGGATGACAATTCCCCCCCAAGCGCCACCCTCTGTCCCCGACCAGGGAGAAACGAGCGCAGCCATTGAAGGGCTGTGCCCTGGATCCCCACGTCGGCAAGGCGGTGGTCCAGGAGTTCGTGATCGACCATGTTGAAGGCTGCTGACAGGTCTAGAAGAATCAGCAGCCCCGACCCGCAAGTTTTATAACTTGCAATAATCTCACACTTCAATGGATCATTCAGGATCCTCAGGATCCAAGAGTTGCATTAAGTAAGTGTATGAAATTTTTAATCCACGCATTGATCAGTCAAAAGCCAGATAGCTATTCAGCTTTCTTTTTAAAATAAAAAATAAAATTAATGAGCTGACAGTCCTATTTATAATTGTGGAGTGGGATCACAGGGCAAGGTTTTAGCCGATTTGGCAAGGCTGTTGCCCTGTCTTGGCACAGACTTTTATTATATCCGTGCCTGTCTCGGATAGCGGCCAGGGGCTGAGGAATTTACTAGAAGCTGGGAGGCAATTAAGAGCTGATCCATCCTCCCTCTGGGACTGGCACCTAAAAGCCTTTGATTGTTAAACAGCTGCAGTTTGAGCCCTTCCTTTGGGGGCTCACACTTTCCCATGCATAGGGGAGAGAGAAGCAGCTCAGGCCCAGATGAGCTGGGAGCGGTTGCCAAATGAGAGCATCTGTGGGGAATGGCTAAGGCACAAAAGCTTATGAGCCGCTTGGTCACAAAAAGCAGAGAGAGAGAGAGAGAGAGAGGAACCAACTCCCAATATTCTTCAAACGAGCCCCTTTTCTCTCTTTGAAATGGCTCACAAACCCTGAGAACAGGGGGCATTTGTTCAACTGCTCTGGAAATAGGCTCAGATTCTCCCACCCTAGGTGATACAATCTGCCTATAGAGGCATCATCCTGTGGACAGTTTCCCTGCAAAGTGAACAGGCATCTAAATAGCTCTTTCGGCAGCCAAGAGGGATGTTCTTTCTCACAGAATTTCAATCTTGCCCTTCTTGTGGATCGGAACCACCATTTGAAGGGTAATAATTATTATTAATAATAATAATAATAATAATAATAATTTATTTATACCCCACCCATCTGGCTGGGCTTCCCCAGCCACTCTGGGCGGCTACCAACAAAATATTAAAATACAGTAATGCATCAAACATTAAAAGCTTCCCTAAACAGGGCTGCCTTCAGATGTCTTCTAAAAGTTTGGTAGTTGTTGTTCTCTTTGACATCTGGTGGGAGGGTGTTCCACAGGGCGGTGGGTGCCACTACCGAGAAGGCCCTCTGCCTGGTTCCCTGTAACTTGGCTTCTCGCAGCGAGGGAACTGCCAGAAGGCCCTCAGCGCCAGGGCTGGATGATGGGGGTGGAGATGCTCCTTCAGGTATACTGGACCAAGGCCGTTTAGGGCTTTAAAGGTCAGCACCAACACTTTGAATTGTGCTCAGAAACATACTGGGAGCCAATGTAGGGTAAGGGAGGACACCCTGGCAGAGCACTTGATGGAGATGCTCTCCCTCCATGGTTGGAAGAGGCAACAGTGCTTCTGAATGCCGTTGGCGGAAATCGCAGGAGGGGGTGTGTCCTCTAGCACTCAGGTCTGCTTGCGGGTTTCCCACAGGCATCTCGGTGGCAACTGTGAAAGCAGGATGCTGGAGTAGATGGGCTGCTGACCTCATCCAGAAGGCTCTTAAGTTCTGCACGTGTTCTGCACATAGAAGGTCCTAGTTTTGATCTCCAACATCTCCCATTAAAAGGGTCTCAGGCAACAGGAAGTGGGAAAGACTTCTATGTGGGACCCTGGGGAGCCACCACTAGTAAGAGTCGATTATGATGATGGGCTAGATGAACAAATGCAAAGGGGCAGAAGGTCCCAGGTTTAACCCTGGCATCTCCAGGTAGACCAGAGGGAGAGTTGGGAGAGATGCTGCCCATCAGCATAGACAATACTGAACTAGATGGACCAGTTGTCTGGCTCAGTATAATGTAACTTTCTATGTGAAGTGTGGGGAACCTTTGGTTTTCGGGTTGTTGCTGGCCATTAGCAGCAGCATCTGGAGGTCCAACAGTTCCCTACACCTGTTCTTAGCCTAACCAGGTGCTTCCTGCTCCCACATTGCTTGACGCTTGCTCTGGGCCCAGTCTGCACAGCTACCCAGGAGTGCCCAAGGCAAGTGATGGATTCTTCTGTAGCTCTTTGTTCTGGTCACTTGTCTGTATGGGCAAGAAGTGGGCAGGCAGTAAGCACAAGGAGAAGGTGGAGAAGCAGCAACAGCAGCATAGCCAGGAGTCTCCAAGGGCAGAGTTCGCTGCGACCACACTCTCCGTAGTCATGCTACCAAACACAAAGGTGAGATTTCATGGTTGTGTGCAAGAGGTGTGAATAAAACCATTCACACAGCATCTAAACTGAGTACAGTGGTACCTTGGTTCTCAAACTTAATTTGTCCTGTTTGACTCCTGAAATGTAAGCTTTCAGAATATTTAAAATTAGCCAAACTGACAGATATAATAAGACAAAAACCAAAAAGTGAAGTGAAAAAGGGAGTGCCTAAATGAATACCTTAAAAGCCAAGGTTCGAGGACAGAAATCTGGCTGAGTCTGGCATAACCTTGTGAAGTGAAAGGATAAGAAAGAGAGATTTATATCTAGATGCTAGGATAGAGATGATAAGGAAAACAGGATGATACAATGAGAGGTAAAGTATGCTGTGGGAATGGTGGAAGTCAATGTTTGTTTGTTTTTAGTGCTTATATTATTAACTTGTAAGATATGGATTTGGGTATTTTGTATGCTGGTTTTTGTCTTTTGCTATTTTTTGATATTTTCCGTGTTGTTGTTGTGTGGAAAATACTAATAAAATTTATTATTTAAAAAATTTTAAACAAAAAACAAAACCGTTCAAAAACCAAGGTATGGCTTCTGATTGGCTGCAGGAGCTTCCTGCACTGAAGCGGAAGCAGTGTCGGACATTCGGCTTCCAAAAAACCTTCGCAAACCGGAACACTCACTTCTGGGTTTGTGGCATTCGGGAGCCAATTTGCTCAGGAGCCAAGCCATTTGAGTACCAAGATACCACTGTATAATCCCCCAAGAAATAAGCATGATGTCACTTAACAAACAAACAAACAAACAAACAAACAAACCAGGAGGTACCTTATAACACCTTTGTTCTCGTCTGCAAGATCACATTGTGTCCTCTGCCCACTTCCACTATTCTGTTGCATACTGTTGAAAGCTCTTTGAGGCTTCCTCAATAGAGAACACTCTGTATTTAGGAACTTAGGAAGCTGTCCAAGATTTCAGCTAGGAATCTTTTCCCAGCCTTACCTGGAGGTGGTGGGGATTGAACCTGGGGCCCCCTGGAAAGTATGTGCTCTGCCACAAAGCTACAGACCTTCCCAAGCAGGGAAGCCATTCACTCTGCAATAACCTGGCACTCCACTGGCTGATATGCCAAGAGAGTTGTTTGTTCTTACGGTTGGGGAAAAAAACAGAAGATTCCTACAATAAGTTGTCAGCCGTTCCCACCATTCATCATCAGCTGCATTGTGCGAGAAATCACAGACTGAGCTTTGCATTGTACCTTGGAGCTCTTAGCTATTGTGGGGTTGGGAAGGACCCTGGGGGTCATTGTCCAATGCAGGAGTCTGGCAGCCACAGCATCCCTGCTGCCTCTGATTAAATGCCTCCACTAAGAACATAAGAACCTGTTGCATCAGACCAATGGCCCATCAAATCCAGCATCCACTTCTCACAGTGTCCAACTAGATGCTTGTGGGTAAATGCCCAAGTAGAACCCAGGCACAAAAGCATTCTTTTCTCCTGTGGCTTCCAGCAACTGGTATTCGGAAACTTCTTTCTTCTTCGGCAATCACTTGTGGCCAAGTAAGATTGTCTTCCAATTCGTAAGTGATTGCGGAGGCCAATTCTGGAACCGCACATCCTTCCACAGTGGGAACATAGGTTTCTTTATATATATATATATATATATATATATATATATATATATATATATGCTTTCGTAGATTTTCACGGGTACAGGAATGCAGGTTTTGGTGTCCTCGGGTGTCTTCCCGTGTAAAAGATGGGGTGTCTAGGCGACGTTTCGACGAGGTCTCACTCGTCATCTTCAGGCTGGTGCTTTCGGCTTCTTGTCGAAACCTCGTCGAAACGTCGCCTAGACACCCCATCTTTTACACGGGAAGACACCCGAGGACACCAAAACCTGCATTCCTGTACCCGTGAAAATCTACGAAAGCAAATATCTCACCTCTACGGGGAGGAAACCTTCCAGGCTCTGTTCCAGTAACAAGAAGCCGAAAGCACCAGCCTGAAGATGACGAGTGAGACCTCGTCGAAACGTCGCCTAGACACCCCATCTTTTACACGGGAAGACACCCGAGGACACCAAAACCTGCATATATATATATATATATATATATATATATATATATATGCAGGTTTTGGTGTCCTCGGGTGTCTTCCCGTGTAAAAGTTGGGGTGTCTAGGCGACGTTTCGACGAGGTCTCACTCGTCATCTTCAGGCTGGTGCTTTCGGCTTCTTGTTACTGGAACAGAGCAGGATCTCAGTGTTTGAGTTCCTATAAATACTGTTGAGGGGTGTGGTGTGTAGCCTCCAATGTTCTGGGCAGAGAGGAAGTTCCCAGGCTAGTGTGCCTTTTCTTCTTTTGTTCCTTAATTGCTTGAGGGATATCTTGAGTGATTTCTTGAGTGATATCCTGAGTACCACTTAGGTGGGTCATTAGGTGTGGATTAGTTGCTAAAGCCTTTGTGTCTTGACCTCTTGAACTTTGTGAAGAGTTTTTCTGAGAAGATGGCTGTACTACATTTAGTTGTGCTCTGGCTTGGCTTCGTGTATAGGGGCGAGCTGTGGTTTTGTGGCCTGTGCCAGCCAGATCTGTGTAGGGATTGCAGGGGGGTGCAGCATCCGGAGGTGCCACCATGGTTTGGCTACTGGATGGTGTCTGTAATTTATCTGTGGAGAGGGTCTGGGTTTGGGTCTGGTGTGGTTGATTGGTGATGGCGTTCTGTGTGCCTCTGGATCTGGTGTCAGTTTTTGTGGGGAGGGCTAATTTCCAGATGTCTGGCAAGCGGGATGTGTCGTCACGCTTGTTCATGTTGTGAGGGTGTTTCTCTATCTCGATGGCTTCCATGATTCACACATCTCAACAGCCTACACCCCAAAATACAATTCACTATGGAAATAGAAGCCAACAACCAACTTCCCTTCCTTGACGTCCTAATCTACAAAAAACCTGATGGCTCCCTAGGACACACTATCTACCGGAAAAAAACACACACCAACCGCTACTTACATGCACAATCTCACCACCACCCTGCACAAATAAACTCCGTAGCCAAGACCCTCATCTCCAGAACCAAACGCCTGGCTGACAAAGACCACTTGACAACTGAGTTACAGAATCTCTCAAATGTGTTAATTGCCAATGGATACCAGCAAAACAGGGTTACGAAGCTAATCCAAAAAGAAACACCCCCCAAAAACCAAGACACAGAAGAAAACAATGGCATGGCCCTCCTTCCTTATATCAAGGGCACTACAGATAAAATTAGCAAAATCCTCCATAAACACAATATCAAAACAGCCTTTTGCGCCAACCAAAAAATAGCCAATATCCTCAGAAACCCCAAGGATAAAATCCAGTTGGAAAACCAAGGGGTCTATGAAATACCCTGCAAAGTCTGCCCAGCCACGTACATTGGACAAACAAACAGACGAATAAATGCACGTATCGCAGAACACAAGAATGCCGTCAAAAAAGAAGAAAAAACTTCCTCTCTTTTCCAACACATGAAAGAAACAGGACACGAAATTAATTTTGCAGATTCCAAATTGCTCTCTAACATGGAACATCACCACAAGAGAATAATCATGGAAGCCATCGAGATAGAGAAACACCCTCACAACATGAACAAGCGTGACGACACATCCCGCTTGCCAGACATCTGGAAATTAGCCCTCCCCACAAAAACTGACACCAGATCCAGAGGCACACAGAACGCCATCACCAATCAACCACACCAGACCCAAACCCAGACCCTCTCCACAGATAAATTACAGACACCATCCAGTAGCCAAACCATGGTGGCACCTCCGGATGCTGCACCCCCCTGCAATCCCTACACAGATCTGGCTGGCACAGGCCACAAAACCACAGCTCGCCCCTATACACGAAGCCAAGCCAGAGCACAACTAAATGTAGTACAGCCATCTTCTCAGAAAAACTCTTCACAAAGTTCAAGAGGTCAAGACACAAAGGCTTTAGCAACTAATCCACACCTAATGACCCACCTAAGTGGTACTCAGGATATCACTCAAGAAATCACTCAAGATATCCCTCAAGCAATTAAGGAACAAAAGAAGAAAAGGCACACTAGCCTGGGAACTTCCTCTCTGCCCAGAACATTGGAGGCTACACACCACACCCCTCAACAGTATTTATAGGAACTCAAACACTGAGATCCTGCTCTGTTCCAGTAACAAGAAGCCGAAAGCACCAGCCTGAAGATGACGAGTGAGACCTCGTCGAAACGTCGCCTAGACACCCCAACTTTTACACGGGAAGACACCCGAGGACACCAAAACCTGCATTCCTGTACCCGTGAAAATCTACGAAAGCAAATATATATATATATATATATATATAAAATATTTTTATTGGTTTTCAAATACAAAAAACAAATTTATACACTCCATACATCTTAATTAAATCTTACTTCTCTTTTTGACTTCCCTCAATTTGTCTGCAATTCCTTCCCTTTATTACTTTTAACACATTTCTGCCATTTTAACCATTTCCCCTCACAGAGCTTCCTTAAAACTTACAAACGTAATTTGATTATCACTCAGTTTTTGCATATATTGGATAAACTTTTCCCAATCTTCTGTAAATCTTTGGTCTCGTCGATTCCGGATCCTTCCTGTCATTCTATTCAGTTCTGCATAATCCATAATTTTGGTTCTCCATTCTTCTATCGTAGGTAATTCCTCCTGTTTCCATTTCTGGGCCATCAATATTCTTGCTGCTGTCACTGCATATAAAAAGAACTTCTTTTCTTTCTTATTTGTCTCATTACCTGTAATGCCTAGTAAGAAAGCTTATATTTCAACATTTTCTTCAATTCATTATAAATCATCTCCCAAAAGCATTTTACCTTCTTACATTCCCACCACATATGAAAAAAGGTACCTTCTTTTTCTTTACATTTCCAACATTTGTTACTTGTCTTATACATTTTTGTTAACTTCACAGGTGTTACATACCATCAGTACATCATTTTCATAACATTTTCTTTTATAACTGTACATGCAGTGAATCTTAAACCTTCTTTCCAGAGTCTTTCACAATCCTCCATTTGTATATTATACCCTATATCTTTGGCCCAGTCAATCATAACTGATTTTACCTCCTCATCCTTTGTACAGGGAACATAGGTTTCCGGGTGGGAGTTGATCCCAGTAAGGATTTGCCAAACGTGCCTTCCTCTTAGCTCATTTCCCCCTTTCATTTTGAGTTCATGCTTTTTGAAAGTCCATGAAGTCTTTGGTAGAGGCTATTCTCCAATTGGAGCTCTCACAGGCCAGTGTTTTCCAGCTGTCAGTGTTTATACTACTTTTTTTTATATTTCCCTTGAGAGTGTTTTTAAACCCCTTTTGTTGTCCATGGGCATTATGCTTTCCATTCTCAAGTTGGGAATAGAGCAGTTGCTTTGGATGATAATCAGGCATCTGAACAAGACCACTGTTGTTGTGACAACATTACTGCCTCCACCAGTGAAGTAGAGTCTAACACCTCCTAGGATAATGGACTCCATAGCTGATACCATGGTGATCATAAGATAATTATTCTCATATGTAGCTGAAACCTGCTTTTTTGCCATTTCCACACACCAATCCTATCCTACTCTTTAGGGCTGGGTTGGGGAAGCCTGGTGTACCTATGCAAACATACAGGTTGAGAATAGGTGGACTTTCGTGGCAGTAAACATGCCAGCAGATGTCCTTCACTGCTCTCCATTAGCTTCCTAGGTTGGAACACCAGCATCACCTTGATTTTTTGCAGCAGGTATGGGGGACTTCAATCAGGGTCCCAATTTGTCTCATGTTTTCCCCAAACCATGCCCCTTGCCCCACATCCATCATCACATGTGAGGCTTGACAGCAAGGCTTCCAGGATCAGCTGTGTTATGGGAGTGGTTTAGCAATTCATCGTTCTTAATAGGGAACTTTGGAAATCTTAGCTCTCTTGGGAGGATAGGAGTCTCCTAACAACCCTCAGTGTCCTTAACAAACTATAGATCCCAGAATCTTTTGGGAGAAGCCACATGGCTGTTTACTTTAAATGTATGGTGTGAACATGTCATGTAGTTGGTTTAAAATAGCATGACCATCCAAAGGAAACTAGGGCTTCAGACAACCCAAAAGGAAAGGCCACAAGATGCGACAATGGCCAAAGGCATAAAATCGATGGCTTTAATGACCAGGGTGTGGTGTGAAGGCACATGAGACCACCATGTTGCTGAAACTAAACCAGCCTAAGTGTGGTCTGCACCTGGGAATCGTATGCCACCATGGAAGAAAGTTGAGATATAAATGTGAGAAAATAAATCACAAATAAAGGGAGATTAGGCAAATGCATGAGTGAATAGTCTATCCATGGCTACTGGTCATGATAAACAGCGGAGGCTGGTCCATTAAGGTAAACAGGCTCACCGAGGCCACCAGTCCTGGGAGGTGGCTTTGGCTATCTGCTTCTTCCTCCTTAGTCTCGGTTTTGCCATTGTGGAACTCAGCAGTAAAGCAGAATGAGTTTTCTTCCCCTGCCATTGTCTCTGGCGCCACCTACTGTTGGCCTCCCTCCTTTACACCCTTCCAGTCCCAATAGGCACCAGCCACCACTGATGGTGGTTATGCATTGCCTCCGGTATCAGAGGCAGAAAACTGATGAGAGTGAAAATTTGCTGAATACGAGTTGATACAGACAGGGAAATATTTATTGCCTCAGTGCTCTGCTTATTATGGGCTTCCCAAGAGGTGTTTGGTTGGCCACTGTTTGGGACAGGATCCTGCATTAACTCCTCATCTTCTTATGATGATGCAGTCCTCCCCATCGCCAGCTCATGCCTTTTCTCCTTTGCACACAGATAATCAAAGCCTTCTGGGCATCTCTAAAGGCTGAACACATCAGCAGCTTTTCTTTTTTGGAGCTTGCTTAGCCAACCCTCCCCAAAGGAATGTCTCTCTTGAGCTCACGCTTTGACTTAAGAGTCTGGTTCCCAGCAGCACCAGACGTCACCATCCCATCCGCCGTGCGACCTGCAGCTGGAACAAGTTGCAGCTGTAATCTAAGACCTCAAAGTACAGCACTGGAAGGCTGGCATGATGACCCGGGAAGCATTTGTGGATCAGGAAGCAAGTGCAGCCAGTAGGGTAGGGGTGGGGCCTGCATTTATCCAGCAAGCCAGATCTTTACCTCCCCCACCTTCCATGAGTCTGCTCACGGGCTGCTCACCGGTCCATCACCTGACACCACAATGGCTCCAGGTGACCCATTTTCACTTGAAACCCTACTGTGCAAAGGAACAACTGATCATTGGTACCTCTATGCCATTCACAGAGCTGCAATTCCCAGTGATTTAAGCATAAATCCTGTTTTTCCCCCAAGGGAACTCTGGGGACTGTAGCTCTCTGAAGGAAACAGGTGGTCTCCTAACAAACCTCAGCACCCTTTAAAAGAAAATTCTAGCTCCCAGAAAAAGGGGACTGAAGTGGTATCATAATGCTTTAGATGTATGGTGCAAATGTGATTCTCTCTCTCTCTCTCTCTCTCTCTCACACACACACACACACACACACACACACACACACACACACACGTGGGGGGGGGATGGAAGCGCCAAAAGGAGAGGAAAGTAGGAGGGATAATATAAACAGCCTTGCCAGATGCATTGAGCTCTCCCACCCCACTCAATAGGTTATCAGTTTCCTCCTCAGTGGAGGATGTGGGGCACTTTTTGAGTACACAACACCTGTATTGCACAGGCCAGACTAAGGTGGTTACTTGTGCATTGTCAAGCAACAAGAGCACAATAGACCAGAGTTTTGCATAAAATGTGCATTTATATATATATATATCAGTGCAAATTTAGAAAAATTGTAACTTGAAGGCAATATATGACTCCATGGTGTTTTTTTTGGAGGGGGTGACCAGGTGAGCTGGCTGCTGGGAGTCTTCTTCGTCTGCTGTCTGGGTGTAGGCAACTTCAAGGCACCTGATGGTCTCCCTGTCTTTAAAATTCAAAATGGGCAGCCCCTCAAATAGAGGCCATCTTTCCAATTGAAGACTGTCCTTTGATTGACCTTCCAACAGAAGACCATCCTCTGCAGGCAGGGCGCATGGCTAGCCTCAGTCAGACGTGCTCTGAACAGGTTTGCTCCAAGCACAGAGCACTGCAGAGTGAGCAGGCAACAGCACATGGGGCAATGACTGACCCAGAAGATCTATAGCTGGTCTGCCATGGTGCAACACAATGGATGGGACTCCCTCTTATAGGCCAGCACAGGTGTAATGCAATCTGCCTCTTAACCATGTTTAAGACATCAGAGACAAGCCATAGGATTATGCACACCCTAGTCCTGCCTCCCTGCCGCCAGCCTTAACCAGGGTTAACATTTATATTAGGACAAGTCTTCACCAGGGTACCTATTGACCTTGGTTCTGCAACTAGCTTTGGAACCCTGGTTTACAATGTCAATATATTCCTCAACCAATCATCATAAGCAATGGGGATTTGTGCTTGAGCAGAGTCAGCCAGGCAAAGAATGCATACTAATCGGTGGCCTCATTCCCAAACCCTTAACCACGGCGAAGGAATGGCTACCCAGTGCATCTGCTTCATGTGAAGAGTCAGTTCAGCTCATTGGGACCTGCCTTATCTTGCAGCAAGGGCATCTTCAGATTTGGGCTCCTTTCTGATTGGCTGTCACTCTTTCCAAGCTCTGGATGTTGTTAGGCTTGCACTAATATAGCACCAGAAGCATGAAGCTGGAAGACCTCCCTGTCCATTGGCCTTGAGGGCTGCATGTCGCCCTTAGGCTGCGTATTAGATAGTGGCGTAGCGTGGGTTGTCAGCACCCGGGGCAAGGCAAGTAATTTGCGCCCCCTAACCCGTGGATTTGTGCCCCCTAACCCGTGGATTTGCACCCCCTAAGCCTAACCCCCAGATGTTGCGGCCGGTGCGGCCGGCCCCCCCTGCACCCCCCACGCTACGCCACTGGTATTAGAGCACCTGGGCTACTTTCTACACACATTCATACATCCCTCTCCCTCCTCCCACTAGGGAAGAAGCATCATCCAAGTGCAAGGACATTTTCCAGCCAGGCAGGAGTGAGAACAGGGCCAGTGAGACGCTTGATGTGGGGGTGTCTCACGGACCAGACAGAAAGGCTTGGAGGGGCCCATTCAGGCTCCCAGGGCCAAGGTTCTCCACTGCTGACTTAATACCATTGGCCACCTGAAGACAACTTTCATTGTCCATCTCTTTCATCTGTACAGTAGGCCAGGAACTTAACAGTATTATCTCTCACCCCAAACTCCGCCTCCCTCTCCCCCATCCATTGGTTCTGCCTGGGATTCCATGCGTTGAAAGAGACATCAAAAAGCAAGCGTTCTTAAAGTTTGTTTTAATACTGAGAGTCTTTACTTAGGGACTGTGTCTTGCTGAGAAGCCATAGCGGATACCCTCAGAATTTCCTATGGCTTAAAAAAAAACCTGTGCTCTGGGTTAATTGCTTCCAGATCCCAGACGGTGGCCCTACTTGAAGCCCCTCTTATTAGGTTTGTCTTACCGAAAGCCATGTGTTCCCCCAACCGCCACCACACAGACCCCTTCCAAAAAGGGACATTCCACATTTGTTTTCGTTTTAAAACGCTGTCCTTCGTTCCTTGACACAGCTTCTCAGAGCCCCGCTTCTTCATAGGGCCTCTGCCAAATGTGGTCTCCGAAAGAGAGAAGCAATTAGGGGAAGCTGTTGCGTTAGTTGCAAGGAGAGGGGCCTAGTGGGTTTAACAAACAACAGCAACAACAGTGCCATGTCTTTTTCAATATGCAAAAAGTGGAAGGTTGGGGAAAGGTTAGACTACTGCCAAAACAGTCCCAGCAAAGTTTAAGTAATACTTTACAAATCTGTGAGTTCACCCAGTCTCCAATCTTTTAGCATCCTGAGAAAAGTTTATCAAGGGAACAGGTAAACTGGGAGCAAGGCTATGTGGATTTCATGCAGTGACTTCCATTGCTGGAGGAGGAAAAGCAAGATACTAGTCCTCATGGCTTTGAAAACAAACTTGGGAAAGTGTGAGCAACCGCGTGGTTACATGTTGAGGAGCCAAGAGGGGTGGAGGCCTCTGTTTCCAGGAATTAGGGGCATTATGGGCTTCTCTGTGACTTGTGAAAGCAGAATAAATTACGCTAAACTTCAACTTATCTTGCAAAAACTTAGAACTTTGAAACCCTGGGTTTTTTTGGTCCGAAGTTCTGATTGTGTTTTGAAAAATAATGATAATGCAAGGGAGTATATATACAACACTGCCTGTGACCTACATTGTACCTAGGCTATTAAACTTGCATCTTAGGCCAGCCATTGGTTCCTCCAAAGAATTCTGGGAAATGTGGCTCTGGGAAGCTGCTAAGCATTTTCCATTACAGTCGCCCCTCACCTTGAACCACAGTTTCCAGGGCTCCCAGGAGAGAGGGCAAGGACTGTTTGAACCGGTTTGTATGCACGCCGATGTCGCCAGGAAGGAATCGACCATGCATGGGGTAGGGCTTACAAAAGCAAGAGCCCAGACACTCAACAGTGGCTCTTAAAGTGCAGTGCAAGGGACCCGCAAGAAGGGGCCGTGGTGATGCAAACAAAGTAAGCCAATCCCTGAAGGAGCCAGCTTGTCAATCGTTCTTCAAAAGCAAAAGGTGAGGGGGAGATAGAAGACAAGCAGAGGGTCGAGGAGGTAACAAGGCCCCCGGACCCTGATAGCTGCTGGCTCTACAAAAACTGGTGTTCCCAGTGCTTAACACAGGGCATAGGATTTTTTATCAATTGGAACTAGGAGTAGTGGATTTGGGAACAGAAAGCGCCACAGGTCCGGGGGATGCAGGGGGGCAGGAGACAAAGTGGGTGGGGAAGTCAGTCTGGCTCTCTGCTTCACGGCCTCCGTGGCCGGGGGACCGGCTACTCATCACAGCCCAGAAGCTCCACTCGCAAGGTGATGCGGTTGTGCCAGGATTCGGGGAGGATGCGCACAAAGCGGGTGTAGAAGGGAACGTCAAACACATTCTTCTTGTGCGAGTTGTTGTCGTAGTTGCCTTGGAATATCTGTGCCGGTGAAGAGAAAGAAGCACGGTTAGAAAACACAAGAGCGGGAAGGAAGCAGGCCGGCTGACCTTGCAGGGCTGTAAGCAAGGGTTACCCTTTCTTGATCCTTCAGCATTTTAGTGTGAACATCTCTTTTAATACACACATACACTTGGCTAATGTACCCTTTGTTGCAAGCAATTTCTCCTGATATAATGCTGCATTCTACGTTTCTTTTCACTAAAGTATTCATTTTTAAGCCCTGAAAAATGTCGGGGAACTGTGTCGCAAATTTCGGATAAGTGCAGATTTTGAAGGGTGGCTGCTTTTTTGGTTCTCATCTTGTCCTGGAGAGTGCAGATTTGATAAGATTTGGCCTTAAATGCAAACTGAATTGAATTTCTCTCCTATTCCTCAGTGAGGATGGGAGTGGTTTCTAAAACACAGAGGATGCAAAATTCCCCAAGCCTACCTTGGTGGCGTTTGTCCTGCTATCCTTGTAAAGAGTCCAGGACTTCCCATCATCACTATAGGCCACTTTGTAGGCGGCAACATACTGAATGTGCCCAAAGTCACGAGCTCCTTGCGTAATGATCCCTGTCACCTTCTTCTCAGCCCCAAGATCGATCTGCAGGGAAACAAGGACGACGTTTATTTTGTGAAGAGGATGAAGAAGAAGAAAAGAGGGGCCCGGACTCAGGTGAGGCCACCTTCCTTGGAAACCTTTTAACCCCAACGCACAAGTTGTTAACCCATCCAAGGTTGAAAACTCCTCTTAAGACTCAGAAGATTTGCAGGAAAAGCATCCAAACCTGGGGGCAAGTTTGCATACAAATGAGGGCTCATCCAGACTTCCTTTTGTGCCACGTGTGGGATGTGACATCACTGTAGCAGTCAAACAAAACACTTCCTGTTTGCCCAGAGTGGACACACAGGGAGGTGTTACTCCAGCCAGGAGGACTTCCTGTCCCACCTGATCTGGAGCATCCTCCCCCTGTGTGTGACTAGATAGATGGGCATGACCCTGGGAGACCCTGTAAAAAGGCCAGTCACACAGCCATCCTCCTCTTTTGCTGCTCTCGTCTGATACTGATGCTTTTGCTGTCTGCTGGCTCTTAGCCAGCAGCACATGGGCTCATTCCCATATGGGATGAACTCAAAAACTCTCTTCTGTAACTACAAGGTAAAGCCTGCCTTCAGGGAACCTACTGTGAACTGAATGTGAGTAAACTTCTTATCATTACTTTTAAAGAAGACTGTTGTCTTTATTCTTTTTCAGAAGGATAAAAAAGGGAATTTACCAGGAACGAGCCCAATCTGGACAAAGCCAGATTGGATTGCTTAACTCAAGAGATTCAAACGAATCTAGCAACTATGTGCTATGTGCGCAGCACAATTTGGCACTTGTGCACATGCGTGAAGTGCGATTTAGCGCTTCTGCACATGTGCGAGCGGCAAAACCCGGAAGTAACCCTTTCTGGTACTTCCGGGTCGCCATGGGACGCAACCTGAAAAAAACATAACATTAAGCAAACGTAACACGAGGTATAGGGACGCGGGTGGCGCTGTGGGTAAAAGCCTCAGCGCCTAGGGCTTGCCGATCGAAAGGTCGGCGGTTCGAATCCCCGCGGCGGGGTGCGCTCCCGTTGCTCGGTCCCAGCGCCTGCCAACCTAGCAGTTCGAAAGCACCCCCGAGTGCAAGTAGATAAATAGGGGCCGCTTACTGGCGGGAAGGTAAACGGCGTTCCGTGTGCGGCTCTGGCTTGCCAGAGCAGCAATGTCACGCTGGCCACGTGACCCGGAAGTGTCTCCGGACAGCGCTGGCCCCCGGCCTCTTGAGTGAGATGGGCGCACAACCCTAGAGTCTGTCAAGACTGGCCCGTACGGGCAGGGGTACCTTTACCTTTAACACGAGGTATGACTGTATATACCATCGCTGTACTGTGTATTTTGGGTCTATGGACCGCAATAAAGTGCGCTCTCTCTCTCTCTCTCTGTGTGTGTGTGTGTGTGTGTGTGTGTGTGCGCGCGTGTGTGTGCAATTCTTCAGACAGTACTTCTTCATGTGGCATAGTTAAACTGTGCAACTCACTGCTGCAGGAGGCAATGATCGCCATCCAAATGGATGACTTTAAAAGAGGATTGGGCAAATTCACGGAGGACAAGTCTATCAATGGCTAGTAGCCATGATGGTCATCTTCCAGGCACTGAATATAAGGTGCTGGGAATCGCAGGTGAGCAGGATGCTGTTGTGCTCATTCCCAGCTTCCAGGTTTGTTTGAGGAATCTGGTCGGCCACTGTGAGGGCAGAGGGATGGGCTAGATGGGCCACCTGCAGGCTCCTCTTATGTCACACATTCAAGTGCACAGTCTTCACCCTTGCAGTGCCCTTCCACCCCTCCTTCCTGCATAGGAGTGGCAAGGCCTTACCTGAAGCCACTCGTCCTGTTTGGTGCGGAGGGCAGCCCAAGCGTTGGTCTTGCCCGTCCTGTCAAGGCGGGCATAGTGCGGGTACCAAGTGAATGCGTCGATGCCCCATGTCTTGTAAACGCTGGAGGCTGTGATCTGCTGGTCGCTGATGAAGTGGGATTTCATGCCCAGCGGCTCCGAGCAACCTGCCATGTTGAAATACACTGTAACACAACGGTTTACACAGACACAGTGAAAGGGAAGAGACCGGAAGCAACAGATGCTCAAAAGAAAACAAAATTAAGCACCATCAGACAGACAGACAGAAACACACACACACATTTTCCCCAGAGCAGCAGCTTTCAAAACTTTCCATGCTGACCCATTGGCCTAGATCCCCCACGTAGAAACATGCCTGGCACAGAAACTCCCATGTGTTGCAAAGATTCTGTGGAAGGTTCAAAGGCAGAATTCTGCAACCTGCATCCCTGTGCTCTGAACATCAGCAGCGGTGAAGAGATGATTGATGCTTCAAACCAACTTCTCCACCATTAGGGATCTCACTAAAAGCAAGTCTTGCAGCTTCCCAGAAACTGTTTTAAAAACAAGGAACCAAAGCACAGATGGAAACACAATGGCAAGGAGGACAGGGGTAAGCCAACCCAAAAGATGGAATCCCAATGATGTCCACAAACATTTACAAGTCACTTTAAGGGTGCCAGAGCTGGGCATCTAACATGTAATCTTTCAAGTGTTGCTGGATGACACCTCCTGTTGCCCTAATGGTCAGGGGATGATAGGAGCTGCAGCCCAGCAATATTTAGAGCATCAAAGGTTAGCCACCCTGGTTTTTACCCAATAATGGTGTCATTCCATTCCGATTTCACCAGTGGATATTCCTCAATAATTATCCTTCAAGATTTCCCACTTCTCTGAATTCTGTGATACACTTCTCAAGTCACAACCCACACCCAAATGCTGTTCTAGGATAAAATATTTGAGATGCATACTCAGAGCAAATATATTTAATTGGTGTTTTGTGATTAAGTGATAATTTTTTAAGTACATATTTTTTTAAGTCATGGGTTAATGCGGAGGGTGGGAAGAGCTGTGGCTCATTGTTAAGAACATCTGCATTGCATGCAAAAGATTCCATATTTAATCTCTGGCATGTCCAGGAAGGACTTGGAAAGACCCAGGAGAGGTATTGCCGGTCTGTGTGGGCAATACTGAGTTCTGTCATCCTCCACCAACATTTCAGCTGTAAGGTCCTCAGGGCAGGGGCCAGTCTGGGTTTCGTGACACTGCTCAGCAAAGCACCAAGCAAATTTACAATGCTACAACAGAGCTGTGACAGTAAGAAGCAGGAAAAACAGTCAGCTGGCCTATAATTCTGAGCACCACCAGAGGGTGTCACTGTACAGTCGTACCTTGGTTTTCGAACATAATGCCTTCCGGGAGCCCGTTCTCCCGGAACCATTCGAAAACCAAGGCACAGCTTCTGATTGGCTGTCCTGCAGCCAATCGGAAGCCATGCTGGACGTTCGGCTTCCGAAAAGCGTTCGAAAACTAGAACACACACTTCTGGTTTTCGATCGTTCAGGAGCTGAAACGTACGAGTACCAAGGCATTCAGTAACCAAGGTACGATTGTAATTATGGATGCAGAGGAGGAGGAAGAAACAGAAAGAGCCCCAAAGTCTGGATGTGGGCAGTGGTGCAAGTCGAGCCATTTTAGACTCTGGGTTTTCGCCTGCCAATTGAAAATGCTAATATGCGTTACTTCATCTATTCTGGAAATGCGTTAAGCCATATTCCCAAAAGTGAAAATCTGAACAAAGTTGTTGGAGGGCGGGCAAAGTTGATGACCTTTCTCTGGGAACATGTCCCCCCAAAAAAAAGTTTTGGGGGATTTTTAAAGGATTTTTTCTTAAAAATCACTCCAGTTGCCATACATCCGGGTTTTCCTTTTTATATATATATACATTTTTATTGGTTTTTTTACGTATCATTTCCAACGTTCATTTAACATAACTTCTGATCTTATACAATATTTTAGACTTCCGTCAACACCTCTGATGATTTGCCATTCTTTATCACTTATTCTGCATTTCTTAATTTCTCTATTATTCTTAATTATCATTAACTAATAATTCTCCTCATCGTCTTTCTTGCAATATTTCAAATAGTCCTCCTTACAGAACTTCTTGCAGTCCTACTAGCATAATCTCATACATCCGGGTTTTCCAGAACATTTTGCCGACTTGGTAAAAATCCACCCAGATGCCATTTTGACAGTCCAATTCCCGGACGTATGGCAGCCCTAGTTAAGCCAACCCTCCTAGACTGGAGAGCCCATGTGCTCATTCTATTGTGAAGGCCCCAGGCGTTTGCCCATAAGTCCTGCCCTGACAGCACCAGTGCAATAGGGAGGCCTCCTGGTCTAGACAACAGGACCCAACAACCAAGACCCCATCACTGTTAGGGAAGCCAAAGAAAGCCTATTCCTGCCAGGCCAGTCCTCACCAAGGGGCCGCTTCCAAGATCAAACTGGAAATGACTATTTTGAGCAAAGCCCAACGGTGGAGATTCTTGTGGTTGGAAGGGACCACAAGGATCATCTGGTCCAACCCCCTGCAATGCAGGAATATTTTTGCTCAACATGGGACTCAAACCCACAACCCTGAGATTAAGAGTCTCATGCTCTACCAACTGAGCTATCCCAGAGAGCTTGTCCCATAAAGAAGAGGAGGCAGAGAAATGCATCAAACCCCTGCCAGGCAGATGCATATTTAAAGTTCAGAAGTGAGGACTGCGTATCAAGTCTAGTCTTTTCTTAGCTTCCCAGCACCTTGGAGAAAGATTCTCAGTTCCCCTCTCCGTAGCCCAAACAAAGCCAGATTAAAAATACGATGCAAACAGCAAGAAATCATGCAAAAACAGGTAGCAAAATTCGGCTTTTTTTAGTGCAAAATCTGGGCTGCCTCTGCACAGAAATGTTAAACGTTTCTTCACAGAGCAGACAGAGCTGGCAATTATCCACAGTACCCAAGTGGCCAATCTGAGAGTCCCAGTTTTCACAGTTAAGTGCCAACAGATTTTGGAAATTAGAGGTCAGCAAAGGCAACCGCTTCAATCCTGCAGAATTTCCCCAGGGCAATTTGGGTGACCTGCTTAGGGGACGGGGGTGAAATTCAATTCTGTTCACATTTTAATGTGAGCATACCTGGTTTGCCTTTTCCAAAGCAACATGCAAACCAAACATACAGCTATCCTTGGAAAGTTTGCATTTTTCCAAATTTTGAAATGCAGTTCTCCACAGCTAAGTAACATAGCAAAAAATATATATATCAGGGTAAATGCATACCAAAATGCATTGTATTAGAAGAGATGGCTTTGCAAAAATGTACATATTGGGGGGAATTCACAATGAAAAGCCAATGAATTTTCATGAGGACCTTTTCTTTTTTTAAAACAAAGTTCACAAAGTGATGTGCAAATGTGGAGAACTGAACTTAGAACTGGAAAAATGAGAAACTGAGAGAAACCAACATTGACCTATACCCCCATCCCTAGACTTACATTGACATTTTGGCTTACCCAAACCAGATTAAGGAAAAATAATTCCAACATGGAGGCAACGATGGTGAAGTCAAATTCTCCAGGGTGCTGCTGCCCTCTGATTATCCATGCAAGAAAGTCCACCACCACCAAAGACATTTAGGCCACATTCGCACAATGCATTTAAAGTACTTGAAACAGTCACAGCTTCCCTCAAAGAATTTTGGGTGCTGTGGTTTGTTGTGGGTGTTGATTTAATTGGAGACCCCTATTCCCCTCACAGAGCTACAATTCCCATAATTCCCTGGGAAGAGGGACTGGCTGGTAAACCACTCCTGGTTCCCAGAATCCTTTGGGGGAAGCCATGAGTGGCATCACAGTGCTTTAAACGTACGGTGCCAGTGGCCTTAGACCAATGGGAAGCATTTACCATTCATTTCGCAGCCGACCAGCTCGAAGCGCAGAGTGCAGGCTCTACGGCAGATCACAGGGTAGATACGGAGGTACTGGGCCGTAACTGGAGGATTGAAGAGGTTGGTCACCGTGTCTTCAGAGTCCGAGTTGCCGGTATAAACCTGCCAGAGGAGAGAGGGCAACAGTGAAAGGATGAGACCTTAGGAACAGAGTTGATGGTCTAGAGCAGGGATAGTCAACCTTTTTATAGCTACCGCCCACTAATGCATCTTTCTTGATGGTAAAATTTCCTTACCACCCACCAGTGCTCGATGGAAGGAGGATTCGGCTTGTGCCGTAGAACCCGCTACTGCCAACCTAGAATCCTGAAATGCCCACTAGTGGGTGGTAGGGACAAGGTTGACAACCCCTGGTCTAGAATTACATCTGCTCTCTAAAGGGGACTCCTGGACGGTTAAGTCCAGTCAAAGGTGACTATCAGGGAACTGCCATCGGAGCCAGAGGGAGAGGGAGGGCTCCAGAGGGATTCCGAAGAGCGTCCCAGGAGGGAGAGAAGCAGCACATCTTCTGGGGAAGGAAATCAGCGTAACACCAGTGGAGAAGGGGGGCAGATGGGGGAATCGGCGAGGTGGCTCCAAGACTCCTCGCCGGGAACCAGTGGGGAGAGCACGGGTCCTCCGATGCCCACACCCTCCCTGCGCAGAAGGCTTCCACGCAGAGAAGCTAGGCGGAGACTAGGCGTCAAAGAGCTTCTTTGCTGGAAGAAGTTCAAGAAACGCCCACTAACGGATTCTGCCAGCGATTGAGACAGCCACGGGCACGTGGCTGTCCAGACAGAAAGGGTTCATTCAGGTAACCAGCCAAGGGTGGCGTTGATTTACACACAAGCAACCCCTAGAACCATTACAGCGACTATGGGGTTGCAGCGCTCATCTCGCTTTCAGGCCAAGGGAGCCTGCGTTTGTCCACAGACAGCTTTCCGAGTCATGTGGCCAGCAGGACTAAACTGCTTCCAGTGCAATGGAACACCGTGACAGTTTAAGGCAGCTCCCTATGTTCTTTTTTCTTCTACTATAGAGGAGTTTAGAGCTTGCAGGAATAACAAAGGGAGCCAGTATATAGGAAAAGGAAAACTCTGGTCCTAAACCTCTGTTGTCTTGCGGGATACCAACTCAACCAGTTCTGCTGGCTCACGAAACGAACTTGCTGTAAGTATAATCAGAACAGCTTAAACCAGCTATTTAATTGGGGTAAGGTGGGGGCTGTTCGTGTGCTGGGACCCCCCACACACCAACTCCACCCCCCCCCCCTTTCATGCAGAAGCTACCTCAACTTTTTTAAAATTTTTATCAGGCTTCCACTGGGACAAGAGTGGGGTGGGGAAGGGTGGGTCTGAGGAATGGCTACTATGCAATGTGCTTCTGATTATCGCGCTTAGGGGGGCTTTGTCGGTGCTTGCAGAAAAACTCAAAGAACTTCTGGACTTCCAAATATTCAGCATAGCCTCCTCAACACCTGCACGGGGACAAGTAAGGACCCACCAGGCTCAGCACAGTGAATTAAGCATCATTAGTATTTTCTGAGAAGAGCTAAAATGTTTCTTCTTGCATGGTTGGGAGAGGCTGGAATTGCAGCAATCTAAAGGAAACAGGGAGGGGAGGGCAGCAGAGCCCTCAAGGCACACCTGCCAATTTCAGTTTGTCTCAGGTTTCCCCCCCACACACAAATCTTAAATTCAGTTCTCCACCTTAGTTCGCAAAAGGCAACTTTTAAGTCCTCGTGGAAAATCTCCTGCCGCTCATAAGATTCCTTGCAACACCATTTGACAAGCTCAGATATGTTTCAATCGCAGTGGATTCTTCTACGATTGCAACTAAAAATGTATGCTGTGCTCAAAACTGTTCCTTTTTTGTAGCAAAAGGTGATGCGCTTCAATGGAAAAGAGGGCCGGTGGCAGAGAGGAAGCCCATTTTTTTCTAAGCAAGGCATTTGTACAATGCACTGCCCATCTCGCAAGGCCCTCCTACAGTCCAGCTTATGAACCCAGGCCATTTTTTGTGTGCAATTTTGCCTAACATAGATACTAACGCATCCAATGCTAGTCGTGGTGAGAGCACTTTTTTGAAATCAAAAGGGAATTACTAACCTAGGTCCATTCATTTCAATGGGTCTACTCGGAGTATGGCTAGCATGGGAGTCACCCCACTGTTTTTAGTTTCCTAAAAGTAAGTAAAATACACATGCTAAATTTAATCATTCTCTAGGGCAAGAGTTTGGAGGGGGGTTAGATTGAGGGCCAGATCCCCTCATGGACAACCTTCTGGAATCCACATACAGGGGGGGCAAATGCAGATGGGTCGGAGGGGGGGAAATGGGCAAGGAAACTGATGTGTCCTTTGTACATCAGGAGTTCTGTGGAAAATTCAAGCAACTGCCACTCTGCGCCAATCAAAATCCCAGTTTTGGGGGTCGTGGGGCAGGCATCAGCATCCGAAGCAACTACAAAAAGCAGCTGCGGGATGGTGCCAAGCCTAACAACAAAGGCACTGTTTTAGTGGCCTACCTTGGGAGGCTGCTGTTAAGAAAAACAAGGTAATGTCTTTTAAAGCACTTCACCATCGTTCCAAATGCAAGGGGTACAGGTTGCGCTGTGGTCTAAACCATTGAGCCTCTTGGGCTTGCGGATTGGAAGGTCGGCAGTTTGAATCCCTGCAACAGAATGAGCTCCCATTGCTCTGTCCCAGCTTCTGCCAACCTAGCAGTTCGAAAGCACACCAGTGCAAGTAGATAAGTAGGTACCACTGCGACGGGAAGATAAACGTCATTTCCATGCATTCTGGTTTCTGTCACAGTGTCCCGTTGTGCCAGAAGTGGTTTAGTCATGCTGGCCACATGACCCAGAAATCTGGCTCCCTCGGCCTGAAAACGAGATGAGCGCTGCAACCCCATAGTCACCTTTGACTGGACTTAACCATCCAGGGGTCCGTTACAGTTACCATCTTAGCATCCACTTTTTTTTTGTTTCTCCACCCCTCAGGCACAGCTGCAGCATCTGCCCGCTTTGCTCACCTTGTCATGATCTTGCTCCTCATCCTTAATGTACACAAACTCGCGCCCGTCGAGGCTGTAGGCTACTTTGTAGGCCCGGACATATTCCAAGCGGCCTACGCGGCGTGCCCCTTGCGTGGCAAGGCCGGAGATCCTCATCTTCCTCATCAGGTTGACCTGGGGTGAGGAAAAGCAGGCAGAAACTGGATAAACATCTCTGTATGTGTGTGTGTTTATGTGACTCAACACTAATCAGATGTTTTGTGTGTGGCTTATATGCCCAACAGCATGCTGGGAGTCACACCCATCTCTATTTATTTAATTCCCATTTATATCCCTCCCTCCCAAAGGAGCCTTAAAACATCAGCCTTAAAAACAATGAAAGCAACACAATCCAAGCTATGCTTATTAGACTTATTGGTCACTTGTAACCTAAGAAGGTATCAAAGCAACTTGCATTAAAATACATTACACCATAAAAAGGAAGTCGCATTAATGTTTCTATAATTCAAACAAGCTGCCTCAACCGTAACAGCACATTCACCATTATTACATAATCAACTCAGTCTATCAAAGGCCTGTTTCCACCTGGTCCTCCCAGTTTCGGCGAATGCGCCTTGCTTAGTTTTTGGCCTCCCACGTTTCGAGGCCCACATTGGACTCGCTGCTTCCAAGCCCACCATTACCTGAATCCAAGGGCTCCTGTCATAGTTGCTGGAGGTCCAGGCATTCACAATACCCTTGTTGTTGAGGCGGGCGAGCTCTGGACCCCAGCGCTGCAGGCCAAGGAACCCGTAGTGCACTGAAGAGGCAGCGAGCTGTGTGTTCGAAATGGCTCCTGATTCCATGCCGAGCAAATTTGAACATCCTGGAGGGGGGGTCACCAAGACCATAGGGAGGAGGGCAGGGAAAGAGGGAGAGAAGACACTGAAACCATCACTTATTGCTTCCCTGTTAATACCTGCCTCCACTTCCCTCCCCAGCTTCTTCCCCTGTGTCAGCTTTTCGACTGTAAACTCCTTGGGGCAGGGACCTGCCTCTTGCACTCTGCAAAACAACACACACACACAGCGAGAGAGAGTTGGCACCCTGCAGACAACAACATCACAGAGAGAATTGCCACATCAGAAGAGTAGGAGAGCATCAGACTTTTTGGCTGTGAAGTATTTATCAGTCTATATGAAGCAAAGTGGTACTTCAAAGTCTCAAGCAGAGACTGTTCTGTGCTTTTATAGAATTTTATTCAAATCTGCACGCACTCCATTTATTCCATACTGTGTTATTTTATTTTAACATTTGTTAAACAAGAAGAACATCCCCTCCCTTTTTAAGAAGGGATGTTACCTGCTAGGGAAACATGGCATTTTAAGTTTGTTTATGATGTTGCCTTGTGTTACTTTTCATATGGTTCAAACTCTTGTTCTTGGGATGGTTCCACAACTATATACCAGGGGTGGCCAACTCCCAAGAGACTGTGATCTACTCAAGAGTTAAAAACTGGCAGTGATCTACCCACTTTTGGGGGGTTCAGATGAAAGAGTTGTTGAGGTTTTTTTTTAGGGAGGGGGGGTGCAGGGATAAATGTTGAGCTTTTTTTAGGCAGACCAAAGTTGTTGAGCTTCTATGGGTTTGGTTAGAAAACAGCATCACCAAACCTGGAGAAGCTGCATTTTCGTTCCTGCACTGATCTGGAAGGAGCAAATCAGTCAGAAGAATTCCTCTCTCAACCCTAGTTGCCCAGGAACTGGCAAAATCAGGAGCAGGAACCCATTAAGGTCTGTCTGTGGCTTCCCTGGGTAGTGAATCGCCAGGGTGTCAGGATGCAGCCTTTCCCTAGGGAGCAAAGGGTTCCCAGCTACTGGAATGGAGACCAGTCCTTCTGAACAGGTGTGGCAATGCAGTTCTTCTGAAGCCCCACCAGTTCTTCTGAACAGGAAGCCCTACAGCATGGGGAGGCAAACTAAGGCCTGGGGCCCGGATCCGGCCCAATCGCCTTCTAAATCCGGCCTGCGGACAGTCCGGGAATCAGCATGTTTTTACATGAGTAGAATGTGTCCTTTTACAGTGGTGCCTCGCAAGACGAAAAGAATCCGTTGCGCGATTCTCTTCGTCTAGCGGTTTTTTCGTCTTGCAAAGCAACCCTATTAGCGGATTAGCGCTATTAGCGGATTAGCGGCTATTAAAGGCTTATCTGCTAAAAGGCCATTAGCGGCTTAGTGACTTAGAAAAAGGGGGGGAGCAAGACTTGCAAGACATTTTCGTCTTGCGAAGCAAGCCCATAGGGAAATTCGTCTTGCAAAGCAACTCAAAAACGGAAAACCCTTTCGTCTAGCGGGTTTTCCGTCTTGCGAGGCACCACTGTATTTAAAATGAATCAGTGAAGGGAACAAGGGTCTTTTAACAATTCTCAGCACCCTTTTTTAAAATTAAGTTTTTATTAAGGATTTTATTGTTTGTTTTGTAACACAAGGAAAATTACATATCGTTTCTCCATTTTTCGATTCATAGCGTCTTCTTCGCAGTTTGTTTACATGCAGTATGAGGCACTATTGTCATAGCCATCGTGTGGTTGGGGTAAAAGAGGGGGGGGAGTTGGGGTTAGTGTTCTTTCTGCATAGTGTTAGTGTATGGTTTTGTGTCAGCATTGCACAAGTAGGTCCTTTGTTTGTACACATACATACTCACACACATATGCATATATATATAAATAAAATTTATATCTATTTCTTTTTATTTGCACTGCAAGAGATTAGAGCCTGGTTGGAAGCCATGACTGCTTCACAATGCAGAGGGCACCTTAGCTCACTATTGGCTTATGGAATTTTGCAAGATTTCTGCATGTATACAAGTGATAACACTCAACGCAGAAACTGCGTTATCCATGGGCAGAATTTTATGGGGTATATTTTGCGTACCCACAATCTTCAGTATATTTCTGAATATAATAATAAAAAAACCAGACTAGGACCAGGCTCAAATCCCCTCCCAGCCATGAAGCTCTCTGGCCCATTCAGAGTCTCTCAGCCTAACCTACCTTACAGAATAAACTGGAGGGTGGGAAGATAACAGATATCAGTGTAAGCAAATAAACTTCAGTTCATCAACCTGTTTGCAAGCTTCCCCAGGGTCTTCCAGCCGCTAGTTTTCAGAAGCAGACTGAAATCTGTATCACAAATGGGAGATACCCCACCCCACCCCCAAATCTTGATGGATCTCAGCTCTCAACAGCCCAACCTGCATGGCCAATGGTCATGGATGTTGCAAGTTCTAGTCCAACAACATTTGCAGGACAATGATTCACCAGCTGTGCTCTAGATGGATCTTGGTCATTTCACCACTACCACCCTTCATACCCATCACGGAGCAGGAACTTACGGAGTTGGCAGGATTTCCCCAGGTAGGGCGGCATGCACTTGCAGGCATAGTCCCCACTGAGATCCAAGCAGGTTCCTCCATTCTTACAGGGCTGCGAAGAGCATTCGTTCATGTCTACAGCCAAAAGGAAAGAAGAATTGAGTTGCTTGCCCCCAATGCAGCCAAATCAGGGCCCCCGTTTGACTAAATGCCCAGGCATTTGATGGCTTAAGAATATTGTTCCTAGCAACCTCAAGATTGCTGGATGGAAGCATGCTTCAAATTGTAATTGCTACTAGAATGTTTTGGTCTGTTTTAGAATTGGCTTGATGTGTTTTTCTCTTGTTTATCTATTTGCCTCCCTGCCCTCCCTGGGGAGGAAGGGCAGGATATAAACTCTATAAATGAAAATAAAACCATTAAAGAAAGCTTTGTTGCATTTGTCAGCCATGTCTTAAGACTGCAAATCTCTGAAGGTCATTTGTGGCCACACAGAAGATAAGGCAGGGTACCACTGTACTTTTCCTATCTTCAATGCTACTTTTAGTTGCCAGAAGACAGATAAATTGCAATTTTCTTTGCTGAACAGCTGTAACAGTTACCGGCTGAAATTGAATCTGCCGTCAACAACAGACTCGCAGAGAAGAGTACGGAGTATGAACAGCCAGTATGGTGCACTGATTAGAATGTCAGTCTAGGACTTGCAGGACCAGGGTTCAAATCCCCACTCTGCCAGGAAGCTAACTGGGTGAGCTTGAGCCACAATCACAACATCTCACTCTTTGTTGCCTCACAGGGTTGTTGTGAGGGTGAAATGGGGAAAGAGAAGGGGCAGAATTGCCACACACAGGAAGAACAAGGATATAGTTTGAGCGCCTCACTTGTAGATCTATAAATCATTTAATGTGTCAACACGAATAGAAGTTATTAATACTGCAGTTGTTGTATAAGGGATTATTATTTTGACCAGAATGTAATTGAAATTAACTAAGATTTTGGAACGCAGAAATAAAGAAAATCATCAAACCATCAACTCTAGCACACGGTAGGCCACCTAAATTATAGAATCTGGTATTTGAACCATCAGTATTAGTAATTGTATTACAATTTGGTATTGTTATAATGAGGCTATTATTGGATTGGAATTGAAAATAAAATAGTAAAATTTATTATAAAAAAATGGGGAAAGAGAAGGAACCATGCACACTGCCCTTGAGCTCCTTAGAGGGAAAGAGATATAAATGCAAAATCTGGCCTACTATAAACATGGATGTAATTGCAAGAGGTGGCTGTTGCCCTGTGTCAGGGAACTGCCATCGGAAGGACAGGAGGTGCAAAGGCTCCCTCAGGTTGAAAGAGACGGAGCAGCTGAAGAGGGAACCAGTAGGGGGCGAGCAGGAACTTCCAGGGAAAGTGAGTCGGAGGGGTGGCTCAGAGACGTTTCCAGCGAAAACAGTGGAGAGGTCTCAGGACCTCCTATAGGGACACCCACGCCTCGCCGGAAACTGTCACGCAGAGAGTCCAGAAGACGTGTTTCCGTGAAAGAGCTTTTATGTTGGAAACGTTTCCGAAAGCAACCACTTTCGGATTCTACTAGCGATTGACGCAGCCATGCCGGAGGGGCTCCGTCACAGGCAGAGGTTTGAAAACCTGATCAAACTCTGAGGGACTTGCATTTTACGCACAAGCAGCTCATCATCCCACCACAGCAATCCGAAAGTCACTGAAAGCCAGCTTGTGCAAGCAGCGGCATCATGAGCGACCCAGCCGGAACCGGAGGAGCAGGAGCAGCTGGAGGAGGTCCAAGCCTGGAAGAAAGGTACAGGGCGTTGGAGATCCAGCTGGCCATGCAAACGGCGAGGCTTGAGGAGAGGAGGGCTCAGGATGCAGAAAAGGGAAAGGAGAAAACCACCTCGATAGCCAGAAAGGTGCCAGGATTGGTGCAGAAATTCGGGGGAGATCCCAGAAACTATCATGCCTTTAGAACTGAGATGCAATACGCTCTCAACCTGCAGTATGATGACTTCCCCGACGAGGAATCGCGAGTGGCTTTTGTAATTGGCCATCTCGAAGGGGGGGCGAAGGATTGGGTTCGACCCCTGATGGCAGTGAATAATGAGATACTAAAGGACACGAGGAAGTTTTTTCGTGCCATGGACCTGATGTTTTCCAGTGACATTGAGCAGGGGGTGGTACGAAGGCAGTTAATGGCTTGCAAACAGGGGAGCCGATCTGTCCGTGAGTACTGGACTGAGTTTACTATGCTGATTCATAAATTGGGGTGGGACCTATCGGCGGAACCCATCCAAATGCTTTTTGAAGAGGGGCTTTCTTCGGCCGTTAAAGATGAACTTTCCCGGGGGCCAAGGGCGGAGTCTATGGACCAGCTGACCAAATCCGCGCTGGCCATAGGAGCGCGCCAGGAAGCGAGAGCTTTGGAAAGGCGGGAAGGGAAAGGAGAACGTTGGAGGGAACTGCGCATTCCGGACATTCCAGAGCCACCTTTCCCGCCGGCAGAGCCGATGGAAGTTGGAACAGCGCGGGCGCGCGCAGTTTCAAATCCCAGTGAAGGGCGGAAGAAGGAGGGAAAGAGCGCCAAGAAATGTTATCTCTGCCAACAGCCAGGGCACTTTGCCAGAGTCTGCCCACAGAGAAAGGAATGGCAAGGGATGGCAGGAGCTGTGGGGGAAAGGGAGGAGGAAAACAAGGAGCAAGTAAAAGCCAACGCCTGGCTGCCACCGTCGGGGCACAGCAGCCAGGCCAAAGAGCAGTGAAAGTGCCCACGCCAGAACCACCCAGACCTGCTTTAGTGATAGAAGTGTCACTAGAGCTGCCAAATGGACACCCCCTACAGGTCAAGGCGCTTTTGGATTCAGGCAGCTCCTGTAATTTTATGAGTAAGGAGTTTGCAGCTGAGCACCAGATACAGACCATCCCTTTAAGTAATCCCTTGCAGGTGACCACGATTGATGGCAGAGAGCTGTTGGGAGGAGAAGTTAGCCAACAGACTGTCCCGATGATAATGAGGGTGGCAAGGCACACCGAACGGATAGCGTTTAATGTGGCCACCTTGGGAGGAGCTCCCATCATCTTGGGGATGAGCTGGCTGGCGCTACACGATCCGCTAGTGGGCTGGCATCAGAGGGTGGTCTCCTTTGGGTCAGCGCATTGCCTAGAACACTGCAAGCAGGGGAAGGTTCAGGGCGGAGACAGAGTCACCCTAGCCGGGATGGAAGTAATGGGCAGAGGGAAGGTGCCCCCGCAATACGCAGATCTGAGCAACGTATTCAGCGAAAGGGAAGCAGACAAACTGCCGCCGCATAGACCCTTTGACTGTCAAATCAACCTACTCCCTGGGGCCCAACTCCCAGTGGGCAAGCTGTACGCCATGTCCGACAGGGAGATGCAGGAGCTGAGGGAGTTCATTGACAAAAACCTGAAGCGAGGTTTCATCAGAGAGTCCCGAGCGGTGGGGGGCAGCCCAGTGTTTTTTGTGGACAAAAAAAACACAGATAAGCCGAGACTTGTGTGTGACTTCAGGGCCTTGAATGCAGTGTCGGAACCCCTGGCTTTCCCTATGCCCCGAATTGATGACATTTTGACCAGGGTAAGGAAGGGAAAGATTTTTACAAAGCTGGACCTGCGGGGGGCGTACAATCTGATACGCATAAGGAAGGGAGATGAATGGAAGACCACCATGTTCACCCCTTTGGGAGCCTTTGAATACCTCGTTATGCCCTTCGGTCTACAAGGAGGCTCCGCGTGCTTTCAAGCGTTTATTAACCACGTTCTGGGGCCTTTGCTCTACAAGAACTGTGTGGCCTTTTTAGACGACGTGTTGGTGTATTCGGAGGATGAGGAGCAGCATGTGAGGGACGTTCGAGAAGTGTTGGGCAGGCTGCAAGCCAACCAGCTGTGGGTGAAACTGGAGAAGTGCCAGTTTCATACCAAGGAGGTGGAATTCCTGGGGTACCGCTTGTCAGACAAGGGATTGGCCATGGATCCAGGCAAGGTCCAAGCGGTACTGGAATGGAAGACACCGAAGACCAAGAAGGATGTGCAAAGATTCTTGGGGTTTGGGAACTTTTATCGGAAGTTCATCAAGAACTTTGCCCACTTGACGGCGCCCATCACCGACTGCCTCAGCAGCAAGAAGAAATTTGTTTGGACGGCGGAGGCGGAGCGAGCATTTGAAGAACTGAAAAGGGCTTTCGCCTCGGAAGAACAACTTCTGCATGTGGATTTACGAAAACCCATGAGAGTGGAAACCGATGCGTCCGACCGGGCGGTAGGGGCGGTACTTCTTCAACCGGGGAGGAGTATGTCAGAGTGGAGACCGTGTGCCTTCTTCTCGCGGAAGCTGAATAAATCCGAGAGGAACTACACGGTGTATGACAGGGAACTACTTGCCATTCACGAAGCGTTCCGGAGGTGGAGACATTTATTAATTGGGGCACAACACAAGGTGCAAGTGTGCACCGACCACAAGAATTTAGAGTATTGGAGAACAGCTCGAGTGCTCAACCAACGACAAGTGAGATGGGCACAGGAATTCTCTAAATTCAACTTTGAAATTTGTTATGTGCCAGGTCCAGAAAACGTCAGGGCGGACGCTCTCTCACGCAAACCAGAGTATTGGGAGGGGGAGGGGGCGATTGAAGAGAGACATGTCATCCCTGAGGACCGCTGGGTGTGTGGGGCGGCGCTGGTGGGGCAACGAGAACTGGTAGAGGAAACGGAAAATGATGAATATGCCCAGGATAAGCTCAGAGGACTCAGGGGGGAGGGCGAGAGCCCCGAAGGTTTTGAGGAAAGAAATGGGGCATTGTATTACAAAGGGGCACTGTATATACCCGAAGGTGAATTGAGGGGGAGAGTACTCAAGCAGTTGCACGATAGCCCCACGGCGGGACATTTTGGGCAACACAAGACCATGTGGTTGGTTACCAGGGAATTCTGGTGGCCCAAGGTGAGGGAAGATGTAAGGGAGTATGTAAGAGGGTGTGACCAATGTCAGCGAGCCAAAGGGGAAAGACGGGCGCCGGCAGGGTTATTAGAACCATTACCCACACCAGAACGGCCTTGGGAAGCGGTATCAATAGATTTTATGACGGATCTGCCGAAGTCCAAGGGGAAGACAGCCATCATGGTAGTAGTAGACCTGTTAACAAAGATGTGCCACTTTGTAGCATGCTCACATGCAGTCACAGCGGAAGAAACAGCGAAGTTGTTTGTAGAACACATCTTTAGGTTGCACGGGGCTCCCTTGAGGGTGATCTCAGACCGCGGCAAACAATTTACTTCCAGGTTCTGGAGGAAGCTCATGAGCTTGCTGCACGTGGAAGTCAATTTTTCAACGGCCCGGCACCCTGAAACCAACGGGCAGGCGGAAAGAGCAAATGGCATTCTTCAACAATATCTGAGGTGTTATGTCAATGACAGAGAGAACGATTGGGTCGAAAAGTTGGCGCTGGCAGAATTTGCCTACAATAATGCGGAGAATGTGTCCACAGGGATGAGCCCCTTTTTGGCTAATTACGGGTGTCACCCCAGGGCATTTCCAGGGGAGGGAGGGGAGAGATGGAGCGTTCCAGCGGCTGAACATTTTGTAGAAGAGATGGAAGCGATCCATCATCAGCTCCAGCTCAACTTAGAAAGGGCCAAGGCACAATATAAGAAGCAGGCAGACAAGAACAGAAGGGAAGGTGAAACCATAAGGGTGGGGGATCAAGTGTGGCTGTCAACCCAAGGGTTGCCGTTCAAAGGGGGTTGTAAGAAATTGAGGCCCAGAAGATTGGGACCCTTTGAGGTCATTCAGCAGGTCAACCCGGTGGCTTTCAAACTCCGGTTACCCAACCACATGAAATTGCACCCAGTGTTCCACAGGTCGTTACTGTCACCATACAGGGGGGGACGTGAAGGGGAGCACGTCAGGGGACCAGCCTTGGAAGAGAGGGAACGCAGCAACCATGTAGCGGAAATCCTCGATTCCAGGTGGAAGGGAAATCAGGTAGAGTATTTGGTGGCGTGGGAAGGGGAACCGGAGTCAGAAAACACCTGGGTGACTGCAGGGGAGGTCAATGACGAGGTTTTAACAGAAACGTTCCACCAAAGATTCCCTAGGAAACCACAGCCGGTAGAAAGGTTTAGGAGGGAGTACTTCGGCACCACCGACGAGGAACAGGAAATGGAAGGATTCACGGAGTCGGAGTTGGAAGAGGGAATAGACTCCGAAGACGAGGAGTATCGAGAGACGAGGGACAGTAGCAGGTGGAGGGAAGTGTTCGAAACTTCGGACGATGAGGAAGGTTCTTTCAGGGGTTTTACTTCCTCCCAGCCCGGAGGGGAGGAGACGGGAGGGGGTGAAGGGGGCCCTGGAGGGGAGGTGGATGTCAGGGAACTGCCATCGGAAGGACAGGAGGTGCAAAGGCTCCCTCAGGTTGAAAGAGACGGAGCAGCTGAAGAGGGAACCAGTAGGGGGCGAGCAGGAACTTCCAGGGAAAGTGAGTCGGAGGGGTGGCTCAGAGACGTTTCCAGCGAAAACAGTGGAGAGGTCTCAGGACCTCCTATAGGGACACCCACGCCTCGCCGGAAACTGTCACGCAGAGAGTCCAGAAGACGTGTTTCCGTGAAAGAGCTTTTATGTTGGAAACGTTTCCGAAAGCAACCACTTTCGGATTCTACTAGCGATTGACGCAGCCATGCCGGAGGGGCTCCGTCACAGGCAGAGGTTTGAAAACCTGATCAAACTCTGAGGGACTTGCATTTTACGCACAAGCAGCTCATCATCCCACCACACCCTGCTTGGGGGAGTTCCTAGAGGCACATAGCTACCCACTGCTGGAAACAGGGTACCAGACTGATGGGCTATTTGCTCCAAGCCAGCGCGAGCTGCTCTTCCATTTGCAGCTGCAGCTTTCCCAAAGACACATCTCACACTCACTGTTTTCGCAGTGTTTGCCTTCATAGCCCGAAGGGCACTTGCAAAGGTATTCGGTGAAGACATCGCCCCTGTTGGGAACCACCTGGCACTCGCCCCCATTCTGGCAGGGGTTTGGGTGGCAGGCACCTGAAAACAAGAGGTGCAGAAGGAAAAATCAGATGCAAACAAGAACATCTCACAGCCCCTGCTAGATTTAACTATGCAAGAGAAGGTCGACAAACCACCACCTGCAGAGTTATCAGCGATTACACATGCGATTTCATTAGAAATCTGGTTGGCCACTGTTAGAACAGGGTGTTGGACTAGATGAGCCATTAGCTTGATCCAGCAAGACTCTCCTTATGTTCTAAAGAAATCATGTATTTCAAAGCAGCTGATGAATTTGCAAATGGCAATTGGGATGTGAATATCCTTTCCCAACAAATGAGGTGTGCATGTCATTAGCATTGCAAAATATATTCTGAAGTGCAATGGAATAACAATGGCATAATTAGCAGGACTGATGTCCTTGCACTTATTTTAACTCTGCCATTGTTGCAGTAAGCATTTGGGGTCCCAAGGTGGAGAGATTGAGACCACTGCAGAACTTGTGCCAGGAGTTACCCAATGCCCTACCTATTCTGCGGTTTAGTCATACTGGCCACATGACCTGGAAAGCTGTCTGCAGACAAACGCCGGCTCCCTCGGCCTGAAAGCAAGATGAGCGCCACAACCCCATAGTCGCCTTTGACTGGACTTCGCCATCCAGAGGTGCTTTTAACCTTTTTTACCTATCCTGCATTTTCCTCTCTGGGCTCCTCCAAGCGAATTCATTATTAAGCATTCATCCCAAGTTGGTTTTACTGTTTTTAGAGCTTGTGTTGTATTCCATTTTCATTATGCACATCATTTTGACGGCTTAATGGTAGCCTATAAATTTATATTAATAATCATCATAAACCATCCTCTGCTTGCTTAAGTTCTAACGATAAACCCCGTGCTCCAAACACCACATTTACCTTTCTCGGTTTCATTGCAATCAATCCCAGTAAAGCCTTCTGCACAGATACAGAAGAAAGGAGATTCAGTGATGCCAGTCAGGCAGGTTCCTCCATTCTGACACTTGTTCTCTTCACAGAAGTCACCTGGAAAACCAAGGGAGTGAATCAGTGCAAGGCAGCAGCTTTGTAGTGAAGGTCCCTCTTCCCCACCACTTCTGAATCATAAATAATGCTGATTTGTCTGAGGTTCCCATTTCCAATTGTGTCCAGGAGTGGGGGAGGGGTCACAGAAAACATACAGTGGTACCTCGGGTTACAGACGCTTCAGGTTACATACGCTTCAGGTTACAGACTCCGCTAACGCAGAAATAGTGCTTCAGGTTAAGAACTTTGCTTCAGGATGAGAACAGAAATTGGGCGGCGGCGCAGCGGTGGTGGGAGGCCCCATTAGCTAAAGTGGTGCTTCAGGTTAAGAACAGTTTCAGGTTAAGAACGGACCTCCAGAACGAGGTACCACTGTATTTGGAGAGGGGCCACAGCTCAATAGTACAGCATGTGCTATGAAATAGAACAAAAATAATCCCCAGAAATTGTTTTTATCCTGCCTGTTTTTCTAGGGATTATTTAGTGGGGGGGAGCATCCTCACAGGCGTCGGGAACCTTTGGGCATCCCGATGTAGCTGAACTACAACTCCCATCAGGCATACCAGCACCTAGGGGCTGAAGCAGTTCTGTGAGGACCATCTTTTTGAGGGGGGCGGGGAGTTTGGCTCATCGCATCACATTGGGCCCCTCAATCGTCTTGAGAAGATGACGCCTCTGACTCAAACCATCTTTGGCAACTGGCAATGCTTGCTGGGGCTGATAGGAGTTCAGCAACAAGTAGAACCCTGGTCCAACTGCACTGCCTACCAATTAGTTTCCGGGCCCAATTCAAAGTGCTGGTTTTGACCTATAAAGCCTTAAAAGTCCTGGACCGCAATACCTCAGGAACCAACTCTTCCCATATGAACCTACCCGGTCCCTGAGATCATCTTCTGAGGTCCTCCTTCGTGTGCCCCCTCCTCAGGAGGTTCGGAAGGTGGCAACACGAAAACGGGCCTTCTCTGCAGAGGCTCCCCATCTGTGGAATGCTCTCCCCAAGGAAGTTTGCCTGGCGCCTTCATTATACACCTTTAGGCGCCAGGCAAAAATGTTCCTTTTTAACCAGGCCTTTGATTCCTCTGATTGACATCCTATGCCCTTTTAAAAAGTGGCTCTTGGGGGGGGGGGGGCGTTATTGGGTGGTTCTTTTTATTCTGATTGTGTAAGTTGTGGTTTTTATGTTTTATCTTTTCTCTGAACCACCCTGAGACTTCCGGGTATGGGGCAGTATATAAATTAAATAAAATAACAGCAACAATAACAATAACTAGGTCAAAGGTTTCCCACACCTTCTGTAGCAGCAAATTCCATAGTTAACTATGCGCTCTGTGGAGAAGTACTTGTGTATACTTAAGTACATTAGAATAGCCTGCTGAATTAGGTCCATCTATTCCAGCATCCTGTTTTCACAGAGGCCAAACAGATGCCTAAGGAAGGTATGTCGAGGCACTGGCTGGCTTCACAGTTTTTCACGCATGGTGATTTTTGCACAGCACACAAACGCACACGATGATTCGCAACATAGTGCCAGGTCAAAAATTATGAAACTGGTATCACAATATGGACTGCAAACCGGTTTGGGGCGATGTATTGATATATTGCCTAGCTCTAGTCATCATTGTGATAGGAATTTTATGGTCTTAGATATATGGTAATGTTCATAAGCGTACCAACCAAGCACGTACGTAGATCAGCACAGGAAGACCGACTTAGAACCATTTTGATTCCTAAACTGAGCAAATGTTTTCTCTGCAAGGTCAAAGTGGGAAACCTCCCATTGTCTCTTTCCTCACAAATCCTGTCTTAAGGGCACATTTAAGATATGAATACAGTGTGAGCCTGTGACATGGCCCAGGAACTAAGTATTTATCATTACAAAAGACTGGCCAGGCAATCCAATCAAGTAACCTGCCAGAAAGGAGATAAACAACGGCAGGAGAAAAACAACATTCAAATTTCTGTTTAGACCGCCTTTTCTGTGATGTAGGTATGATGTATCTGAGGGGTGGTCTTAGGTTACACCCCTTCTGTGATGTATGTATGATGTTTCTGGGGGTGGTCTTGATCTACAGGGTGGCAATTTCAAAAGTCTTTATAAGGCCTTGCGCGCCATTTTTCTGGGTTCCTCCTCTCTCCTGCGGGTGAGGGGAGCACCCTGCTGCAACAGATCAAGAAAGATCAAGCTTACTAGCTGCTTTGCTTCTCAATATTCTCTGGTTGGCCTCTGTTATCTTCTCCTACCAATAGGGAACCTATGTAAGGACTCTATATGAGCTCTTGGATACCCCATAAGGGAAAAGGGCAATTTTTGTTTACAACATCATCTTGCAGAAGTGAATCCCACAGTTTAACTATGCACGGAGAGAAGTACTTTCTCTTTGAAGAATTCCTTTCGTTTTGCCTCTTCTGAATCTCCCGCTGTAGAGGACCCAAGAGAGATCCTCCAAAAATAGCCTCCAGGCTCCTTGTTTGCTGGGGTAGGGCTTTAACGTCCATGGCAGACAGATTTCATTAGCTTAAGCTACTCCTCCCAGCATTATTGCTCGTAAGTCTTTTTATAGCAGAAGTCCCTGGGGTTAATCTCACTTCCTAACACTCTGCTCCTCCAATGTGCCAAGAAGAAACCAGGCTCCAAACTGTGTTCAGAGGTGCATGGGCAGCTCTCACAGCCCAGCCTGGGAAGGGAAAATAAAGCAACAGAGCTCAGGCACTGCCTGTGCTGTTGCCCTGGCTGGTGCCAGATGACCTCATCTTCCATCAATGCGCTGCCACGAGCCACAGCCAGGGAGGAAGGGATGGCCATAGGAATCTGAGATGTCGCTTCCGATCTGACTTGCTCCCAAACAGACAGGAGTACTTAGCTGCCCTCTGTGTCTCTCTGCCCTGCCTTTTGGACAATTAATGCATCTGAGAGCCGGGTTCCCGTGGAGTGGAGAAGTTACTATGGAAAAAAACAACAACACTGAGCGTCTTCAGTGAAAGGAGGTGGCTGAACAGAAATGCATTGGCAATCAGCAGGGATGTGTGAATGCCAGAGTTTTGCAAAAGGGTAAGAAAAAAAAATTCAGAATCCAGGTTCCAGAGAACCCTTTTTTTCCTGCTCAGTGAACCTCTGAGTTGTACTGAATTAACTTTTACTCAGAGTTCCAGGGGTCAGCAAACTTTTTCAGCAGGGGGCCAGTCCACTATCCCTCAAACCATGTGGTGGGCTGGACTATATTTTGAGGGGGGGGGGAATGAATGAATTCCTATGCCCTACAATTAACCCAGAGATGCATTTTAAACAAAAGCACACATTCTGCTCATGTAAAAACATGCTGATTCCCGGACTGTCCGCAGGCCGGATTTAGAAGGCGATTGGGTCTGATCTGGCCCCCAGGCCTTAGTTTGTCTACCCATGGAATTGACTCATCATACTTAATGGGCATTCATTTCAATTGGTCTAAAAAAGTTAGTTGAATACAACCCCAAGTTTTCATTTAAAAACAACCCACCACCACCACCAAGTTTCTAACCCTTAAAAGGCTGGGAAAATAATATTTGGCTGTACAGTGGTACCTCAGGTTACATACGCTTCAGGTTACAGACTCCGCTAACCCAGAAATAGTGCTTCAGGTTAAGAACTTTGCTTCAGGATGAGAACAGAAATCGTGCTCCGGCGGCATGGCGGCAGCAGGAGGCCCCATTAGCTAAAGTGGTGCTTCAGGTTAAGAACAGTTTCAGGTTAAGAACAGACCTCAGGAACGAATTAAGTACTTAACCTGAGGTACCACTGTATTGAGGATGGGCAGCGTCCCAGAAGTTTCAGAAGCCAAGTAGAGGTGATTTCAGAACATGGCATTCTGGGACAGATTCCAAGGCCACAGCAGGAGAGCTGTTAACGCCTGCTCTGGGGCTGCCTTTAAGGGAGGGTAAATTCATGCCGAGGGACCCCGAGGGACGCGGGTGGCGCTGTGGGTAAAAGCCTCAGCGCCTAGGGCTTGCCGATCGAAAGGTCGGCGGTTCGAATCCCCGCGGCGGGATGCGCTCCCGTTGCTCAGTCCCAGCGCCTGCCAACCTAGCAGTTCGAAAGCACCTCCGGGTGCAAGTAGATAAATAGGGACCGCTTTCTAGCGGGAAGGTAAATGGCATTTCCGTGTGCGGCTCTGGCTCGCCAGAGCAGCGATGTCACGCTGGCCATGTGACCCGGAAGTGTCTCCGGACAGCGCTGGCCCCTGGCCTCTTGAGTGAGATGGGCGCACAACCCCAGAGTCTGTCAAGACTGGCCCGTATGGGCAGGGGTACCTTTACCTTTAAATTTAAATTCATGCCCCAATGCTTCAAGCAGTCCTGCAGCTGAGGTTGGTGGGAGCTAGAGTTCAACAACAACTAGATCTACCTTCCCTGATCTGCTTTGGACTCCAATGCCCATCAGCCCTAGCCAGCATTGTCATGGTCAGGGATGATGGGAGCTTTCATCCAAAACACCTGGAGGACCAGTGTTAGAAACCCAGATTGGTATATAAGCTAATCACTGTTGGGTCACCCCAATGGAATGTCTAGACGCCATTCCATTGGGATGAAGTTTTTCATTGTTATTGTTATTCATTTCATTTCTATAGCACTTTACATTTTAAAGGAAAAAACCTCAAAGCAGTTCACAACACATTAAAATATCAAATAAAACAATCCAAAATAAAACAAACTCAAGTGTCCAGGAAAACAATGTGGGGAGCAACTTTTAAGACTATCCACGAGCTGTTCAGCAAAATTGGAGCATGTGTGATTACACAGCTTCCAAACTTGTCCATCATGATACTTTGTGAATTGCCTGTCTCAAACCGCCATCCATAGTCAGACACATTTAATTTCCCTGTCCAGACACTTTAACTACCCCTGTCTCCTTCTCCCTCCCAGATCTGTTCTTCTTGCTCTTGCCCAAATTCTCTGATAAGCAAAAGACCCCCAATTGACAGTTCCCATCTTCTACTGATGAGCAACTTCCTCCAACCCAGTTACAGAGCACTTGACACATTCTCAGCCCACTGAGGGGTTTCTCAGATTCCTGGCTACATCTTCAGAGATGGCTGCTCGGGTAAAATACAGTCCGAACACTGCTGTTCTGTCCACCTTTTGGTTTAATAATGTATAATTTGACATGAGCTTCATTCACAAAGCATGGTTTCCCATTCATAAAACATATTATCTCTCAGGAAAAGGTTATGAATTGAGCTTCTCTGGACGGGGTGGGGGGGCGTGCAGCATTCACCCTCAATTTACAGCAGAACCAATTAATTTCCCTGGTGTGTTCCTAATAGGACAGGCATTAAGTAGGTCTCTGCACAGCTCTGCAAGCCGCTTACTATTTCAAGGAAGAGGCTAGAGCAGAGGAGAAAGTCGACAGCGTGCAAAGGAAAAAGTAGTTTTAAAGGGCGACTCTCCTGTCTGTGAACTCCTGCTACAATTTCTGTGACAATGGAACTCCAAGTCAAAAGGTGGGATATAAATACCCTAATAATAAAATAACATCTTCATTCCCGGAAGCTGTCTTTTTACAGTTGCTTTTATACTTGTCATTTTGATGTCTGCCTTTATTTGTTTGTGGACTGCCTAAGCAGTTCTTCTGGAAATGAAAGTGGTATATAAACCCTTTTAATCATTAACATCTGAAGCTAGACAGGTCAGTGACCTGTCTTGGTGTAAGCTGGTTTTTGATGTCTCTACAAGTCTCAGGTTCAATCCCAAACAATTCCAATTAGAAAAGGCAGGTAGCAGGCAATTGTCATAGGAGAGTGAGTCGCATCAGAAATCTTTCAGAGCTGCTGCCAATCTGAGTATGCGTTATTATTTCTTTTATTTATTATTGGCATGTCTAAGCAGCCCCAGAGCAAGAGGTCTCTGGGCAGTGGTGTAGATAAAAATGGCTTAAAATCTCATGTGCCCCCTCCATGGGAAATCTGGACGAAAACAGGGCCTTTTTAGTGGTGGTTCCCCACTCACAGAATGCTCTCCCCAAGGCTGCTCGCCTGGCACCATCATTACATATTTTACGTGCCAGGCCTTTTCTGCTAGGCCTTGGGCAAGTGGGATGTTTTAATCCTGCCTTCTAAAAATACAATTGACTTAACTTTTGTTTTGTTTTATGCTTTTCGTAATAATAATTTAAAAAGGGACTAGTAAATTTAAATAGCAACAACCATAATATAAAACAGAGTAGATTGTACTAGCCTAGATGAACAAGAAGCCTGATCTGGTACAAGGCAGTGTCATATCCTACATGCCGTCTGTTTCTTTTGAATTATGGTGCTGGAGGAGACTCTTGAGAGTCCCATGGACTGCAAGAAGATCAAACCTATCCATTCTGAAGGAAATCAGCCCTGAATGCTCACTGGAAGGAAAGATCCTGAAGCTGAGGCTCCAATACTTTGGCCACCTCATGAGAAGAGAAGACTCCCTGGAAAAGACCCTGATGTTGGGAAAGATTGAGGGCACAAGGAGAAGGGGACGACAGAGATGGTTGGACAGTGTTCTCAAAGCTATGAACACGAGTTTGACCAAACTGTGGGAGACAGTGGAAGACAGGAGTGCCTGGCGTGCTCTGGTCCATGGGGTCATGAAGAGTCAGACACAACTAAATGACTAAACAAGAACAAGGGTCCTCTTTAGGGTGTTCCTGCAGAATAAAAAGTTTGCTCCCACACCCATTGGTGCTCCTTTATATTCTTTTCCTTTCCCCCATTCTGACTGCAGGCTAAGAATGTTTTGTGTCCTTTGATTAGCTACTGCTTAAAAACCAGCTCATTCCATTTGGCCCTGATAAACAAACCAGCAAACAATGGAAAGGGGGAAACGTATCTTCTGGTTGGGATAAGAAACTATTGTCTGCTTGCAGAGGGAAGGATTGCCTAATGATTAAAAGAATACTATGTGTCTGCATCGGGACTGTTGGGTCAGAACCAATTCCCAATTATCACTTCACTCACTGTCACGAGGCAAGGAAATCGGATGAGCAACACAATCATGCCCCCATGTGTGAGAACAATGTGTCTGTTTCCCAGAGTCAGAAGTGCCTGGAAAAAAACAGGATTCATTTAGGAGGGGGTACCAAGCCGCTAGTCCTCATGAATGCACAGAAAATTCATTCCATGTGCTCAAAAAACATAGTATTTGAATGTAGTATCTTGCCTGGAACTGGAGTAGCCCCAATTCCTGTCGCCCACCTCTCCCTTATGTTTCATGACCCCCAAATAAAAGCCCAAATCATTCCTAGAGAGTTTTGATTCATTGTGAAGAGTAGCATTTTCTCTACTCTTGACTCTAAACCACTTGGCAGAAGGAATGAGAATTATTTTCGCAGGAGCATCACTGATTGAAGGTGGCTTAGGTCACATTCACACCATACATTTAAAGAACATTTTACGCCCACATCTTCCTTCAAAGAACCCTGGGAACTGCAGTTTATCTCTTGCAGAACTACAATTCCCAACAGCCTTGACAGGCTACAGTTCCAAGGATTCTTTTGGGGAAGCAATATACTTTAAATACCCTGTGGGCCTGATAGTAAAGTAAAGGGTAAAGGGACACCTGACCATTAGGTCTAGTCGTGACCGACTCTGGGGTTGCGGCGCTCATCTTGCTTTATTGGCTGAGGGAGCCGGCGTACAGCTTCCGGGTCATGTGGCCAGCAGGACTAAGCTGCTTCTGGCAAACCAGAGCAGCGCACGGAAATGCCGTTTACCTTCCCGCCAGAGCAGTACCTATTTATCTACTTGCACTTTGATGTGCTTTTCAATTGCTAGTTTGGCAGGACCAAGCAATGGGAGCTCACCCCGTCGCGGGGATTCGAACCGCCAACCTTCTGATCGGCAAGTCCTAGGCTCTGTGGTTTAACCCACAGCGCCACCCGCGTCCCATCTGCCAAATATAAGAGGCTGCTGCCCTATTCACCCCTATATTTTGGGGTGGCAAGTGTGGCGAGTGAGTGGGGGACCTTTATCACCAACGAAGGGGGCTGGATGGCCCAGAGGTTGCAAGATGTGGAACTTAAGTTAGAATTTTAAAAAGGAAAGAAGACAAGAGGACAGATTGCACCAACAGCAGAATCCACTGGGATTTTCATTCATGCAGAATCCAGTCTAATCCCTTTTCAGCTACATACATCTCTGCACCTCCAACGTCCTGAGTTCCGGGTTGTTGTTTTTTTCCTCCTCCAACAAAGACTTAGAAGTGCTGACTCTGCCCTAAAGTGCTAACAAGAGAGGAGGCAGATAATGCTTAGCTCACTGTTGGGTTCAGGCCTGTACCCATCACAGCCCTGCAGTAAGCATTTAAACAGTCTCCTCCCCACTGCCACCATCAATCAGAAATATAAATATGCTGTGCTCTATCCTCCAGCAGTTGCCTTAGGAACCAGGTAAAACCGTCGGAAGAAAAAATCCCCGATTCTGACCACACAAAGGAGCATTGCCAAGTGTGGGAAGAGATGTTACAAGGAACATATGCCCTCAACTTCCTCATTCTATTGCTAGCTTGTTTTTTTATCCTGCTCTCCTTTCAAGATCGGCACACTGTATATGATTCCTTCCCATGCACACACATTTTGTCCTCACAGCAACCCTGTTAGGTAGGCTAGGCTAAGAGGGAGCTGTTGGCCAACAGTCGGATAATGAGGTTCAGGGCCGAGTGGGATTCAACCCCAGGTCTCCCTGACCCAAGTCCAACAGCCTATCCACTAGAAAAGGAGTGAGCAAAATTCAGGCTTGGAGAATATGCTTTGTTGTCGTCGTTTTTACTATGTACCCAAGGTCCACCCATGGGAAACTGGAGCAAAAGAAATGCATATAAAATTAAATGATTCTCGACCCAAGTGTTTGCTCCAAGTACCAAAACCGAATGGAGCTCACAGTCCTTGCAAACACAAAATCCCAAGTTTCCTTTCAGCAGTGTTAATCGGGAGTCATTTGGTTGCTACTAGTACTAAAAGCAATTAGGAATCTGACTCCTTGTGGATGAGGTGATCACCAGCCACTAGCATATCCACAGCCTTGTCTGCACCACACAATAAAGCTGTATCATACCACTTTAATTGGTCATGGCTTCCCCCAAAGAACCCTGGGAAGTGTAGTTTGTTGAGGGTGCAGAGTCATTAGAAGATCCCCTACTCAGTTAAGAGAACTACCATTTCCAGAGTGCTTTAACAACCAATCCCTCTTCTCAGGGAACTCTGGGACTTGTAGCTTTGAGAATGGAACTAACAAACTACAGTTCCCAGGATTCTTTGGGGGAAATCACGACCGTTAAAGTGATAAGATAATGCTTTAAATGCATAGTGCAGATGGGGCCCAGATCTGCCCTCGCCCCATCGCTGCACTATATAATATTGGCTGTCCAAGGCCTATTTGCCATGGCTAGGGCGTAAGAAAAATACGATGATTACATCCCAATCCTGAAAGCAATTGTTTGGAATTACTTTTCAATGAGCTTACTAGGGAAGAGCCACAGTTCAGTGGTAGTGCATCTGCTTTGCATGCAGAAGGTTGCTGGTTCAATCCCCAGCAACTCTATGTATGGCTGAAACCCTGGAGAAGCTGCCAGCCAGAGTAGACAATACTGAGATAGATGGGACAATGATCTGACTTTACCTGAGACAGCTTCCTGTGTCCCTATGTACTTATTCGTTTATATTCCACTGTTTCTTCAGGGAGTTCAATACACTGCATCTTCACAACAGCCCTGAGAGGTAGGTTAGGCTATGAGAAAGCAACTGGCCTAATGTCATCCAGGGCACACTTCGGAAAGAGGAGGTTTTTCATACTCAAGGCAACTGAGAGTACCTCCATAGTGAGCAGAAAAGGAGTTGAATTATTTTGCAAGAAGTAGTTGTTTTTAATTTCAGACCATTCCTTTGGCCCAACTTACACATAAAACTAAACCAAGCCATGGCTTAGTGCAAGCAAGCAGGTTCCCTGACTGAAGGGAACTTTTGTTTTTATTGTGTATTTCGTGTTTTCATATTGCGATTTTATGTTGCAACCTGAGACCTGCGGGTATAGTGCAGTATACAAATTTAATGAATAACCAATAAATAAATAAAAGATCACTGCGACAATACTCCTCCCCAATGCCGCTGCCCTACAAGGGACAAAGCCATGGTTTGGCATATTGTTAAAACCCAGACTTATGGTTTGTCTACCCTAGATAAAGCGGTAAGCCAGGAACACACCTTGGTTAAAGTGCATGGTTTGTCTGGAGCAAGACAAACCATGGGGCCAAGGTCTGTATGCAACATTAAGCCAAACCATGGTGCCTTTAAAGCTATAGGAGCCTCAGTATGGAGGTGCACATCTAGGTAAAACTTCCAGACAGCAGCTTCCAAGTAAGATTAACCCTTGTGAGGGGCCACTGCTCAGAGGTAGGGCTGGGAGAGACTTCTGCCTCAAAGTCCAGAGAACCATTGCCAGCCAGTGTTGACAAAACTGAGCTAGACAGAGCAATGATCTGACCAGTTATGGAAGCAGCTTCCTATGTCCCTAAGCTCCTTTTGGAAATGAGTCACTGCACTGATACAGTGTCTTCCGCATCCCCACAAAAGCCTACCGACATCTTGCCCACAAGCACCCAAAAGGACCCTTGGGAGATTTATGAGGAAGTCCCTTAAACCAAACATGCACACGTACCTAAGTCCTGGAAATAGGTCGGTATAGAAGGAGAACAAAAAATACCTCTCTAGCACCAAGTTTAAGAAAAGAGGTTACTTATCCCCAAAACAACCCTGAAAGCCTAGAGCAGGCCCCCTTAGGCTCTCCTTTCACTTTGATTTCCACAGACCAATTCCCGTGGGAAAATATGGTGCCTATTTTCCCACATTGCAAAATGTTAGTCTGATGATCCCCACATCAAGTCAAGGTTCAGCGGGTGGGGAAAGAGAGCACAGCCTTACTCTTTGCGTTGACCCCACTAGCTATTGTTTGTAAAATGTTACTGAGGAACGATACAGATAGGCTAAAACTGAGCGAGTCAGAGGCTTGTGGACTTCACTAGCTCCCTTTCCCTTCCCCCACCGTTTCCCTCCACAATTTGAACACAGGGCCTGCTTCTCTAAACTTCATAACCAGGTCTTTCTCTTGGAGCTTGCCAAAGCTAAATGCCCCAAAACACAGGCAGGGAGGAGGAGAACCATAAAAATCAAGCCAGGACTTAGCGCCGCCCGCCGCCCCTGGCGAATCCATCATTGCGCACAGAGCCTCTCGAGCATGTACAGAGCGCTTTTCCCTAACCCTATCCAAACCGCATTCCAACCCAACGCGTAAACATAACCCTGCTTGTGCGTTCGGCTGATCTTTTCAAATGGGCATTTCGAGATTTCACGGCGCTTTAATGCGAGTTTCGTGGAAGGATTTGGTCGGCAGCGAAGGAACAAATCGAGAGGGGCTGGGCTGCAAACGGATTTAAAGCCAGGGCAGCTTCGCCTTCCAGGCGCCCCGCGCGCAATTTAAGAAGGGCTCCCCACCCACCACATCCAGTAGCCAAAAACCAGGCAGCGGAGCGAGAGAAGGGAAGGGGAAATCGGCGTTGCCTACTCACCGCTGACAGCAACCAGCAGACAGAAGGCGAGGAGAGGCCCCAGCAGGAGCTGCGAGGAGCTGGGTCCCTTCATGGTGCGTCGTTCCCCTGTGGGGCTGGGCTGGGCTGAGCGCGCCTCTCGTCCCGTCTCGTCCTGCTCCGCTCAAGCTCAGCAAGTTCTGCCGCCTGTTTGTGTTCCTGCTCCGCACAGGCGAATGACTCAGTGCAGCCCAAGGCATAGAGCGAGCCCGCCCCCTCTTTCCCTTAAGGCTCAGCCTGCCAATTACGCCCCGCCGCCACGTGCTCCGGCTGTCGAGCCAATGGCAAGCGGCGTCGGAAGGAGCAGGAGCAACAGCAGCGCAAAGGAAAGCCATTTGGCCCATTTGGAGGGATGGGTGAGCGGACCGGGATGGGCTGCTGGGCGCCTAGACGCCAACATTTGGCTAAACGCAGTCGTGCTTGAAATAGGGTTACCACCTTTGTACAGGACAGGGTAGGATGGGGGCCCCCCAATTTATTTATTTTCCATCTGGTGCGAAGTGACTTCACAGCAAACCATTATGATCTATTGCTTTTTATTGAAATAGTTTTCATTTGATTTTACAAATTTGTTCACATTCCAAATCACAAATAATAAAAACTACACAAGATTCTTCCGAATCTTGAGACTTCCCTCCTCCCCTACATGGGTGCTTTTTAGTTAACCTTTAGTTAACCTTTTCAGCTACATATTATAAGTCATCTAATTTTTCGGTTCTCCATTGTGTCCAAAGTCTGTGTAACATTACTTGAGTTATTTAAGACCTGCTAAAGAGTTCAAATGCTTACAGTGGTCTCTCAAGTATAGTGCAGTGGTACCTCTGGTTACATACGATTCAGGTTACAGACTCTTCAGGTTACAGACTCCGCTAACCCAGAAATAGTACCTCAGGTTAAGAACTTTGCTTCAGGATGAGAACAAAAATCGTGCTCCGGCAGCGGGAGGCCCCATTAGCTAAAGTGGTGCTTCAGGTTAAGAACAGCTTCAGGTTAAGAACGGACCTCCAGAACGAATTAAGTACTTAACCCGAGGTACCACTGTATAAATTTCCCCCGTTCTTTGTTGAAGTTTTGAACCTTTGTTGAAGTTTCTGATTTTCCCGGTCATTTTTGCCATCTTTGCATAGTCCAACAACTTGGTCTGCCATTCTGCTCTGGTAGGGACCTTATTGTCTTTCCAACTGCAATAGAAAGGCATTATGATCTATTGCAGCCTAACAGGACGGCCCCTCCGGAATTTGTCACACACGTACAGGCACACACATGAATTTGTAGATCTGTCTATGCTTGGTTACCCAGAACTTAAATACACTCTTTCAAACACATGCATTTGGAGAGGATCCCTAACTTGGCAGAGAGAGAGAGAGAGAGAGAGAGAGAGAGAGAGAGAGAGAGAGAGAGAGACTTGAAATACAGGACAAAGGTGCATCAATACAGGTTGCAGCATTTTACATCAAAATATGGGACAATACTGTATTTATACAGAACAGGTGACAACCCTACTTAGGTTTGCCATGGCACCTTATAATACTAGCATTAATTATAATACGTTATAATAGTACTGGGATGCGGGTGGCGCTGCAGAAGTTTGGTGGTTCGAATCCCCACGACGGGGTGAGCTCCTGTTGCTTGGTCCCTGCTCCTGCCAACCTAGCAGTTCAAAAGCACGTCAAAGTGCAAGTAGATAAATAGGTACCACTCCAGCGGGAAGGTAAACAGCGTTTCCGTGCTCTGCTCTGGTTTGCCAGAAATGGCTTAGTCATGCTGGCCACATGACCCAGTAGCTGTACGCCGGTTCCCTCGGCCAATAAAGCGAGATGAGTGCCGCAACCAGAGTCATCCACGACTGGACCTAACGGTCAGGGGTCCCTTTACCCTTTACCTATAATACCACTATGCTGTAGTGTTTAGAGTGTCAGACTAGGACCTAGGAGACCAGGGTTCAAATCTCCACTTGGCCACAAAGTTCACTGGGTGACCTAAGGCCAGTTGCTCACCTAACTGACAAGGTTGTTGTTGAGATTAAATGAGGAGGGGGAAGAGGAACACCCAAGCCAGCTTTTTGGAGTGTTGCAGGAATTTATGTAAAGAGGGGGGGGGGTTGCCCCTCCAGCAGATATCATACACACACACCCTGACTACCAAAATCAACACAATCACTTCAGCAAATATCCCCACAAAACACTTTGTCACAGTTTTTCCTTTCTCTATTCAAAGCACCTCTGCTGCACATTAGCAAATGTAACAATTCGGAATAACAGATACAATCTTGCTTAAAATGTATATAGGAAGTGCAGTGTAAGCGATGGAAGTTAACCAATGAAATTTTATTAATATTTTCATATTGAGATATTTGCAGAATAAATTTGGAAGAAATTCTTCCAACTTTTCTTCTTTTCTCTCTCTATTTTTTCCTCCTTTTTCTTTTTTCTCTTCCTCTTTTTTCCTCTTTTGTTCTTTATATATATGTGTGTGTGCTTATCTGAAATATATATGTATGTATGTTTTTGCAATATTTTGCTTATATTTTGTAATAATTATGTTAAATAAATAATTTTTTTAAAAAACAACAAATGTAACAATTCACTGATAAATGTATCTACGTACTGGCTCACTGGGAAAACTTTAGAAAGTCATATAAAATCGCTCCAGTATGGATTTGCACCATTCCAACTTTGTTCTGGTTAGGAAAGGAATGGCTTGCAAAGGGGGGAGGCTGGGATGTGGGCAGCCATAATCCCTGAAACCTGGGATCACGTGCACAGCAGCCTCTTGCACAAGAGATAATCACTGGCATCCTGGCAAATGGGTGTCAGACAGGCAGTCATCCCACGGACAATGGCAAACCATCCAGGAATGGATTAGGTTCTTGGTTAGGACAAAGAGATGTGATTAACTTGGCCTCGGAAACCAGGAACTTCTTTTGTCTTACTTGATGGGTGTGAGGTGGAGGTCAAGGGAAGGATGGGGACAAACCTGGTGCTCAGGTTTCTGTCACCAGACCCTCCCAAGCTGTGGTGTATTTGTGATGTATGCATGATATAATTTTAGGGGTGGTGTGGGTATCTTTGTAAAACTGATAAAAGTGGGAGCCATCCTTTGTTCTGGGCTTCTTCCTGCTTCTCCCATGTGGAAGGCCTGTCGCAATGGTCTTTTGAATAAAGACCAGGCCTACTGGCTGTTTTCCTCCTCTATTTCTAGCTGGTGTCTTTGTTTGGTAATCCAAGTGAACCCCAAAATTTTCCTATAACAGGAGGAAATGGGAAGTTAGAAATTCAATAGCAAATAAAAAAAAATGGAAAATGTATAAAGAAAGTGCAGTGTAAGCGATGGAGGTCAATCAATGAAATTTTATTACTATTTTCATATTGAGATATTTGTAGAATAAACTTGGAAGGAATTCTTCCAACTTTTCTTCTTTTTTCCTCTTTATTTCTTCTTTTCTTCTTCTCTTTTGTTTCTTTTTCATATATATGAGCTTATTTGAAATATATACATATGTATGTATTTGTAACATTTTGTTTATATTTTGTAACAATTATGTTAAATAAACAATAAAATTGTTTTTAATAAATAAATAAATAAATAAATAAATAAGGTGGGGCGTCCAGGGTCATTGGATCAAGCTGAATGGTGGAAGATTCAGGAGAGACAAAAGGAAATAATTCTGTTTAATTTGCTCCCACAATATGCAGTGATGGGCGCTGACTTGGATGGCTTTAAAAGGGGATTAGACACATACAGTGGTACCTCAGATTAAGTACTTAATTCGTTCCGGAGGTCCGTACTTAACCTGAAACTGTTCTTAACCTGAAGCACCACTTTAGCTAATGGGGCCTCCTGCTGCTGCTGCTGCCGCGCCGCCGGAGCACAATTTCTGTTCTTATTCTGAAGCAAAGTTCTTAACCTGAAGCACTATTTCTGGGTTAGCGGAGTCTGTAACCTGAAGCGTATGTAACCCGAAGCGTATGTAACCCGAGGTACCACCGTAGTTGGAAGATCAGGCTGGAATCATTATCAGCCATGATAGTGTACTGCTTCCACATTCAAAGGAAGCCTGCCCCTGAATACAAGGGAGGAGTGTGATTTTGTGTTCACGTCCGTCTTTGGGTTTTCCACTGGCATCTGGCTGGCTGGCCACTGTGAGAACAGGATACCAGGATACTGGATTAGAAGTGGCTTTGGTCTAGTGAAGCATTTTAGGTTCATTTTACGTTCTTATTTTCATCCCAAGGACCTGATCTCCCAACACTCACGAGGCCGGTTAAAGAGACTCGAGCTGAAAAGCGTACCTTGGGAGTTTCCCTTCCATGCATGCGACTTTCGAATTCCATTTTTCGATTATGCACATAGCCTGTTTCAAAATGTTGGTGTGCAAACTGTATTTTAGCCTTGTCATAGGGTGATAAAAAAAATTGCACACTAGTTTTTGATCACAATCACTCACTGTTTGTTGGACAGGGCAGTTGAGGGTAACAACTAGGCACAACGTCGCATACCTCCCTGCAAATAATTGGGAATGAATGTTCGATAAACAGCTGAGGATGTATATAACCTCCCTACAAGCTTTGTGCAAACAAATTGGAATGAATGCTCAATGAACCAGTGGTCTGGAAGTGACCAGAGAGAGAAAGGAGTGGCAAGGTGAGAGAAAAGGGGGTGGCCTGGCCACACACAACGGTCTTTGGTTCTGTCCCCATCCACATTGAGTTCTACCCTGTCCTCCTTTCGCCTTTGGTGTCCTGCCCCAAAAATATTGCCCCCAAGGAAATGCGACCCTCATCAGGAGAAAAAATACCGTATTTTTTGCTCTATAAGACACACTTTTTCCCTCCTAAAAAGTAAGGGGAAACGTGTGTGCGTCTTATGGAGCGAATACAGGCTGTGCAGCTATCTCAGAAGCCAGAACAGCAAGAGGGATCGTTGTTTTCGCTGCGCAGTGATCCCCCTTGTCATTCTGGCTTCTGGAATAGCTTCACGAAGCCTCCTCAGGGCAATGTGGTGTAGTGGTTAAGAGTGATAGACTCGTAATCTGGGGAACCAGGTTCGCATCTCCGCTCCTCCACATGCAGCTGCTGGGTGACCTTGGGCTAGTCACACTTCTTTGAAGTCTCTCAGCCTCACTCACTTCACTGAGTGTTTGTTGTGAGGGAGGAAGGGAAAGGAGAATGTTAGCCACTTTGAGACTCCTTAGGGTAGTGATAAAGCGGGATAGCAAATCCAAACTCTTCTTCCCCCTGCCCTGAAGAGGCTTTGCGCTGCGCAATGATCCCTCTTGCTGTTCTGGCTTCTGGAATTCAGAATATTTTTTCCCTTGTTTTCCTGCTCCAAAAAATAGGTGCGTCCTATGGTCTGGTGTGTCTTATAGAGCGAAAAATACAATAAGTTGTCCATCCCTGGACTGGTGACTTGGCTGCTTTTTTCAGCTTTGTCAGGAGACAAACGCATCACAATCATATACTTGAGGAAATTAAATTAGAAGAGCTTGCCAACATCTGGAAAAAGTCCCTGGCTACTGGTGGTTTACAGCGCACACAGTTCTTGGCATGCCTTTTTTTTGCCCTTTGATCATGTATGGCTCAATGACTTTCACTCTGCTTTTATATTTCCCCAAGGGTATTTCCAAACCCATGACCCACATCTCTTAAAGCAGTGTTTCGGGCAACCTTAAAAAAATAAAATTAAAATTGGCACATTTTACTCTCACAGCCTGAAACATGTTTGTGTGTTTTAGCTTATTCTGTCAGGTTGATAATAATAATAATATTAATTTATTATTTATACCCCACCCATCTGGCTGAGTTTCCCCAGCCACTCTGGGCGGCTCCCAATCAAATGTTAAAAACAGTACAGCGTTAAATATTAAAAACTTCCCTAAACAGAGCTGCCTTCAGATATCTCTTAAAGATAGGATAGTGCTTATTTCCTTGACATCTGAAGGGAGGGTGTTCCACAGGGTGGGCGCCACTACCAAGAAGACCCTCTGTCTGGTTCCCTGTAACCTCACAATGAGGGACCCACTCTCAGAGGTGAAAAACTAAAAAAATCTAATACAGTGGTACCTCGGGTTACATACGCTTCAGGTTACATATGCTTCAGGTTACAGTAGTATCATACCACTTTCAACAGTCATGCCTTTCCCAAAAGCAGTGTTCCCCCAACCTTGGGTCTCCAGCTGTTTTTTGGACTACAGCTTCCTTCATAACTAGCTAGCCAGAGACCAGTGGCCAGGGATGATGGGAATTGTAGTCCGGTGCGGCAGCAGCAGGAGGCCCCATTAGCTAAAGTGGTGCTTCAGGTTAAGAACAGTTTCAGGTTAAGAAAGGACCTCCGGAATGAATTAAGTAAACCTGAGGCACCATTGTACATGAAACAGTTCCGTAGCTACAGGGGGCTAGCTGGGGTTTTTGCCCCAGATGAAACCTCCAGAGGCTCCTAGACTGTGTATGCATGTACACAAATGTGTGTGTGGTGGAGAGTGCCAAACTGGGTCTTTGGCCCAGGTGAAATAAAGCCTAGTTTTGCCCCTGCCTAAGATCTTTACACAATTCATTAGCCTGCTGCATAACCATACCAAAAACAAACCCGTCTGTTTCATTTCCGGTTACCTTCTCATGTTATCCAGGATTTATCTGGATATCTACCGCACTGTCAGCCAGCTTTTCCGAGCAAGAGACGGAAGGCCCAAAGAATGACTAGTGTTTGCCATGATAAATAGAGATAAAGACAATGGTTCCTTTCCCAATATCCCTTTTGGCTTATGACTTCCACGATGGCATCAGCTGCTAATGCAACACTTATTCTTGAGCGCCTCACTATCAAAGCCCACCCAGCCACCAAAATGGAGGCTATAGATAAAACCAAGGACTAACCAGAATTCACAACAGCACACATGACATTGCACACTGGGTTAAGTGATACAGTCCTTGATCAGTTGATAACTATTAGATCTTGGTGGATTCATTGTGTAAGTAGGCCACTATCAGTTCATGTGTTTTTTCGTTTCCTTGATATTGCTATCTGACATTGTTTCGATGATTGGTCTGTTGTATTTATCATGCTTTTGTTGCATCTTTATTTATATGGATAAGGTGTTCATTGCTTGCGAAACCTTTGAGCGGTACAGTGGTACCTCAGGTTACATACGCTTCAGGTTACATACGCTTCAGGTTACATACTCCACTAACCCAGAAATAGTGCTTCAGGTTAAGAACTTTGCTTCAGGTTGAGAACAGAAATTGTGCTCCTGTGGTGCGGCAGCAGCAGGAGGCCCCATTAGCTAAAGTGGTGCTTCAGGTTAAGAACAGTTTCAGGTTAAGTACGGACCTCCGGGATGAATTAAGTACTTAACCCGAGGTACCACTGTATATAAATATAACATGGCATGGCATTTCTGCACTTATTGCTTCTAAATATAATATATCAGGCCCCATCTGCACTATACCCTCAAAGCAGTATCATACCACTTTCAAGAGTCATGCCTTTCCCGAAAGCAGTGTTCCCCCAACCTTGGGTCTCCAGCTGTTTTTTGGACTACAGCTTCCATCATAACTAGCTAGCCAGAGACCAGTGGCCAGGGATGATGGGAATTGTAGTCCAAATGCAGCTGACGATCCAAGTTTGGGAAGCAGTGCCCTAAATCATCCCTGATAGTTTGCTAAAGGTGCTGAGAGTTGTTAGGAGATCCATATTCCCCTCACAGGCCTTTCCTTGGACTAGCAATGAACCCAGCATGCATAACTTACCAACCCTCACTTCCCATAGAATTAAGTGCAAAATAATTCAGAGTATACTGTAACAGAAGAGGAGCTTGCGGGCTCAGTATTCTGTTACTAGAGCGGCCAAAAAGATGCCCATGGGAAACCCCGAAACAGGACCTGAGTACAACTGCACTGTCCCTACTTAGGATTCCCAGCAATTGGTATTCAGAGGCATGCTGCCTCCAAAAGCAGAGTTAGAACATAGCCTTTATGGCTAATAACTATTGACATACCCTCCAACATTTCTCTAATGAAAATAAGGATGTCCCATTCCATAATAATAAATTTACTATTGATACCCCACATATCTTACTGGGTTGCCCCAGTCACCCTGGGCAGCTTCCAACATACAGTGGTACCTTGGTTCTCAAACGTAATCCGTTCCGGAAGTCCGTTCCAAAACCAAAGCGTTCCAAAACCAAGGCACACTTTCCCATAGAAAGTAATGCAAAAGGGATTAATCCGTTCCAGACTTTTAAAAACAACGCCTGAAACAGCAATTTAACATGGATTTTACTATCTAACATGAATTTAACTCTCAAAAACCTCTCAGAAACGAGAGTCTACCGCCTTCCGAGTCCTTCCCATTGTCAAGCAGCTCTTGCTGCCAGAAAGTTCTTCCTGAAATTTAGTCAGAATCTCCTTTTTGTAGCTTGAAGCCATGGCTTCAGGTCCTGAGGGCCTCTGGAGCAGGAGAAAACCAGCTTCCTCTTTATTCCCTGTGAATGAGCCCTTCTGATATTGACAGGGCTGCATGGTGTGGCTCTCCTATCAATGTCTCCTATCAAAATGTTTCTCTCTCCCCTTTCCCCACCCTACACAGAATTGCAAGGGGTCAGTGCATCTGGTTGGTAAGAAGATGGTTGGAGTTTGGAGCCCAGCCAGGGCTGGCTGTGGGCAGGATCCTTGCATTGGCGGGGGTTGGACTAGATGACCCTTGGAATCCCTTCCAACTCTACCATGCTATGATTCCATCAAGCAGCTAAAGGAGCAAGATGCAGAAGAAGGGGAGGTACAACCACACACCCCAACAGCAACCTCTGGCCTGACCCACGGTGGCCTCATCCCAGCACACTTTCACCCCCCTGGTTTTATTTTTCTTAATTCAGCTGCCTGACAACCCAGCAGCCTGGCCCCTGCTTCCCTGCTTATGTCACAAAGTGCTGCTTTGCAAGCAAGCCCTATATTGCCCTGCAAGAGGGATGCCTGTCAGATGATGGTGAGAGACTTACCGAGACAAGTCATGATGAGAAAGAACTGTGAAGGTAAGAGGAGCTCCGATGCCCAGAGGAGAGGAGTGGCATAGAATTATTATTATTATTATTATTATTAGCCTCATCCATCTTGGCTTGACTTGACTTATCCACAGCTGTTGACAGCTTGGCAGGTCCTCAGCTGTGGTCCCCAGATGATATTTTCTGTTGTGAATAACTGGTTGCTTACAAGGTTGAACCATATGGCCTTTTGATGCCTCTTAACCAGCCATAGGCAAACTTGGGCCTCCAGATGTTTTGGGACTACAACTCCCATCATCCCTGACCACTGGTCCTGTTAGCTAGGGATGATGGGAGTTGTAGTCCCAAAACATCTGGAGGGCCGAGTTTGCCTATGCCTGCTCTTAACTCTAAGGCACATGCCACACCTGTAAGTCATGGGGTCATTCCCTTAAAATGTCAACCTATTTTTGAATTATTTGTTTGCACCACCACTGCGTGTGACCCTCGATAAAGAGGTTCCTGCCCCGAGGGGCTAACAATCTATAATTTGACACAGGGAAGGAACAGGGAAGGGTTGAGGTCCAGGGTGGAACCTGAGTCCTCCTGGGAGACACAATAAACCAGGGTCTCTGAGTTTAGACTTTGGGATCCCCAGACATTTCCCATCTGTAACCTCTTCCTCTGTTTTTGCAATATGGCAGTTAAGGTGATGCTGTTAGAATTCCTAAGAGAATGTCAAGCAGGGAGGGAGGGGGAAGAGAGAGACTGGAATTCTGGTGGAGACGGAAGGTTGGAGGAGGCTTGGAAAGGGCGTGTGAATGTGGGGGGGGGGAGGCAAGTGAGAGTCAGTTAAGAGCGGTGGGTTCTAAAAGGGGGGCACTTGGTGGGGGACCTGAAGCTGGGCTGGCCTTAGGATCAGTAGTTCAGCTGACATTGCTAGGGGCACGTGGCTAAGAGAGGCTCTGCCAGCTGCCCGGGAACAGAGGTAAAGGTAAAGGTAAAGGGACCCCTGACCATTAGGTCCAGTCGTGACCGACTCTGGGGTTGCGGCGCTCATCTCACTTTACTGGCCAAGGGAGCTGACGTACAGCTTCCGGGTCATATGGCCAGCATGACTCAGCCAGCCACTTCTGGCAAACCAGAGCAGTGCACGGAAACGCCGTTTACCTTCCCGCCGGAGCGGTACCTATTTATCTATTTGCACTTTGATGTGCTTTCGAACTGCTAGGTTGGCAGGAGCAGGGACCGGGCAACGGGAGCTCACCCCGTCATGGGGATTTGAGCTGTCGACCTTCTGATCGGCAAGTCCTAAGCTCTGTGGTTTAACCCACAGTGCCACCCGCTGTCCCGGGAACAGAATTCCCTCCATTTAGGTGAGCCACAGAGCCAGGGCTTGGCTTGTACTGCGGATGCCCAGATGCCTCGCACCACCCCCTCCAAGCACCCGAGAAGCAGCTTTACAAACTGTTTTCCCAGACATTTCCCATTTCTAACCTCTTCCTCTGTTTTTCTTTTCTTTTCTGCCTCCCAGAAAATAGACAAACTAAGGCCTGGGGGCCGGATGCGGCCCATTTGCCTTCTAAATCCGGCCCGTAGATGGTCTGGGAATCTGTGTGTTTTTACATGAATAGAATGTGTCCTTTTATTTAATATGCATCTCTGGGTTATTTGTGGGGCATAGGAATTCGTTCATTTTTTTCTCTCCAAAATATAGTCCGGCCCCCCACAAGGTCTGAGGGACAGTGGACTGGCCCCCTGTTGAAAAAGTTTGCTGACCCCTGTCCTAGGACAAGCAGGCCACATAGGCAGCTGTGGATAGCAAAAGAAGGCGAGGCCGCAATCAAAGTTGTGGTATGTTAATTCCATGGGGAATCTGTTATGTATTCAGACTGGCTGCAGTTCTCACTCTGGGCCACCAGTATGCAAATGAAGGACTTAAGAGTTGCTTTCATCAATTGGGTAGTTTGTTGGAACTAGTTACTGTTACAAGTTATTGAGCATTATGTAAGGCAGCCAGCTTCACTGTTGTTCAGAAAGACTCAGAGTAGTGCTAACAGCTGTAATAATGTCCTTCTTCTTTCCCACGGCTATGGTTTGGGAGAGCAGCTTAAGTCTCCAGCCAAGCAGCAGCAGCCCAGCGGTACCAGGTGGAAACCCAGCATTTGCAGGTATGCTGTGGTCTTCTGTGACTCTCCTATTGCTGCGGATGGGGATTGCCATTTCTTCATGCCAGCAATCGGACAGCCACTTCTCTCCCCCCCTGGATATTGCCTTGGGGAACAGCCCCCCCCCCCCAGGAGCTGTCTCCATGGCTATGGCTTCAGACCTGCAGGAATCAATACCAGCCTACTAGTCCAAACCTAAATATTTTGGGAAATATAGTTTTCCATGTTTGGGATTTAATTTAAGCATATAGCTGTCCAGGACCTCCTAGATCTCAAACAAGGCCACGTTGTGCTTATTCTTGCCATCTTCTTCTTCTTTAGAAATGCTGCCCCCAAAACATTAACACCAGAGCCAGGTTGAGAAATCTTACGAAATCCCAAAAGTTGACAGAAATATAATGCCTTTCAGGTTCTTTCTTTGCCTTCTTCGTCCATATTTCTTCTAATTTCTGCATCCCATGAAAACGTCCTTCCTGAGATTCTAGCCAACACCAACCGGGGGTCTCAGTTACCGTAATGAACCTTAGAATAAAATAGATACTGTACATATATTTATCTGGAAGTCCTCCAACCAATCAGACTAACTGAGCTTGTTTCTTCCTTAGGAGAGAGGCACGCCGGAACAAAGGAAGAAAGGCTCACAGTTCAGGTAGGTGGGAATGCCAATTGAGTGCCCAATATTATAGGAATGCTTCCTTCCCTTGTCCCCCACCCACATGCGACAGACTGGTGCTAGCACGGCTGGGATGTCTCTGTTTTCTTTGTCGCAAGGAAGCCTTTCCCCAACATCTACTTTGTTCTGGCGAAATCCCTGGAGAGACATGACGACCCTCAGGTATGGGGGCAGAGGGAAGGAAGGGGTCCTTGTGAAACACCTTTTGGGGGGGTCATAGGAACACCCTCTTCACCTGTGGCTTCCAGGAAGTGTTTTTCAGAAGCATTTCTCCCTCCAACTGGGGCGGATGAGCATAACCTTCATGGCTAGTTGCCTTGCATAACCCTCTGCACCATGCAATTGTCTCACCCTCCTTGAAAGCCACCTCATCCAAGATGCTCTTGTGGGGCATCTGATTCTCCTTGGCTTCCTTATTCCTGCAAGGAGGTGGCTTTTGCGAGATCGGCAGTGCGAGCTTGTTTACTCTCCTTACAATGCTCCACCTGGTTCGCAATTGCACATGTACATTATTCCTTGACAATGACAGAAAGCCTGGAACTTTGGCACATCTAATTTGTGTGCATTTGGCTTTGTGTTCTTGGCCCAAAAATCTAAAGAATCAAAATGGGGGCAGAAAGCCAGGTGTCTGAAACTCTGGCAATCCCACCCAGCCCTGAATTCCGTGTGTTTTGACCCTATGAGATTCTGGTTGGAGGCGCGATCTCCGGAACATAACCCCTATGAAAGTGGCAGGCTTCCTCTTGAGAGCATCCACCACACTGGACATTCAAAGGCCTCTTCTACCACTTTCATGGTCTTGGCTTCCACCAAGGAATTCTGGGAATTGTCGTTTGTCAAGGACCTACTATTCCCGACAGCTACCATTCCCAGCACCCTGAACACACTACAGGACTGCCAGGATTCTCCATGACTGTGAAAGTGGAGACAGAAGCCTTTAAACAGCAGCGAGGTAACCACTGTATATAAAAAACATAATAAAACATTAAACATTTTTTTAAAAAAACTTCCCTATACAGGATTGCCTTCAAATGGCTATGGGGTTGGAAAACTCCATACCCTCCAACATTACTCCAATGAAAATAGGGACATCCTAAAGTGGGACATTCTGGGATCAAATCAGAAACCGGGACGGCTTCTCTAAATCAGGGACATCCCTGGAAAATAGGGACACTTGGAGGATCTGTACTGATAGGCTTATCATCTTCCAAAAATTGATCCAGTCCTCTTTTAAAGCCCCCAAAGTTGGTGGCCATCACTACTTCTTGTAAGCGCGAATGCTGACAGTTTGTCAGCAGCCCTGGAGAGCAAACTTGGGCCAGTGTTCACACTGTACATTTAAAGCACTATGATACTACAATTCTCAGAGTGGTTCATCAATCGATCCGTGTTTCCAAGGAACGCTGGAAATTGGAGCTCTGGGAGGGGAATAGAGGCCTCCGAACAACTCCCAGCACCCTTAACAAGGCACAGTTCCCAGAATTCTGTGGGGGAAGCCATGACAGTTAAAAGTGGCACCATAGTATGGTGTGAATGTGGCCTCTGACTCTGTTTGTGTGTACAGATAAGATAGTACAACCCACCCTGGATATCCCTGCTTTTATTCATTGACGGAGTCCGATTCCCTTGCGCATTATCCTCACACTCTTCACTCCCAGTGCTACTGAAGCTGAGTCATGCGTGAGGAATGCCAGGACTTCAGTGGGAGGAGTTGGGTCTCCCTGACCCAACAATCTAAGAGATTAAAGAAGCCTCTCCTGCCAATTGCAAGGGGAAGTAAGAAGTCGGAGACGATGCTGTGCCAGTTGGATAGGCCTATGTCTATCAATGCCAACTTCAGCAGGTGATGGAGGAGAGAGACCTTTGTACAGCACAAAGTCCTTTTCTTATTTCTCTCCCCTGCAAAGAACACAAAGGAAAAGGAGAACATTACAGCTTGGGAAGAAAGGGGAAGTACAGTGATTCTTTCCCCCACCCTAGCATACCCTCCAACATGACACTGCCCCAAACCGGGACACCATTTTCCTGTTGTTAAAACTGTTAACGGAGAAATCTGAGGGCTCCCTTGGACAAAAAAACAAGGACACCAGCCAGGAATACCAGAGCAAAACAGCAGCCAGTAGGCTTGGTCTTTATTGAAGACTGTCGTGACAGGACTCCCACCTGCCACCAGGTGAAACAAGATGGAAGCCCAGAACAAAAGAAGACCCCAGCTTTTATTACCTACTAATCCCCCATATAGCGGGAAGGTAAACGGCGTTTCCGTGTGTGGCGCTGGTGCTGGCTCGCCAGATGCCGCTTAGTCACACTGGGCACGTGACCTGGAAGTGTCTCCGGACAGCGCTGGCCCCCGGCCTCTTGAGTGAGATGGGTGCACAACCCTAGAGTCTGGCAAGACTGGCCCGTACGGGCAGGGGTACCTTTACCTTTTAATCCCCCAAACTACACCCCTAAAACTACATCACAACTACATCATGGATACATCACAAAAAGGAGGGGTTGAGGGAGGAGTTGTGGAGGTAACCTGAGTATTCTGCCACCCGGCTGGTTCCGCCTTTCCCCCTCCCCATGAGTACTTTCCAGAGGACAAAGGGGAGTTTGCAGTTTCCTGCCCCCAGAGGGAAGGGGTGATCATTGTCCTTTGTTCCAGTCCGTGCTGAATCCACTCCCATACGCAGGTCCTTTGTGAGTGTGATGGTCTTCTGTCTAGGACCATCAAGGTTGGCATGCCAACTGGGCAGGTTTGGTACGCTTGAGAGATTATGCCCGCCCTGTATCAAACCTTCACCATTTTGTAGTCCTTCCTTCATGGAATAAAATAAAAGTGGAACAGTGCAGATCCGATGTATGGTTGATTTTCTATGAATTTATAACAGAGGTGTTGCGTATGTCGTGTGTGTGAGAGTGTGTGTGTGTGTTGGGTTTGTACAAATTGAATGATGGGGGGGGGGGTCCTGGGACACTGTGCAGGTCATGTGACCAAGATCATGACCCTGAAAAAAGCACTTTGGTGGGGCATGGTGTCCAAAAAATGCACGTTTTGGGACACCACGCAAAATCACTGCCCCCCAAAATGGGGGAGGGGCAAGATTGTGGCGCAAAATCGCAGCACCTAAAATGGCTGCCGTTTTCTCATGAGAAAAACCAGGATGTACTGAGACAGTGGGGAGGGGAGGGGGTATGCCTTACTGCAGCAAGCTGTGGGGCAGAAAGCAACTGGCTACCTGGTTGGGGAATTAGCATCCAGCTTGTGGGTGCTGGCAGAGAAAAGAACCCGCAGAAATCTATGCCCTATTCAGAGTTGTGGGCAGAGGTATTCTTGGCACTGAATGTAAAAGTTGTCTGACAGGAAACGGGGCATGATGTGGGAGGATCTATACAGGGCTGGCGTCAGCAGCCAGAATTACCCTCGGACAAGTGCCTAAGCCCTAGCACCTCACCTGGACCCCACTGATGCTGAGTCTCATGACTCCTTTGATTCAGCTGCCCCTAGACCATGGACTTATCTGGTAACAGTGGCAGGGCCTGGGAAGCTGTCTGCTACAGTATTTGAAATTCTCCACAGTGCTTTGGACTGCCAAGCACAGAGGAATTATAAGAAATCATCATTTGGCCTTGAAGAGCCCTCTCGTTATGTCGGGGTGTTATTGTTTGTTTGTTTGTTTATTTATTTATTTATTTATTTATTATTATTATTATTATTATTATTATTATTATTATTATTGATTTTCTTGATTTACAAAAGTGTGTGCAATGTCTCTCTCTCTCTCGTATTTTCCCCCCGTGTAACATTTTTACAAATCATTTTCATTTGTTGAGACATTAGGAAGAAAAGGGGGAAAGAAGTGGAGGGGGGGAAGATGGGTGGGGTCGGGGTCGGGTGGTGATGTTTCTAGTTTACTTACTATATGTAGGGTTTGGTGTCAGCGTTGCTTGTGCAGGTTCTTTGCTGTTCAGAAAAATTAACCGATAAACTGAAACTGACACAGGGACAAATAGAAGAAGACACCTTCATCACATACACAGCCCAAGAAGACAATGACAAAAATCCACCAACAGCATACAAATCAATATGGTCGGGGCGGTGTTGTTGAGGGAAAACAGCTTTGTGGGTCAAACTGGGCTGATTCCACCTGGGAGTTGGTTTTTAGGACACACGCCAGCCGTCTTTGGTCAGGGGTTTGTGTACAGTTTCCTTTGTTGCGTTGGAGAACAGACTAGAACAGGCATCCCCAACCTGCGGCCCTCCAGATGTTTTGGCCTACAACTCCCATGATCCCTAGCTAACAGGACCAGTGATCAGGGATGATGGGAATTGTAGTCTAAAACATCTGGAGGGCCGAAGGTTGGGGGTGCCTGGACTAGAAGGAGCTGCAGTTGTTGACAGTTCAGCATTATTGTCGAGCAGGGAAGGGACCAGAAATACAGATTGTTGCAATAACCACTGGCAAGGAGACAAAGCCATTTTGTGCCATTTTTATAAAACTGCAAACCGTGAAACGTTTTCCCTAGGCCAAACACGTGGTGTAAAATTCAACCTTCTCCTTCCTGAATGTTACCAGGCCAGTGTTGCCATAAGCACAGCACAAAGGTCCAGGGCTCCATTCATACCCTCCAACATTTTAATCTTAGAATCTGGGACATGGCCCAGCCCCCCCCCCATAACTCACATGACCCGTGCAAGATCATGGAGCCTCAAAACACGAGTTCTGGAGCTCTATGATTGGGTGTTTTTGGATACTCACAGAGTCCAAAACTGGGATGTCCCAATTTTATCGGGGCAGTTGACAGGTATGCCCATTTAGTATGTGTAAGGCAAAAATATATATATATATATATATTTTAAAAAAAATAAAAATGGGAAGGAGTGGTGTTAAAGGTGAAATGCCAAACAGGGCCTAATAATAATCTGCTGCCTAAAAATCTAGAGCTAGATCTATCCATTGCAAATTAAAAGAAAGGGTTTTACAAAAGGATCCATCTCCACTCTATCTTTAAAGTAGTATCGTAGCACTTTAAGCAGTTGTGGCTTCCCCCAAAGAATTATGGGACCTGTAGTTTGTTAAGGGTGCTAAGAGTTCTGTAGGACCCCTATTCCCCTCACAGAGCTACCTGGAAAGCAGACAAGTCCTGTTGTCATAGTCTGCAGTCTGTCTCCTCTCTTCTCTTGCTTCTGGGTAGACAATGGAAAAGGCTAAGGAGTATTGCAGTAGGGTATGGATTTGATCCTGAGGCCTTCAGCTGCCAATTCCCTAGCCCAGCGCATAGCATAAAGCAGCGATTGTGCAGAAAAGGAAGTCAGAGAATGTGGGTGAATGTTTGTCAGCTGCCCTGCAGAGTGGTGTTTACACTCCAACAGTTATTGCAGGGTGAGCTCTAATAAAACAGACCATCTATTATTGGAAAAGTGTCCTTTCCCTCTCTTCTCTCTCTTGGGGGCACAGATGCTAGACTGAGATAAACAAATCACTTTTAAGCATGGAGCAAATGGAGTTTTGTTTTGTATTTAATGACAGGCAGATGCCAAATAAGGACATTGTTCAACAATTTCCAAGAAAATGGGACTGTAGTGGAGCAAACAGAGGAATCCCGCTGTTCCCAGGGATAATAAGGGAGGCGAGATCTGTTCAAGTGACCAGGAGGAGAAAAAAGGAAATTATTTTTGTGTGTGGTGGGAATTGGACTGGGAGAGAAATATGGCTTGTTGGCAAGTATAGATAGATATAGAACCAGTGGAAATTTTTGCTTCTACTTGACTCCTAACTATTTTTTCACAGGCCAGCCAAAACATCTACATAGGAGAAATCTATTTTTGTCCTGGTGGATTAAGCAATGAACAATAACTCTATGTTCCCTTTTTGTAGTACTTTCAGACAGTTTTGATCTAGGGCTATTAAGAGACTTTGGAGCCCAGGTGCTCTAACCAAAGTGTTCGATTTGCTCCCTTTTGTTGCATTTGCTTGCAACATCTGGCACTTCTGTGGGTGCTTAAGGAAACCCAGATAATTTGCAGTTGGTTTGTTAGGCTGCAGCATCAGGTGCCCAGCCAGTTCCCATGCCATTTGACTGGCGTGTCCTGTTTTTGTTTTGATTCCAGGTTCCAATCTGAGCAGCGGTTAAGGCTGCAAAAATAAGGCTTGCCTTATAGCAACGCGGGAACAGAGGTCCTGTGCAGCCCTGGAGCTGCAGTTGTGGTAGAGGATCTGAGGCCCAAATACTCCTCAAGCATCTCTACTGGAGCTCTTCCCCCATGGCACTTGACCTTCCCAGCCCCGTACACTCTCCCAAGCTATGCACCTCATCAGCCCTGCTTCACATACCATATTTTTCGCTCTATAAGACGCACCAGACCACAAGACGCACCTAGTTTTTGGAGGAGGAAAGCAAGAAAAAATATATTCTGAATCTCAGAAGCCAGAACAGCAAGAGGGATCGCTGCACAGTGAAAGCAGCGATCCCTCTTGCTGTTCTGGCTTCTGGGATAGCTGCACAGCCTGCATTTGCTCCATAAGACGCACACATGTTTCCTCTTACTTTTTAGGAGGAACAAAGTGAGTCTTATAGAGCAAAAAAGACGGTACCTTTTTGTCCTGAACAGGCGCTGGCAAAGGGGGACTCGCCTCCCCTCCGCTTCGTTCAGGCTCAGTGTTGAGGCTCTCCCTAGCATCTTCTGATCCTTGCACCCCCTCCCCACTGGAGGTGTGGCTTCCCTCCTTGCCAGAGGAAGAACTACTTGGCAAGATCTTCGGAGGCTCCCTGTAACACAACTGCCCTTCCACCTCTCGCCTCTGAGCTGATGGCAGTTCCCTGACACCTGAGATCAGTTATGATGAAAAGCTGGTTAGAAATACACTAACTGGCCAGTTCTTGAGGCTACACACTATATCTTAAAAAGCACATTCTACCCCTTAAATGATTTTTGGCATGGCAGTTCTTCCCAGCAAGCAAGTTATTCCCAGGAAGCCTTAATGAACTACAGCGTCCAAAATTCTTTGTGGCAAAAGATGTGCTTCAAATGTGCTTTAAATATATAGTGCATACACAGCTCATCAAGGCCCCCCAAATTTAAGTTTTCAGATGGTAAATATAAGGATGGCAAGTCACTCTAGAATTTCCTTTGTGCTGTGCTTCTTCCAGGCTTTTCTCATTCAAGTGATCTGAATGAATAAATAATGCTTCAACTGGGCAACATCGCCTTTCTTCATTTGGTTACCATTTAAATCATCTTGCCGCTTGACCTCTCCTGCATTCAGATTCTCTAAAGCCCACGTGGCCCCATTATCTCTCTCCCTAGCAATCTTCCCCCCCCCACCCTCCCCGCTTGGTTGCCGCCAATCTGACCTACAATGCTTAAGCAGACTAGGTCACACCGCAGTACAACGAGGTCTACATTTTATAACTCATTTATCTGAGCTCCAAGGAGATTTGCCAAGGCCTTCAAATTAAGCCTCCGGCAGCTATGTATGTGCTTGTGACATGGTGGGGGAGGAGAAGCTGCTTTTTCCCAACAGTCTCAAAAAAGATTAAGTCCTAGGCCTGCTACTAATCCTTCGGCCGGGACAATCAAAGCCCGCACTCAATGGCTGGTATCTCTTTCGAGGGACCAGCACGCATCCTAGCCAGTGCTAAAAATAACCATGTACCATCAAGCAACAAGTGCCGGGAGGATAAAAGTTTAACAATGGCATCATATGGGATGTGGAGCCAGTAGCGTAGTGGCAAATTCAGAAGTCCAGGGTCTGTTCCAGACATAGGTGCCAACACCCTGGAGGGCTTGTGTGCCCGAGCACCCACAAAATTCCCCATGAGGGGGCCAGGCACCCACAAATTTGGGTGCCAGGGCCATGCACACTGCATGGCATCCATGGCCCTGGCATAGCTGTCAACTTACAGATTTGAAAATAAGGGACCAGGAGCCTCGAAAAGAAGGGATTGGCAGCCAAAATAAGGGATTTTGCTTAGCTTATGAGTTCCATCGGCCCTTCCCCACCCGAGAAGGAGGGAGAGAGACTCTCGCCCACGCCGCCAGCGAACCCGACATGAGGCGGTTGCGGCACTGCGGCAGCCACTGAAGTGCCGCCCTTCTGTGTCCCTCCCCATCCCCTCCTCTTCCTCCTCCCTCAGGCCGCCGCCGCCTTCAGCTTCCCCTGGCAATGCGGCGGAAGCCTCGCAAGAGAGGGGCTGCCTGCCCGCCCGCCGCCCCTGAGGGGGAAAGGGGAGAGACAGAAAGTGGCAGCTCACACACACGCTCTCTCTCACTCTCTCGAGGCGGAGGACCCTGAGCCGCTGCTTCCCTCCCGAGCTGGGTGAGCATGAAACCTGGGAAATTTAAGGGACATCATCAATCCGGGACAGCAACAGGACACGGTGCTGGGATAAGGGAGTTTCCCGTTTAATAAGGGACGGTTGACAGCTATGGACCCTGGGCACCTACAGTCGCGGGGCCAAGCTGGCACTCCTGCTTCAAGATAGTCACACCATGCCCCTCACAGCCACGAGTCCTCCTAGGACTATACAGTGGTACCTCGGGTTAAATTCTTAATTCGTTCCGGAGGTCCGTTCTTAACCTGAAACTGTTCTTAACCTGAAGCACCACTTTAGCTAATGGGGCTTCCTGCTACTGCTGTGCTGCCGGAGTACGATTTCTGTTCTCATCCTGAAGCAAAGTTCTTAACCCGAGATACAATTTCTGGGTTAGCGGAGTATGTAACCTGAAGTGTATGTAACCTGAAGCGTATGTAACCCGAGGTACCACTGTACAATAATCTTATAATTATGCAACAATAATAATTAGGGAGGATCCAATACTTTGGCCACCTCATGAGAAGAGAAGACTCCCTGGAAAAGACCCTGATGTTGGAAAGACTGAGGGCACAAGGAGAAGGGGACGGCAGAGGACGAGATGGTTGGACAGGGTTCTCGAAGCTACCAGCATGAGTTTGACCAAACTGCGGGAGGCAGTGGAAGACAGAAGTGCCTGGCGTGCTCTGGTCCATGGGGTCACGAAGAGTCGGACATGACTAAACGACTCAACAACAACAATAATTAGGGATGCACTGCAATGATCAATGCAGATCTCCATGTGTTGCAGTACCATACCACTTTAAACAGTCACGCCTTCCCCCCAACAATGTTGGTGAGTGTAGTTTTTTAAGGGTGCTGAGAATTGTTAGGAGATCCCCCATTCCCCTCGCAAAGTTACATTTCTCAGAGTGGTTTAACAATCACTTGTCACAAGGGATTATGGGAATTGTACCATGGTGAATTGTACCACCTGCACCATCAATTTAAAGCAGGCTTCCTCAACCTTGGCCCTCCAGATGTTTTGAAACTACAATTCCCATCATCCCTGACCGCTGGTCTAGCTAGCTACGGATCATGGGAGTTGTAGGCCAAAAACATCTGGAGGGCCAAGGCTGAAGAAGCCTGCTTTAAATTGATGGTGCAGATAAGGCAGCTTCCTGCGTTCCTTTTGGCTCTGCCTGTGATTGGCTCTAGCGCCACCTACTGTTTGGCCTCCCTGTCTTCCACCTTACCAGGTTCCACTGACTCCCAGCTACTGTTCCATCATTGATGTAACCTGACCAAAACTAAGAAGATACCCAGTTTGTCTCCAGCACTGGACTTCTTTATAATGCCATAAAACAGCGGTCACAGCCTTTTCGTTTAAAAAAGGGGGTAGGGGAATCTGGGAAGGGCACCTCTTTCTCCTTCTCTCTAGACTTAACCTCAAAACTGGAGAAGAAAATGTGAGCACACGTTTGAAAAGCCAGATGGAGATGGGAAGCTCCCCAATAGTTCCACACACATTCCTTCCTCCGCAACACATGGAGTATTCTGTGCGCTTTAGAGAAAGTAGCCACCCAAACACAGCTGTACTGGGGAAATATTTCCGAGAAGAAAGGCAAGAACGCTTGGGTCATAAGCTTTCATTTGACATTCTGAGCAGATTTAATGCAGAGGAAATGATACGGCTCAATAATCTGATTCGAATTCCTGTTATTCTTTTTTTAAAAAATAAATAATTTTTATTAATTTTCCAAATACAAAAAATACAGGAAAGAATAAAAAAGAGGGAGGGAAGAAAAATACAGAAATATCAAGAAATTCCACAGACCAGACCAAAGATCCCCCCCCTTCCCCACCCACCACCTTAACTTATACTTTTAACAAATTTTAAAGTAAAATATGACTTCCTTCCATCAATGCTTGACCTTATTTTACACTCTTATCTTTATTGTTGTGTTGCTGTGTTTTGTGTTGCAATTTTTTTTAAAAAAATTTCCCCCTTATCCCCTTACAAACTTTGTCATGTGCATATCATGATTTCTGTACCGGAACAATGTTTCATTGTATATTCCTTCACACATTCCCAGTTCTTTATCAAACTTTGCTTTGATTGTCCTCTAATAACTGCTGTCAATTTTGCTATTTCCGTGTATTCAATAAACTTATTTTGCCACTCATTTATTGTCGGTATTTTATTCCCTTTTCAATTCCTCGCTATGAGTAATCTTGCAGCAGCAGATGCATACCTGGGGCCCTACCAAAAAAAAAAACTTCTTCTAACTGGGCCCCCACTGGCTAGCCCTGAGTCTCATAGAATCATAGAATCATAGAGTTGGAATAGACCACAAGGGCCATCGAGTCCAACCCCCTGCCAAGCAGGAAAAACCATCAGAGCACTCCTGACATATGGTTGTCAAGCCTCTGCTTAAAGACCTCCAAAGAAGGAGACTCCACCACACTCCTTGGCAGCAAATTCCACTGTCGAACAGCTCTTACTGTCAGGAAGTTCTTCCTAATGTTTAGGTGGAATCTTCTTTCTTGTAGTTTGGATCCATTGCTCCGTGTCCGCTTCTCTGGAGCAGCAGAAAACAACCTTTCTCCCTCCTCTATGTGACATCCTTTTATATATTTGTACATGGCTATCATATCACCCCTTAACCTCCTCTTCTCCAGGCTAAACATGCCCAGCTCCCTTAGCCGTTCCTCATAAGGCATCATTTCCAGGCCTTTGACCATTTTGGTTGCCCTCCTCTGGACACGTTCCAGTTTGTCAGTGTCCTTCTTGAACTGTGGTGCCCAGAACTGGACACAGTACTCCAGGTGAGGCCTAACCAGAGCAGAATACAGTGGCACTATTACTTCCCTTGATCTAGATGCTATACTCCTATTGATGAGGCCCAGAATTGCATTGGCTTTTTTAGCTGCCGCGTCACACTGTTGGCTCATGTCAAGTTTGTGGTCAACCAAGACTCCTAGATCCTTTTCACATGTACTGCTCATAGTTGCTGGGCCTGAGTTTCCCTGCCCTTGCATGAAGTCTTGGGTTTCGAATTTTGGGAGATGGCAGGCTGGCGAGGCCCCCTAGATTTAGAGGCCCAAGTTGCCCTGCCCTCGCATGAAGTATTGGGTTTGCAATTTTGTTTTTTTTTCCTTTTTGAAATTTTTTATTAATTTTCCAAACACATAATAAAAACAAACAATACACAAAACAAAAACATACAAACATATAAACATGTATAATTTCATAATCTTATTTTCATACACCTTAGTTCTCGGACTTCCCCAAACCTCACCTTTTCTGCATCCCTGTTTTACATTTCTTCAGCAACTCCTCCAGTTAACTAATTATCAAGTTCACTTTCATATAGATTCTTTTTTTAACTTATTGATTACAGCTGTAGTTCTCTGTTTCCCATTTCCTTAACATCTTAACACTCCTCAATTTTACAGTAATTTTTAAGATATACTTTAAATTTCTTCCAGTCCTCTTCCACTGTCTCTTTCCCCTGGTCGCGGATTCTGCCAGTCATCTCTGCCAGTCCCATATAGTCAATCACCTTCGTCTGCCATTCTTCCAGCGTGGGTAGTTCTTGTGTCTTCCAATACTTTGCTAAAAGAATTCTTGCTGCTGTCGTAGCATGCATAAAAAACGTCCTGTCCTTCTTTGACACCAATTGGCCAACCATTTGCAATTTTGGGAGAGGGGTGGTTGCCTGCTGGGGAGCAGGCAGGGTGCCGAGGCCCCCTAGATTTAGAGGCCCTAGGATTCAGCCTACTTAGCCTATACATAAATCTGGCACTGGCTATATCCTATACAGGAGCAGGGCCGTCTTAACCGTTGGCACTAGGGGTGCACGGCACCAGGGCGCCGGGCTCTCAGGGACACCAGGCCGAGAGTCCGGGGCCAAGCCTTGGAGTCCAGGGAAGAGCCGACAACAGTCGAGCGGAGCAGAGCCTGTCGGAGTGCCGCCGGCTCCTCTTCCCCGGATTCCAACGCTTGCCCGTGAACTCGTGCCGAGCAGCAGAAGAGCCCGCGGCACTCCAACAGGCTCACCTCCGCTTGGCTGTTGGCTCTTGCCCCAGCTGCATGGCAGCTAACGGTTTTGGCGCCGCACCGAGAGCACTGCGTAACGTTGTGGTGGGATCCGCCACGCGCTGACAGCACCGAAGGCAGCAACAAAACCCGACGAATAGGAGACACGGATCCTGTCCGGAGATGTTGCCTCCGATGCTGCTTGCGCCCCCCATCGTTCTGCACTGGCACCCCACGTTGGATGGCGCTGGGAGCGTACGCCGACAGCGGAAACGCCAGCAAAGGAACCCGCAGCTTGGCGCCTGCAACAGGATGCGTCGCACAGTGCCCACAACGTTACACGGCACTCCGGGAGTTGCACGCGCAGCTGAAACAGTTAACCTCCATGCAGGGGGAAGGCAGCGGGCAGACAGCGCGGCGACTGTGCATGCTGCCCGACATTTTGTCCTCCCCAGCATGGAACCCCCCCCCCCTTCGTACGCCCCTGTGTGTGGGGCGCTGGCACCCCTTTTGGTTGGTGCTGTGAGTCCCTGTGTCCTACAACCTTTCTAAAGGTTCTAAAGGTAAACAACTATCTCCTTTAAAAAAAGCCAACAACTTTTGAGTCCCCCACCCTAAGAAAAGGTCGACAACTCTGGGCAACTAGGGGCAACCTAGGGGCGCCGGGTAGATCTTTGTACCCCGGTGCCGCATATGCTTAAGACGGCACTGTGAATGAGCTCTGAACTGAATTTCTCCCCCCACTTGCCCTTCCATGTAAGCTTTGTGTAAGCAAATTAGGATGAATACTCAATAAATAGGTCATCTGCAGGCCCCCTCCCTTGGATTTCCACAGGCACTCTTCAAATAGGAGCAGCAGCAGCAAGCAGAAGACCACCAACCCACGCAGGTGTGTGAATCATATAGATACTTGTATGACCCCATCCTCTTGTCCCACCATGGAGCATAAAGCAACTTGAGTTGGTAGCCTTAGATAGGAGAAGAAAGGGGCTAAGCATCTCCTTCCCCAGCACCACTCCCCCAGTCCTATCCGCCTTGCCCTTCCAAACTCATGCACCACAACTGTTTCAAATTTCAAAAATACCCACAAGAGATCTGATCATAGTTTACCAGCATCTCTCATCCGGTGTGGCTCTTCGAGGTCACAACCAAAGAGGGAGCTGGAATCATATGCAGCCCAACCCTCCTGCAATTGAGTGGGATACGACAAAGCCAGCAACTCAAATTGTGCCCAGAAGGCAATAGGGACCGAGTGGAAACTCTGAAATAGCCATTCCCCAGCTGGTTTCAAGCTAAATCCTCCCCCCCCCCCCGTAGATTCCCATCTGCAGCTTCATAAAATCACATATTTTGCAGGGCACGGAAACCGCAATTGATTCTGGCTTGCCGGAGTCCCATATTCAGGAAAGACTTTGCCAGTGGCTCATTCTTCCTTCTTTATGACTACTCCTTTCCTTGAACGGAAAGGAAAATCCCCTCAAATAATCAAGCCCTCTCGAGCGAGCCAGCCGTGTGTCCCAAATGAAAGCCATGTGTGGACTGTCACCAGCAGACGTCTCCCAGTGGGGCTCAAGCCCCTGAGGCTCGGACGCTTGTTATGCTGAAGTTAGGGGTGGGGGAGAAATTTGATTCAGTTTGTGTTTACAGGCAAGCCTACCTAATTTACCTAATTTTCAAAACAGTGCATAAGCTGAAACACAGCTTTGCTTAAAAACTCGCATTCCCCCCACCCCCCCGGACTTTTGCAGCCAAAAATTAATATTCTAGGGGAAGCTGCCAGGAGCACTCAGCAGTAAAACACCCAGTGTCTTTAAAGTTAACTATTTATTCAAATAAACCAAAACAGCACAGGCTCCGTGATCACAGCAACCCTTCCTGGTAGGTCTTGCCGCAATGAGGCAGCTGAGAGGATTGAAGGTCTCTGCCTTCCCACCGCTCTCCAAGGCTCTTTCCCTGGTTCCTTCGCCAGCAGCCTAAGGCTCTGTCGCTTTGCATCTCATTGCTCAGTCTGCCCTCTTCATTTATCTGTGTGTTCTGGGAGACCAGGGGGGAGGGGAACTGGTCACATCAGGAGGCTGGCTTCTTCAGCAGCCTGCCTCCACGCTGCCTCTTGACCCACCTCTGCTGCCGCTTCTGATTCTGGAGTGCTCTCTGCCACAGCCTCTCCCTGCTCACTAAACCTGGCCACCTCTTCAGCTTCCGACACCTCCTCCCAATCTGCCCCCTTTTCTCCCTCTGACCACTCATCGCCATCCCACCACCAATCCCCTGGATCTGAGCCTTCTTCCCCCGGGGGTTCCCTTGGGGTTTCCCCGGCTGGTGGCGCTGTGGTCTAAACCACTGAGCCTCCCAGGCTTGCTGATCAGAAGGTCGGCGGTTCGAATCCCTGCAACAGAGTGAGCTCCTGTTGCTCTGTCCTAGCTCCTGCCAACCTAGCAGTTCGAAAGCATGCCAATAGAAGTAGATAAATAGGTACCACTGTGGCAGGAAGGTAAATGGCATTTCCGTGTGCTCTGGCTTCCGTCACGCTGTTTGTTGCTCCAGAAGCGGCTTAGTCATGCTGGCCACATGACCCGGAAAGCCGTCTGTGGACGAACGCCAGCTCCCTTGGCCTGAAAGCGAGATGAGCGCCGCAACCCCATAGTCACCTTTTACTGGACTTAAGCGTCCAGGGGTCCTTTATCTTTACCTTACCCCGGCTGCTGCCTCAAACCACTCCTCTGCATCCAGCCAGTCCATGACGGTAGCATGTGCACAAAAATGCACATATTTGTGGAAATAGCACACAAACAAAGCATGACAATTGGGGAACACTGCTTTGCAAAAATGTGTATATTAGAGAAAATGACACGAAAATGTGCCCATGAGAATTTTGCACTAAAATGCTGGTGGTTTTTTTTATTTACCTATCTAAACGGTTCATGCACCTGCATTGGTTTGTGGTCTACATGACGCAGGGACTGCGAGCCTTCCTTGCTGCTGCAGCTGTTTGAGCAGTGCCTGCGGAAAGCCAAGAGAGGGGATCCTGCTGCAGATAACCTATTTATTGTGTACTCATTCTCATTTGCAAAGCTTGCATGGAAGAAGAGGGGAGGAATTGTGTTCAGATTTCATTTCAGGGAGAATCTACCAGCTCCACACTTATTGAAGCAACATGCAAACCACAAGGCAGTCATCCTCCGAAATACACACTTCCCTAAACTTTGCAGTGCAGTTCTCCAACCATGTAATGTGTACTAAAATGCCAGGATTCAGTGTCTATATATGAATGCATGTATTAGTGAAAATAATATACAAGATGCATTGCATCGGGGAAAGCAGTGGTTGCCAAAATGTGCGGAATAGGCAAAATTGCATATCAAAATGTGGATATTGGAAGACATTTGTGCTAAAATGCAAATGAATTTAAAAAAATAAAGAATCGTGAATTGAGGAGGGAATGTGGAGAACTGAATTAAAGATGGGAAAAATGAGAAATTGGGAGAGACAAATCTTATGGCACATTTCAGAAGATGGTATGTGTGCGTCTCAGTGTGTAAGGAAATGTACAGGATGTTTTCCATAGGTAGGAAAACTATAGTGTACCATGTAAGCAATTAACAGAAATCCCCTTCTACACTTCAAGTTGAGAAGGGATGTTTATAACTCCATTACACTCCTGAATGGCTCAGTTTGTCCCCCACCTTTCAACCCAGTAATCCTGGCCACTTCTTATCATAATTGCCCCCTAGCAGTGGTGTAGTGGCAAATTTTGAAACACAGGGGCTTGTAATGACAGCCTACACAGCTGGGCCCCCGCAAAGGCATACCCACAAGCACCAAACCAAAGCTGTCAGCCTAAACCTTTTTATTTCCAACTTACTTCCAAATGACGATGGTTAAATCTGAAATGCAAAGGCAGTAGTTACAAAAGCTACACGTCCTTTCCTTTCTCTCTAGTGTGTATGTACCCTGAGTGTGCAGGCTTGACTTACTTACCTGAGTTGCTAGGGCTACTTATTGCACAGCCTCCCCACCCCCGCCCCCCGTGCATTCACTCTCTGTTTGGGCATGCATATTACTTGACGGATAGTCCTTTCAAGGATGGTGTTTCAGGACAGGTGTTTATCGTTGCTCTTCATGGATGCAAGGATTTTCCCCTCCCAGCACCCATACAGTATTGCTGGCATCCGAGGTCATGAAATGCTGACTGACCTTTGGGAAAAATAAGAATATATCCCGCTTTATCACTACCCTAAGGAGTCTCAAAGCGGCTAACATTCTCCTTTCCCTTCCTCCCCCACAACAAACACTCTGTGAGGTGAGTGGGACTGAAAGACTTCAGAGAAGTATGACTGGCCCAGGGTCACCCAGCAGCTGCATGTGGAGGAGCAGGGAAGTGAACCCGGTTCACCAGATTACGAGTCTACAAATCTTAACCACTACACCACACCGGCTCCCAGGTGGGAACCAGGTAGGAACCAGGAAATGAAATGGAGTATCCTGCAGGAAGACAGCTGCCTAGAACCCTGAACACAAGCGCTCCCCCACAGTGCAACATTTTACAAGTCCCAATTGTAGTAGAAGAAGTAGCAGCAGCAGCAACAACAACAAAAATAAATAACTAAATAAAATTTGCATATAAAGAGCATCTCTTAAATATCAGAAATTTGGAAACTTGTTCTAAAAAAGTCCAGCACTGTATCTCAAAGCAGGGCTTCCTTTTTTTCTCACTATTTGTTCTAGATAATTAAGCACAAAGATTGACTTATCTGAAGTTCCTGGTGTGATACTATGACAACTAACAAAAGTAGCATCTCCAAATCAGTGATGATTCCTTCTCAGCCAAGTACCTATATGGTCATATGGGAAAAGATTAGCGTGAATCATAGAAAAACCAACAGCAATTCTGGGAATTAAGATTCCCTATGAGATTGTGGGCCAATGTGGAAATATGGCTATGTGCACATTAGCAGCATAAAATGCTGTGCATTTCAAGTCATTTTTTATTTTACTTTTTACGTTGCCCAGAGAGAAGACAGTGGTGTCTTTGTCTAATGCACATTGCCAGTTTCCCTGCACTGAAGTCCTTCCTAGTCAATGAAATTGCCATTTGTGCACAGTGCCGTATTGATGTGGAAGCTAAAGAAGCTATAGCTTAGGGCAGGGGGAGGCAGCCTAAGGTCCATGGGCCACAAGCATCCCACGGGGGTCGTTTAACTGGACCATGAGCCGCCCCCAAACCGAGCCACCTGCTCGGCGAGTCCCCGCACACTGTGCTAAACCGGCGCAGCACAGGCACTCGCTTCCACGGTGCTGGAAATCACGTCTGCACAGACGCCAATGCCAAAAACTGCATCTGCGCAGACTCAGATGCCAGAAATCACGGGCGCTTACATACGCGCACAATCTAGCTGGGTCTCTGCTGGAGTGAACCGGCCCAGGCAAGGTAAACCTTGCTGACCCCTGGCTTAGGGCCCCACTCTCTTCATTTACCTTCCCGCCGGAGTGGTACCTATTTATCTACTTGCACTGGTATGCTTTTGAACTGCTAGGTTGGCAGGAGAAGGGACCGAGCAGCGGGAGCTCACCCCGTTGCCGGGATTCAAACCGCCAACCTTCTGATCGGCAAGTTCTAGGCTCTGTGGTTTAACCCACAGCATCACCCGCGTCCCATTTATAGCATATTTTCAACACAAAAAACAGCGACAATTTGGACATATAAAGGGCCCCATTATCTTCAGTAGCTTAGGGCCTCATCAAACCTAAATCCGGCCCTGTCTGCGGATGAGCAAGAGGTGTCTCGAAAGCACGTGCCACATCTTAACAGCAGCTTACCTTTTCAAATCAGATGGAAGTTGGTTTAAGGGTAAATGCAGAAAACAGCAGCATTTCTTTAAAAGCTGCAGGATACATATGGACTGTGGCTACACACGGCTTCAAACATCAGAGGCGGGAGCACACTGGAGCCAAAGTAAAGTTGCAATGTGCGCACAGCTGAAGAAGGGTAAAGATGGCAAAGTAGGGTTGGTGACTCCCCACCCTCACCTGCCCCGGGTCCTCTTTCTGTGCCTTTAATTTGCAGACATTGCATCTCCGTGCTGTGAAAAGTATTGTCGGGTTGTTTCTGCAGCGCAAGGTGTTGTGAAAGGACGAAGGACCAGGCAATGCGCAAAGCGTCTGCCTCTCACGCCCTGCTTCTTTGGGTGCTTCCAGACAGGGGCTTCGTCTGCAAACAGGTCACTGGGATAGATCTCTGGTGTGGGGCAGATAAAGCCACAGCTGCAAAAGGAAAAATTGGGAGCGCTAGAAATCTAGTCCAGCCCCCTGCAGTGTGGCAGTATCAGTGGCGTGTGGTGGAATTTTTCGTAGGGGAACAGGGCCAGAGGTGGCAGCATGCAAGGGTGATTGGACAGGATGACGTCCTGACATTTCACCCTCCCTAAGCCGGGCAGAAGCTTTCTGGGCTTTGGGGAGGAGGTGCCAGGCTTTAACACTTTAATACTTTAATTTACCGGGAACATTTAGGGGGCTAGCTTAGTCCACTGACCGCATGCCTCTGAGGAATATGCAGCTGTCCCTTACAGGGATCGAACTTGCAACCTTGGCATTAATAGTATCACGCTCTAACCAACTGAGCTATCAATGATAATTCAACAGCAAAGGCAAGTCGGCTGGGATCAATCCTTAGTATTTTCCCAGATGGTGCGAATCGAGACAGGAATCCTGAAAGGCAGAGCATTTAGAAAAGGCGCCTCCGTTCGAAATATGTGGAAGAAACGTGGGCGTAATGCTCACCCTGTTTTTCTACGCTCTTTTCTCTTCTTTCATCTCTCATATTTCCTGTATTGTTGCTTGTCTTCCTCTCCTCCTCTTTTTCTTCTGTTTGCTTTTCTTTCCCCCTCTGCTACTGCTTGCATTTTGTTTCTTTTACTTCTCCTTTTCCTGCTTCCTGCTTTCATTCCTGGTTGCTCCTTCCCAGGCCCTCCAGTACATCCTTCTCCTTTAAACTTGTGAGTGGCTGATACACATCCGATGGATGAAACAAGAAGCCGTGTCCCGAATGTCAACCTCAGTCTGCCGCTCATCTTTAGGGAAATTTTTTATGTTTGATGTTTCATCGTGTTTTTAATATCCTGTTGGGAGCTGCCCAGAGTGGCTGGGAAAACCCAGCTAGATGGGTGGGGTATAAATAAATTATTATTATTATTATTATTATTATTATTATTATTATTATTATTATTGAAATGTATGGAGCAACAATGGTTCTAAAGGTTGCACAGCACAATCCCCAAATCCCCGCGACAGGATGAGCTCCCATTGCTCGGTCCCTGCTCCTGCCAACCTAGCAGTTCGAAAGCATGTCAAAGTGCAAGTAGATGAGTAGATACAGTGGTACCTCGGGTTACAGACACTTTAGGTTACAGACTCCGCTAACCCAGAAATAGTACCTCGGGTTAAGAACTTTGCTTCAGGATGAGAACAGAAATTGCACAGTGGTGGGACAGCAGCAGCAGGAGGCCCCATTAGCTAAAGTGGTACCTCAGGTTAAGAACAGTTTCAGGTTAAGAACGGACCTCCAGAACGAATTAAGTTCTTAACCCGAGTTACCACTGTAAGTAGTGCAAGTAGATAAATAGGTACCACTCCGTCGGGAAGGTAAACGGTGTTTCCATGCGCTGCTCTGGTTCGCCAGAAGTGGCTTAGTCATGCTGGCCACATGACCAGGAAGCTGTACGCTGGCTCCCTTGGCCAATAAAGCGAGATGAGTGCCGCAACCCCAGAGTCGTTCATGACTGGACCTAACGGTCAGGGGTCACTTTACCTTTAAGTTAGAAATATGTATTTGTTTTATTTATTACATTTATACAGTACTTTTTTCTTTAAAAAAATGTTTAGGGGTACTCTCATTTTGATTCAAGAAAATCACCATTTTATAGTTCACATCGAGGAAAAAAAAAACAGTAAATGGACAAAAGTACAAAGATTCACAACATATTTAGGGGTATGCACCCCCCCCCACAGAAAAAAGCACTGCATTTATATCTCGCCTTTCCTCAAAGAGCTCAAGGTGGTGTACGTAGGTCTCTTCCTCCCATAGCTGTCAAATGTTCCTTATTTGGCGGGACAGTCCCTTATCCCAGCGCCATGTTCCGCTGCTGTCCCTTATTGATGAGGCTTCATTTGGCTGCTGGCTGGGCTTTCTGCCTTTGGCTCAGAGGGGCTCAGAAGCTGAACATATCTGTGCCTGGAAAATCCCTTATTTTGGCTGCTGATCCCTTATTTTCGAGGCTGCTGGTCCCTTATTTTCAAATCTGCAAGTTGACAGCTATGCCTCCTCCCCATTTTATGCTCACAACAACCCTGTGAGGTAGGTTGGGCTGAGAGGCGGGTCACCTGGTAAGCTTCATGCCTGAGTGGAGATTCACTGGCAGTGAACATGTCTCGGGGGTTGGACTAGATCAGGGGTCTGCAACCTTTTTGTCTTAAAAAGCCACTTGGACCGAAGAAAAAACAACTGGGAGCCGCAAAACCATTGCGACATTTAAAACAGTGGGGAGTGTCGGGGCACACAATGCGCCTCCTCCCCTCGCTAGTATCCACCCCAGAGCCGCAGCAAAGGTGTAAAAGAGCCACATGCGGCTCCGGAGCCGTGGGTTGCTGACTCCTGGACTAGATGGTCCTCAGGATCCTTTCTTGCAATTCTATGATTCTATGTTGGTTGCCTAACAATAGAACAGGAAGTATCATATCTCCCACTGCTGGGCTGGTATCTCAAGTCTAGACTAGAAAAGGGATCAATGATTGGATCTCCCACCTCATCCAAATTTTGATAAAAAGCAGTTGTGAAATGCAAGAGGAGGGATATGGATTGGGACTTTGGCGCTAGGGGAGTTTAACCCATTTCTCCAAAGCAGTTTTTCCTATGAAAATTGCCCCACAAAACTGGCGGGGTTTTTTTGCCCTGTTAAAAGAAAATATACCCATCATCGCTCCCTTAAATTGAAAGTGACAAGAGTATGAATCATGGATCTCTGTTCTCTCACCAACTTTGTTAGTTTTTAAGGCAGTAGTTTCCAAAGGTTTGTTTTAATAATAATTTTTTTTTTTATAATTGCTTATTGGGATGAAGAAAAAAATTGCCACAATATAATGTATATATTTATTTTTATTTTTTGTCATTTGAAGTAACCTCAGGTTACATACGCTTCAGGTTACATACGCTTCAGGTTACAGACTCCACTAACCCAGAAATAATGCTTCAGGTTAAGAAGTTTGCTTCAGGGTGAGAACAGAAATCGTGCTCTGGCGGCATGGCGGCAGCAGGAGGCCCCATTAGCTAAAGTGGTACCTCAGGTTAAGAACAGTTTCAGGTTAAGTACGGACCTCCGGAACGAATTAAGTACTTAACCTGAGGTACCACTGTACAGTTCTTGAATTTAATCCGTTCCAGGAGTTCGTTCGACTCCCGAAACTGTTGCAAAACCAAGGCGTGGCTTCCGATTGGCTGCAGGAGCTTCCTACACTCAATCGGAAGCTGCGGAAGCTACGCCGAACGTTCAGCTTCCGAAAAACGTTCGCAAACTGGAACACTCACTTCCAGGTTTGCGGCATTTGGGAGCTAGCTGATTTGTTTGGGAGCCAAGCCATTCGACTACCAAGTTACCACTGTAATAATTAATTGATGACGATGGTGATAATGATGGAAATTTTAATTTCCATGATTTCTCTTGGCAGGCAGTTTAGTATCGAGAGAGCCGGTAGAAATGCAGGATTGTACAAATTTTCAGTAGCGTATTGGGCTTCAAATGTGCAGACTGTTCTAGAATCTGTCCAGACCTAGTGGCGTGGTACAAAGAATGCAAACAGCGTATTGATATCTCACTACAAATAAAAAAAACCAAGACCAGCGAAGTCTTGCATAGAAGGGAAATCACTGAGTCACCAGCATTTCCTGTGCCACAGCGCCCCCTAGCACTTGTACATGGTATTTTGTACGTTATTAACTGGGCTTACCCGTTTTAATTATAGATGCTCACAGTTCTTTGAACGTGGGTTGTAGGACTTGGTATTCGTGCCTGACTTCCAGTTACCTCTCCAAGTATTTGCCAAATGTTACCCAGTGGCAGTTCTAGGATATCTGACACCAACAAGGAGTGCTAATGGTGGACTAATTTCAAGAAAGGCACTAATTTGCCAAAAGAGAGACTTGTGATACTTTTAAATACTAGCAATGATCATCCTCATTATCATTATTATGTTTGTTGCCCACCCTTCGCCATAGGCAGCGTTATAATTTAAAACACAGTATTAAAAAGAGTTTATAAACAAATTACAGCCGCAGAAATAGGGCAGGTCCTGAAATCACACACCTTGGGTGTCAAACGGACAGGGCAAAGAGGCGAATCTTCAGCATTTGCTAAAAACTGTATAGTGAAGGTGACTCTGTAGGGAGGGAATTCCACATCTTAGGGGGTGCCACAGATAATGCCCTCTCCTGGGCTGCTGCCACCCTGAGCTTCTGAGGTTGGTGGAACTACCAATTATGGTGCAAGCTTTCATGGATTAGAGTTCGCAGACGCATGAAGTGTCATCCTCATTTGGCTTATTCTGTTTCACAAACACACTGTAAGCCGTGGCCTGAGCTAGAAAAGAAAATGACGTACAGCCTCATTTATAAAGCATAAGTTTTTGTGCACGTACTCAAGTAAGCAAGAATTACAATTCATCACTGATTTCATTTGAGCTCCTGAGAATCTTAATTTCCCCTCCCTTCAACATCATACTTTCACTGTGATCTGGGAATACCCACCTACCTGCCACCCCGGTAACAGGTTGAACAGGGGCTCTTTAGAATTTAAGAGCCCTGCTGGATCAGACAAAAGAATTTGATTTTACTTTTTTTAAGGAAATGAATGTTGTGGGTGTCGTCTGGAGCCAGTGCTGCAGCTGTCTTCGCAGGGTCCTTAAATACCGCATTTTTCGCTCTATAAGACGCACTTTTTCCCTCCTAAATGTAAGGGGAAATGTGTGTGCGTCTTATGGAGCAAATGCAGGCTGCACAGCTATCCCAGAAGCCAGAACAGCAAGAGGGATCGCTGCGCTCCCTCTTGCTGTTCTAGCTTCTGGCTTAGCCGTGCTCTGTCCCTTCCCCTACCTCCTGGAAAAGCCCCCAAGAGCCGCACTCCCTTTAAAGAGCCACGCGGAGCGTGTGTGCGGCACTTGGGGGCTTTTCCCTGAGGAGGGAGAAAGGCAACCCGTCAGTGATGGGCTACCCTTCTCCCTCCTTGAGGAAAAGTCTGCAAGCGCCGCACACACAGTCCACAGGGCTCGTGAAAGGAAGCACTGAGCAGAGCCTGGGATGCATACAGGCTTTGATCAGCGCTCCCTTTAAAGAATATTTTTTTTCTTGCATCCCCCCTCTAAAAACTAGGTGCATTTTATGGTCAGATGCATCTTATGGAGCAAAAAATACGGTATATAGAGCCTAACCCCTGCCAGACACTGACACTCCTTTGCCCAATATTCTTCGTGTTAAGAGGAAAAAAATGGCACACACAAATTGAGGAGGCGGAAGAGAATTAATTTGGGATCTGCGCACAGTTTAGTTCCAGGAAAGGGCAGAACGAAACTGCTATGTTAGCCCCGTATTGCTATAGACACCTTCTTATTTGGCACAATGCTTAAGACTAGGAGATATCCACAGAGCATTCAGACTCCAGAGCCAGCTCCTGTTTGCTAAATCTATTTTTCCTTACTTTGAAGCATTTACACCACCTCCTCCATGCATGCCTACTACCCAAACCATTAATCATGCTCACGAACATTGCCCATCTTTAAAAGCAAGCCTCTGCATTTTTTTAATAGAACTCGCAGTGTGTCATTATGTGTTACACCCACAAATGCATGCAGAAACCACACACTTAGCTTGCATGGAATCGATACTTAAAGGAATACAGGATGTGGTTGGTTTTGCAGCGTTATTATTATTATTATTATTATTATTATTATTATTATTATTATTATTATTACTATTATTAATCTAATCACCTTCTATCTACACAATCATCTCAAGGCTATGTACATTAAAAACATGATCATAGAGCTTGAGGAACTTATAGTAAATTTATGTTGCTGTTTCCTGAGAGCTGGAAGAAGTTTGCTTCTGAATTAAAATTAAAGCATAAAAAGAACCCGGTATCCAGATGCATACTGCACCTGACAGCAGGGAAAGAACACGCCTGTCAGAGTTCGTAGCCCCTGAAAGTCTTATCCACCACGAATTTGTCTAATCCTCTTTCAAATCCATCCTACCCTCAGCCTTCTGCTTCAAAGCTGCCTTATTGATTAGGCCACACAACAGCTCTAAAGAAGGTGGCTTTGTTTATTTGATTTGTGGATATCAAGTCAATCACAGCCCTCATTTCTCTCTCTCTCTCTTCTTAATTTTAAAATAACCTTTATTATACAACAATTTACATATAACTTAGACAGTACATACAATACATACAACAACATAGACACACCATAGACACTAACGTACAATTTCTCATCAAACAAAACACCCTTTTTAACTTCCGATTCACCTCATTGTACTTTTTACATTTTGTTAATCTATATGCATTTCGTTATTATTTAGCTTTCCCATTATTTGTCAAGAAAATTTTGTTATATGCTTTCTCTATCTTTCAAAATTCAATCTAGGTCTGTCAGGAGATTTGCATTATCACAATAATTTTAAAGGTACACTGGTACCTTGGGTTAAGTACTTAATTCATTCTGGAGGTCCGTTCTTAACCTGAAACTGTTCTTAATCTGAAGCACCACTTTAGCTAATGGGGCCTCTGCTGCTGCCGCTGCGCCACCGGAGCACGATTTCTGTTCTCATCCTGAAGCAAAGTTCTTAACCCGAGGTACTATTTCTGGGTTAGAGGAGTCTGTAACCTGAAGCGTATGTAACCCGAGGTACCACTGTATTCTTCAAATATTATCCAGTCTCTTCTAACTTTTTGATTTGAATTTCCTGTCATTCTCCCAGTCATTTTTGTGAGTTGTAAATACTCTATCATTTTCGCTTGCCAGTCCATTTTGGTGGGGATACTGTCGCCTTTCCAATTCTTTGCTATTAAAATCCTAGCCGCTATGGTTGCGTACATAAAGAGGGTTTTAAAATTTATCTTGATTTCCATGGATTTTTTCCCCACACCCCTCATTTCTCAGTGGCTGAGCTCTTTGTGAATGCATGTTTGCAGAACACATGTTAAATTAACAGTGGTTCTGGGTGTTCCTCTCAGGGTTGGGCTGTAAGCAAACAATATTTCTTTGTATTGCAAATACGGCTGCAAAGCAAGCAAACAATGGTAACCAGGAGGAGACAACTGTGGGAAGGTGGGAACCGTCAGTCCTCACAACTGCCGGGATGTGTTGCTGTACCCACTAGGCCTAGCATCAGGAGTTGACCTTGTTCCGTTGAATAAAGAGTTAACTTCACTGATGCTGTGTGATTTATCGCTGGCCCACTCCTGGCAGCTGCTCCTGATAGCGGGTGAGGGAGCAGCCACACCTGAACAGAGCACCTGCTGCCTCCGCTGCCCTGAGAGGGGCCGAGGCAGCAGGTAGGTGGGTGAGGGAGGGAGAGAGGGAGCAGTGGGTCTGGTGGCAGCAGTCAGGTCCTCCTCCCCATGTGGCTCCTCTTTCGCCTTCGCCACACAGCAGCCCTTTTTAAAAAAAACAAACCTGGGTGTCATGGGGGGATCTGTGTGGGTGAGGTGGGTGCCTTTGTGGGTGTGTTGAGGTAGGGGAGCGGTTCATGACTCCATTTGTTCTTACTCCCTGTGGCACTTTAAATTTTAACCCACTTCCACCACCACTTTGTAATAATAATACAGTGGTACCTTGGGTTACATACGCTTCAGGTTACATACGCTTCAGGTTACAGACTCCGCTAACCCAGAAATAGTACCTCGGGTTAAGAACTTTGCTTCAGGATGAGAACAGAAATCGTGCTTTGGCAGCGCAGCAGCAGCAGGAAGCCCCATTAGCTAAAGTGGTGCTTCAGGTTAAGAACAGTTTCAGGTTAAGAACAGACCTCCAGGACGAATTAAGTTCTTAACCCGAGGTACCACTGTAGTAATAATATATTATTTACAGTCATACCTCAGGTTACAGATGCTTCAGGTTGCGTTGTTTCAGGTTATGGACCGCCGAAACCCAGAAGTACAGGAACGGGTTACTTCCGGGTTTCGGCAGTTGCGCATGCGCAGAAGCGCCGAATCGCAACCCGTGCCGCTGCGGGTTGCAAACGTGCATCCTGCACAGATCACGTTCGCAACCCGAGTGTCCACTGTATGCATGTATGTATGTATACATACCCCGCCCATCTGGCTGGATGTCCCCAGCCACTCTGGGCGGCTCACAACAGAATATTAAAAACACGATAAGTAAATCAAACATTAAAAGCTTCCCTAAACAGGGCTGCCTTCAGATGTTTTCTAAAAGTCCGGTAGTTCTTTATTTCCTTGACATCTGATGAGAGGGCGTTTTACAGGGTGGGTGCCACTACCGATAAGGCCCTCTGCCTGGTTCCTTGTGACTTCACTTCTCGCAGTGAGGGAACCGCCAGAAGGCCCTCGGAGCTGGACCTCAGTGTCTGGGCTGAATGATGGTGCCAAAGCGCACCCAAAGATAGGGGGAGGAATTCAACATTGTTCCAAGCATTTCAGCTTGCTACATGGAATGACCACATCCCCGTCTGCCCCGTGCACTGATCTGGGGTTCCTCCTGGCTCAGCAGATGCAGTTTTCTGGGGTGCTGAGAAAGGATAGAAGGAAAAGCTCCTTTGCCCGAGTGGAAGCCCACCTGCTGATGGGACCCATTAGTTGAATCCCACCCAGGAATTTGTTGCTGTCATGCGTGGTTTGGACCTGAGCTGTGGTTCAGCATAACACAGCAAGGCATTTCCGTTTTCTCGTATTAAGAACCTGAAAATGTCCCTCCCCCCTTTTACAGAACCCCCTGTATCATTCAAGCTTCTGTAGCACCACTGCAGTGGTTGGTGTTTTAGTTTGGAGGTTGTCTGTCCAGTCCCTGTAGCTGAACAAATAAAGGGGCTGGCCGTGTCTCCACTGTACGACTTGTGGCACCAGTGGAGAATTGAGTTTGTAAAGGGCATGAACATGGTAGAGAGAGAAAAAGCTTTGCCTGAGGAAAAGGAGCATGCAGTACAGTCATCATAATCTAAATATATATTTAGGAAAGGGGCCTATTTTCTTTCGAGAAAAGTGAAAGAATGCCCGGAGCAAAATGTAAAGGTTGTTGTTCTATTTCCTCACTCTCTGTTGGGTTTAATTAAGCACCGAATTAAAACTGTAAAGCAAACACAAATTGAGGGGTTTTCTTTTTAAATGAAACAGGAGCTTGCTCACTGGATGGGGGGGGGAACCCCTCATGCTGCCCTGGCAGTGATATGGATGTAGACTAGAATGTCCCTACAGTATTTTCATCTGAGGAGTGTTGGAGGGTATGCTGTCTAGTCTAAGGTTACCAGATATTTTTTTCAATGAATCCGGGGACACTTTTCAACTTCCTACTAAATAGATGAATTTTGTCAGGGGACTGATTTGCAAATCCGGGGACTGTCCCCGGGAAACGGGGACGTCTGGTAACCTTAGTCTAGTCACCACTGTTGAAGTAAGATTCAGCCACGAGTTCTGTTACCTTGTGTACGTAGAACAGGGAGTGCCACCTTGGATGGCTGTAAAAGGAGATTAGAGAAATGTATGGAGGAAAGGGCTATTGATGATTACTGCCCATGATGGTAACGCTCTGCCTCCACAGTTGGAGGCAATGCTTCTGAATACCAGTTGCTGGAGGAGAGAGGGCTCTTGTGCTTGGGTCCTGCTTGCTGGTTTTCCCACAGGCATCTGATTAGCCACTATGAGAACAGGATGCTGGACTAGATGGGCCATGGACCAGATCATAACTGTCAAGCGTCCCTTATTTGGCGGGACAGTCCCTTTTCCCAGCGCTGTGTCCCGCTGCTGTCCCTTATTGATGATGTCCCTTAAATTTCCCGGGTTTCAAAGGAAGCAGCTCCTCTCCCTCCCTCCCTCCCTGCCGGCCAGGGAGGAGGGAGGCTCCAATTGTGTTACTTGGCTGTCTTGCTCACCCAATAAGGAGTCTAAGAACGCCTGGGGGGTGGAGCCTGCATGCCTTGTGTCGATCAAATCGGCCATGTTGCCTGGGGACTCGCCTTTGCTCAGCGCTTCCTGGCGGAGAGGTGACAGTGGTTTTCCTTGCTGCATCCCCTTTGCCGGGTTGCTGTGCTATGGGAACCGCCACTTGAGGCTTCGTTTGGCTGCTGGTTGACTAAAATCCCTTATTTTAGCTGCTGATCCCTTATTTTTGAGGCTGCTGGTCCCTTATTTTCAAATCTGTAAGTTGACAGCTATGGACCAGATCCAGCATGCTCTTCTTATGTTTGCCAAGCTGATACCCGTCTCCAGAGGTTTTGGACTATAACTCCCTCTATGCTTGCTGGGGCGGATGGGAGGTATAGTCCAAAACATCATGAGGGCACTAGGTTGGCAAAGGTACCTGTGTCAGGAGTGAGCCGACAGTAAATCACACTGTGCAATTTGGAGTTAACTCTTTACTAGCATGAACATGACCTGCACAGACTTGGAGGAGTGTCGGGCCAACTGAACACAGCAGCTCTTCCCTGGTTGGTCTTGCCCCCTGATAGTTCTTGCCCCATGGATCAGTTGCTGAGACTAAAAGGCCCTGCCTCCCCACAGCCATCTAAGTCCTCTCCTCTCCAGGGTTTTCCCCAATCAGAGACTGCGCCTGCGTGAAACCAACCTCTCCCTCACTCTTTTCATGCCTCTCTTTGTTCTGGGAGGCCAGTGGGGAAGAGAGCTTATTGCAGCAGGAGTGGAATACACCCATGACTCTTCACCAGGCTAACTCATCTCTGCCTCTTGACGTCCCTCCTCCCACTCGCCTACTTCAGATTCTGCTTTTGATTCTGGACTTCTCTCTGTCACAGGCTTTCCCAGCTCAATAAAGCCTGTTACCTCTTCAGCTTTCAACACCTCATCTTCTCAGTGTTCTCCCTTGGACCACTCATCATTGTCCCACCACCACTCCCTGGGCTCTGAGCCTTCTTTCCTTGATGGTTCCCCAGCTGGTTCCTCCCACCATTCCTTTGTGTCCAACCAGTCCATGACAGTACTCTAGGCAGAGTCAGGCATATCTATGCTCAATTACTTCATTAAGCAGGCTTACATGTTCCAAATTACCATGGGATCAGGCTACATGTTTTAAATTTAGCCATTTCTTCCTCATGGCTTTGTTCCATTCCTCCATGGTGACTCAGACTTAGTCACCTTGATAGACATACTAGCCTTTGGAAAATGTGACTACATTCTTACAAACTTGTTTTTTATAAATTACGCTTTCAGCAAATGCACACACAAAAAACCCAACACAGTAGTGAAGGAAGGATATTTTTACAGAACTATGTCAAGCACCCAAGATACTAATATAGTCAGAATTAATGTAGAATAGTACTGTTGAGACTTACATAATTTAGGACCAAGTCACCATTTTAAACTTGGACAACAGGGCTTCCTCAGACATTGACTATGGGAAAAGATTGTAGCTCAGGGTGATAGAACACATGGTTTAGATTCAATCCTTGGCATTTCTAGTTTAAAGTATCAGGGTTAAGGGTGCTGAAAGTTGTGAGGATTCTCTGCACAAAGTGGTGCCAGACACGCCTCTGTGGGGAAGGAATTATACAACTTAAGGGCTGCAACACAGACTGCTCTCCCCTGAGGATGGTACAACTACCAAGAGGGCCCCCTCTACTGATCTTAACACCCAAGAGAGTCTGTAGGGAAGAAGGCAGGTTTTAAGACATTTGGAGCATGAGTTGATTAGAGCTTTATACACTAATGTCAGCACTCAGAATTGGGCTCAGGAACAAACTGGCAACCAATGCAATTAAAACTTATGAGTTCTAAATCAGTGTTTCCCAACCGGTGTTCCGCGGCACACTACTGTGCCGTGAGACCTTGCCTGGTGTGCCGTGGGAGGGAGGCGGGAGAGGCGGGGCGGCGGCGGCATCTCCTGCTGGATGCAAATCCAAACATGGCGGGCGCCTCCCTCGCTCCTTTGTAGGCGGACCATCGAGAGAGAAAGAAAAGGAGGCGAAAGAGCGAGAGAAGGCGCCTGCGCGGAAAGAGGAGTGAGCAGTGCGCCTGCGCGCCGCGGCGCCCGAGATCGCTTCTCCCCACCGCCCCTTGCTTCAAAAGAGGTCCGGGGACAGCGGGAAGCGCTTCTTCCCCGCTGCCCCCGGACCTCTTTTGAAGCAAGGGGCTGCAGGGAGATCGCTTCTCCCGGTGCTCCGAAGCGGGGCGGGGGGGGCGGGAACACCTGCCCCAGCCGCCCCGCTTCGGAACGCTGCTCCGAAGCGGGGCGGGGGGGCGGGAACCTCGCACCCCGCCGCCGGGCATCGGAACGATGCCCCGATGCCGGGCGGTGGGGCGGGAACCTCTCCCCCCGCCACCGGGCATCGGAACGATGCCCCGATGCCGGGCGGTGGGGCGGGAACCTCGCACCCCGCCGCCAGGCATCGGAACGAGGTCCTGGACCTCTTCTGAAGGCAGGCGGGGGCAAAAGTCTTTGCTCCCCCCCGCCTGCCTTCCCGGGACAGCGGAGACTTCTCCGCTGCCCCGGGCAATCTTAAAATGCTGGCGGGCAGGAGCGAAGCGTTCGCTGCCGACCCCCAGCATTTTAAAATCTCCTCGGGGCAGCGGAGACTTCGCTCCCGCCAGCCAGCATTTTAAAATCGCCCCGGGACAGCAGGGGCTTTTAAAATGCTGGCGGTCGGCAGCAAAGCCCTCCTGTCCCCGGAGCTTGCGGGGCGGGAGGTGGGAAGAAGGGCTTTTCTTCCCACCGCCAGCCTTCAGAAGAGGTCAGGGGACAGACTGTCCCCGGACCTGGTCTGAAGGCGGTTTCCCTAGGAACGCATTAATTGATTTTCAATGCATTCCTATGGGAAACCGTGCATCGCAAGACGAAAAACTCGCAAGACGAAGAGACTTGCGGAACGAATTAATTTCGTCTTGCGAGGCACCACTGTACTTTTTATATAGTCAATATAGGCACAGAGTTAAATTTTTTAACATTTTCTAATGGTGGTGTGCCTCGAGATTTTTTTCATGAAACAAGTGTGCCTTTGCCCAAAAAAGGTTGGGAAACACTGTTCTAAATGGAACCCTAGCTAGGGTTGCCATATTTTCAGTTGACTTGTCTAAGATTCAGGACAAAGTGCTGCCTTTCAGAAATTACCCCCGGACGTCAATTCCACCTTTTGAAATCCCGGTAATGTCTGGACGTATGGCAGCCCTAACCCCAGCCAGTAATCTGACTGCCACATTTTGGACCTGTTGAAGTTTCCAAGTCATCTTCGACAGCAGCCCCACATATAAAGCAACAATTGCTGTCTCCTTTTACACCTTCTGTGACAGTGCATTACAGCACAGGTGCCAGTCAATCAGTGCCACCTATAGTCATTTTCTGCTGCAAACTGACAGAAGAGGATTTCCTGAGCTCAGGTCCAAAGATGTTGCTTCCACAATAGTTTGTATACCCAAATAATGTACTTAATAGTCACATGGATCCTCTGCAGGGGCTGTCTCTGGGTATGAATTCTAATAGAAAAGAGAGTCATTTATAGAAGAGAGTTGGGAACTCCTTTGTCTGGTTTGGCACAGGGTCCCCATATCTTCTACCCCAGCCATGCAATATGCAGGCTAGAATAAGTATTATTTTTGGTCTATTTTTGCTTTTGCCGGTGGCTGTTATTACAGCTACCAGCTGCAGTTTGGACTAATCTACCAAACTGAATAAATGTTTACACTTGGTCCTCAAGCCATTTTGGAGCACTTCCACTAAATTCAGTAGGACCATTCTGAAATAAGTGGGAGGACTGCAGCCGCTGCTATCAAGAGGCAGCGATGAGAACATATGACTCAATTATTCTGTAAGCACATGAGAATCCAAGACACACAAAGGAGCTGTCACGTTGAATCAGCAAGTGCCACCTTTGGCAGTCGCTATGAAGGTCTAGTATAGCAATCGCATGCACATGATAATTTGAAGGCCAGGCAAATGTTAAGCAAACCATTCTTTCTATATTCAGGGTCCAAATGTGAGTGTCAGTGCTTTTGTGCCAAAATGTCACCATCCACACACAAGAGGGAAATATTAGCAGGCTCATGGAAAGCCCAAGTTTGCAGATGTGCACATACAACCCCCCCCCCCAAAAAACCAGAGAACACCTAATGGGGAGGGAAACCCCAAAATAGCTCAGAGGACTAGGTTTGCTAAGTGTCCATACAATGCTGACTGACTGTTGGAGTGAAACAGTCTAACTAGAAGGGGAAATGCAATGCAGTAGCCATTGACTAGCCGGCAGGAGCGCTCCAGCATGCAATGTTCCATTGAAGGTATCACTTATAATAATACATTTTTAAAAGACGTAATATTTGTTATTTTTATAAGGAAAATATGTGGATCACTGAAACTGAGTTATGCTTTAAACACTTGAAAATAGTGCCTTCTCTTTCGCCACCTTTCCACTTTAAATTGCCCCCTTTTCTAAAAATAAAATTTGCGCACAATGTGTACTTTGCCCTTTAGGAGGAAGCTCGTCGACCTTTGGCTAATCATAGTTTCTCAGCTGCCCGTACCTCGCAGGGTTGCTGTGAGGATCAAATAAAAGAACACAGTATGCTTAGCACAGAGCTCACTGGAATGAAGTCTGGATGCAAATGTGATGAACAATTATTTTATTAGTGCAAGCTCACCATCAACCAGCTTTAAAGCATCTAAGAGACCTCATTTTAGTGGGGAATAAATAAAGCCTCAATGGCTGCAGTTGGGATTTTTATAAAAGTATTTGCTGTCTTTTTCTCTCCTCTTCCCCCAGTTCTTTCCTTCTTTATTAATGATAGCAATAATAGGAAACACTCAGATCTGTAGCTAATTCCTGTTTGTGGTGGAGAACACCCCCCCCCCCCAATGTTGTTATTCATGACTTTTCTTTAGCGCTCAAAAAGGATTGCATGTGTGTAATTGCAAAGAAGACAAGACTACTAATTTCTGGTAAGCTGAGTATGAAGAATTTTCAGTCGCTGCCCAAATATTTAGGATAGAAATTCCTAATGCATGCGACTGTAGCATTCTTTAAAAGGCACCAGCTCTTTCTTCATCCAAGAATAGCTGATGTAAAGGAAGATCTAGAGGTTAAAGCGTAGAAGCATGAGTCAGACCAATATATCTCTCACCAGCTGCATGCCTGCCTTTCTTTCTCTCCTTGGAGAGATTTGTAAAAGAAAAGAAAAGAAATCATCCCTGGTCATCCTTTTTAACTATGTTCACTATGGCTGCAATGAGAATAAGTTATGCCTAGTGAGTGAATTGTAAGTGCAGATGTATAACACGACAAGGCAATCACAGGACATGGACAATGACACAATCATGGCATGCCCTTGTCTCTCTCAAAATACTTTTCGTTTTAATGCCCACTTGTATTTTTTGACATGGCTTGTCACATGGAGTATTTCACTTGGGACACACGGGGGGGGGGGGGGAGGGAGAGATAGGCAGGGCCAGCTCTTTGTGGTAGCCCGCAGCCAAATGTTTGTACTGAAACAGGAACTGCAAAGGCAGCTTTCCGATCTCATTGGCAGTCTGTGCACAGCAGCTGCCTTCCTCCTTTCATATCTTCTGCATACAGCACGGGCCTGCACACTTGGATGAATAATGAAAGGGGCTGTTGCTCACTCTGTTTGGACCAGCCTCTCTGCGCAGCCTACAGGCTGGCTTTGCACACAGAGGAGGAGAATGAATGGCATTGGACAAGGGACCTGTTCATAAACACATGAGCTGCCACGTGCAGAGGCTAAGACTGCACTTAAAGAGACCCGCAGGATGAATCATAGGGCATCACAAAAGGATCTGTGGAACTCCACCCTCTCTCCAGACAGTGTAGAAAAGGTCAATAAATGGCTAGAGTTTTGCAGAGTGCTATTTAGGGATAAGCAAATATGCCACGTTCAGCTCCTCTCAGTTTGCCATTTTTCCCCAATCTTGAATTAGTTCCACGCATTTCCGCATCAGTTTGTGATTCTTTAAAAAGCAATCATAAAAAAATTCATCAGCATTTTAGTGCAAATTCATCTTAATACAGTATGCACGTTTTTGTATGCAATTTTGCATAATATACCAAACTTTGCAAAGCAACATGGCTGATATTATGCATTTTCTATGTTATTTTCACTAACGGAACATTTTTGAATTTTGTTTGATTTTACTGTAAAGCTGCCCCAATCCATTTATCCTGGGGAAAGCTGGCACTTTCCCTGTGGGGAGGAAACAAGTTGTGCACAGGCCGATATACATTCTGAGGGGGAAACATGGCTTGCCTAACATTACAAGCTTTTCCAAGCCAGGCGAAGGCCTTCCTATTGGCCCATTCTTCAGATTTCCCCGTTGTTTTCAACATCACACAGAAAGCTGCCTTGGCCCATGTTGCTCAGTATTGTCTACACACAGATCGGCATCAGCCCCACCTGAAAACTGAACTTGGCATCCTTTCACATGCAAAGCACCTGCTCTCATAGTTGAGCTATGGCTCCTTTCTGTTCTATACAATATTTTGAGCTTTTGAAGTTTTTGGCTCTTTTTTATTTTTTGTATGTATGTTACTCTCTTGGAAAGGGAGGGCAATGAAGAAATATCATGAATGAATGAGACAGCCTGAGGCAAAAGAACTGAGGCAGCATCTTCCACCTGAGGTAAAAATTAAAAACAAAAAACAAAAAACCCAACACCCATCCCGCCCCTTTCCCGCTCATTCCCTCTTTCCCCTCAGCGCGACGCAACGCTCAGGCACGCGTCACTTCTCCACCCAGCCCTGACTGACACCCCTCCTGGCCCAATGGCGCCTCGTGTCTCCGCCCAACTGCGTCATAAGGAACCAATGGGCATCCTCCTCCTCTTCCTCTTCTTCGCCGGACTGCTGCGGGGAGGGCAGGGCGGCGTCGGCGTCGTTGCTGCTATCGCCGGCGCCGCCGCCCTGACAACCTCCAGGCCCTCCTCTTCCCACCCCCTTCTCTTTTCCAGTTTCCACTCGGACGAAAGGCCGGCTTCCAACAGCCAATCCGGCGCCGGCTGAAGGTGGAGAGTGGCAGGCGCGGGCGCCAATGGAGTGACAAAGGCGGCGGCTGAGGAGAGGGAGCGGGGAGGGGTAAGCTGGGAGCCCGAACCAGGCGCGGGTGTGTGGCGGCGTATCTCGATGGGAATCGCAGTCAAGGCAGGAGAGAACGGGAGAGCCCAGACCGGGCCTACGCAGGTGAGGCTGCGGCGTGAGGTGCGCTGGGGGAGGGGCGGCGGGCACGAAGAAGGGGGAAGGGATGTCTGTTATGTGCGGGGGGGGGGGGAGCCTGAAGAAATCTCCCAAATTGGGCGGTGACCAAGAGACAACCCCCTCCCCCCCCAAAAAGGAGAGGTGATGGCACTACTAGTCCCCTCGCCCTTCTTCCACTTGGACCGGGGGGGGGGGAGAGATGCGGGAGGCCGAGGCACCTTCGCACCTGCCTAATGTGGCGGAAAGGAGCAGGTGATGGGTGGGGTGGAGCGCGGCTGGTGGGCTTCTATCGATTCCCCCCCCTCGCACCCCCCCATTTTGCCACCCAAAGCGGCGACAACGTGGGGGGGGGCGGGGTTGGCTTTGTGACCTTGGCCCAGAGGCCTCCCTCCTTTCCCAGCCATGCCCGGGGTGCCCATCCATCATCATCACCACCCTCTGCAGGGAAAGGCAGGCCCCTTCTCTCCCCCCCCCCCCATAACAACCATCTAAATTCCTGCTGTTGATTTCTCCTATTCTCCTTTCCAGCTTCTGTTTTTTCTTCTCCTCCACCACCTCCCTCCTCAAACTGTTCGTTTAATTTAATTTTAAAGACATTTGTAACTAGATGTTTCATACACACACACACACAGAGAGAGAGAGAGCCGTAGCATCTTATGTGGGCTTCTGCCTCTCAATCGCTCTCTTTCTCTCATAGGTTTTCCACAAGCATTTGGTTGGTTGCTATGAGGATAGGATGCTAGGCTAGATGGGCCACAAGCCTGATCCAGCAGGGTGGTTTTTAGGTTCTCTCCTCTCCACCCCCCCCCCCCCGGCCACACACAATTATTTTGTTACTCTTCCATCTCTTTGAGTATTACTTTAATAATGGGGTGTAGAAAGTAGCCTAAACAAAAAAATACTGGCTCCAGTGGCGTCCCTATAGCTTTCCTCTCTCTGCACGTTAAAATCAGCAGGTCCGTCACTTCAAAACTGGGGAAAGAGGGAGAGTTTTTAGTATCGGGGCTGTGTGTTTTAAAAACAGCCCCCCCCCCTCCATCAGAATAAAGGTCTATTTAGTAAGCAAAGCCTGGAGGCAAGGGCCCTCCCCTGTTGAATAACAGGGGTTGCCTGTGCCCCAGCAAATGTAGTGAAGAGGTACAACGATTACTCCAAGGTTAAGTTGTAAAAGAAGGTGGTTTCATCTTAACAGCATTTTATGGGGTTATTCTTTGTCACAATGGAAATGCTCTTGAGAAATGATAGGGTCTACAACTCAAGAATCGTAACCGAGTCTGCTTTTTTCTTCCTAAATGGTCTGTAATAGTGATGGCTGAGGTTCTGTCCTTTACCAACTGTTTCCTCTTTCACCTCTTACAAAGACTCTTGTCTGTTTTATGGTTTGGTTTCATGGGCTACGCCCCACCTATCATACCCATTGTTGTTTCACGTTACTGCATGGGTTTAACATAACATGAAGTATTACTAGACTCGGTTTATCCTCTTCTTACATTATGGACTGGGTAGGGGGTTGAGGTGAGTTTTCACATCTCTCTCCTTTTCTCCTATTCCCCAATATTTTTGTGTGTGCAAGGGCAGCAACATTTACTGCCTAGGTTCAGCATCTTTTCCCCACAGAGTAAAAATTAGTCTCCCTAATTTTTCTTTCAAATATGCTTCCCTTCCTGTCGTCTTGTTTATTACTTTCTGGTCCAAACTATGGTTATCCAAGTGCTAGTCACCTCTATCCTTTGAGCCATGTGTTGCTTCTGCTTTGGGAGATTTCACTGAACTAGCCCGCTGTTCCTCCTAGGGTGTTTCTCTACTTCCTGCTGTTTCTGAATTGTACCCAAGACAGACTTCCTATTATATATTGACTGGCGATTATGATCTTCTGTGCAATGCATACATGTTTGCCCGTATCCAGCCAGCAAAATGGTGCCCCACCAGGCATGCTTCAGAATTTCATTGACATTAGTTGTTATCCCCTCTCTACAAGTATATGTTGCCGGAGGGAATAATGACAAATGTCAATGAAATTCTGAAGCAAGAAGCCGGGAAGGGCACTGTTTTGCAGGTGGAATGTGAGGTAATGTATAGCCATTTGTCTTCCTATTCCTGAATCTTATCTATTCCACACTTGTCTTATAGCTAGGCTTTATAGGTTGGTTACTTAATTTAAAGAAAGTTTATAAAGTTAGTTGCTCCAGTCACCTGGGAGTTTTTATTATTTTGATTAATTGAAGTTGTTATAAGCCATAGAATAGATGAGATTACACTGATAGAATAAGACTTATTCTAAAATAATCCATGCACAAGAAGACTAAAAGGGGGCATTTCCCTCTCCCTTTTGCTTTTGCTCTTTTGTGTTATACACTTATACAGATTATAACTGATAATTATACTGAAGCCTTTCAGCAATTTACCATGCTCTAGATCCATTATTTCTGTTTGTAGTGAGTGGTGGAATTACTGTATAGACTGTTTCTGTATCCCGCTTTAGATTTCACCCAATTGCTGTTTTGTCAATGACAATCTTGTCAGCTTTGCATGAAGAAATGAAAAGTACTGTAAATCTTGTATTGTGCCCCTTAAGGGTATTAAATACAACTGTACGTATTCTGTAATATGTAGCAGTTAAAACAAATAGCTGGCAGGGCTTGTCACCCCGTGGTATATACATGTTCTGTATAGGCATTCATAAGTTGTCTCATACAGAAAAGTGAGATGCAGAGATGCAGTGACAAAGGCCAGAGCGGGTGTTGGCTTTGAGTGGCAACAAATTTGGTTTCTCTGATCCTTCTGAGACTTCTTCAGCCATAAAGACCAAATGTCTCCTGCTGAATATGTGTCTTGTGATTCTTGATAATGCTTTATTGTGCTTATATTCACTCTGGGCCTTGCCATCTTGCTATTTGCTTCATTTATCTGTTACATTTTATAAATGATGTTAGCTGTTTTGGGACTTTGGTTGAAAAATGGGATATAAATCTGCTAAATACCTAAATATGTACTTGCATATTTTTTTCTGCGTATCTGAGTCAATTTAAAACTGTCAAGAAAGATCTATAATGTTTTGTATGAGTTCTGAAATATGTTCTGTGTATCTGTAGTAGTACTTTGATAAATGTACTACTACTTTGATAAATGTACTACTAGGTGGATCATCACCTAAAAAGATTTAGGTGATGGTCCAACTAAGATTTACTCAGAGTAGGCCTATTGATTCTCCTCGCCTTTTAATTGGTCTCTTAGTATTAGTATATCATTCAATACCCATAACATTGTCAAAGGATCATACTCCATAAATCAGAAGTTATGTTTAGACAATTCCTGCTTTTTCATTATTCAAGTTACAGACAGCAACTGCAAGCAGTCAACCTTTCTTGGACTTAAAAGAAACCCTCTTCTGAGAGTTATCTTGCACAGAGTCCAACAGTGTTGCTTCTTTTTAAGCAAACAGCATGGGTGTTTATCTCTTCCTCTTAGAGTTCTGACACTCAAAACTGCTCATATAATAAAAAGCATATCTGACATATTACTGGATCCATGTCTTCTTCACAGAGAATATTTTGCCCGCAATATCACTTTGTCCCTCCCTTATAGGGACCCACCCAATTCTTCTGATTGCAAATTGCTTTAACTGATTTTAATATTTTATACTATTACAGTACTCCATTTGTTTTAAAATTCATGTTCTACTGTACTCTTTTCTTTCTAAACTGTGTCATGTCATGCCATTATAACATTATCATTATAACAGAGTTTGGATCAGTCTGCTTTTATAAAGTCCTTCACTCTCCTGGGCAGATACTTTCATGTCTTAAGGCAGCTGAGACAAACAATCAAATAATCATCTAAGCATTCTAGTAATTGTGTAGGAAGTTTTGAGCTATTTTGGAAGATAAGTTTTTATTGTGGAATTATAGATTCATGAAGGCTTTGTTTGGTAGTTAGATTCCATTATTGAAATAGAGAGGGCTTTCCCTTTGTTGGGAAAGGCGCTAAATGTGAAATTGCTTATTATTATACTTTGAAGGTGCTGGCTGGCTATGAATTAATGTTTATTTTTCAGCTTGGTTTATAGCATTCTTTCAAAGTTTTCTTCTCATCCTGAATACTGTGTAATCTTAAATTACTATGACATTTCATAGAAGAAATAATTTTGAAGATCTTGGAGTGGAAACTTTGGGTTGTGCAGTAGAGATTACCAGAGCTCTTACATAGGAGAAGCAGGGTATTTTTGTCTTTTTTAAAAAAATATTTGTGTGGCTTAAAATTAGTTGCAAATAAACTCATGCTGATAACTGGCATGTAAAAAATAAATGAGAACTATTTAGCATCACTGTTGGTGACCTGTTTGGCCTTGTGACTAATAATATTTACAGTTTAATTATACAGTAGGACATTTGGAACTTCCTGTCATTTAGCACTAAAAAAATGCAGATCACGTACTTGTCAGAATTATGTAAGAGTTCAGCAATGAATGATTATATTCCAAAGTTCACTTTCTTTTGAGAACATTCTGTAGGCCTGAAAATGTATATAGAATGAAATATTACTCATCATCAAACCAGTATTCAGAACTGCAATGGGGAAGTTAAATTGTATAGCAGCTTGTTTAGCTCAGCAAAAGTTGCCAGCGACTGCAATTGAAAACGAAGAAGGGGCTGAAGTAGAGAAGTCCATCTTCTGGCAAGCAGAAGATCTCTTCTAATACTAGTTTCATGTGCAGCATTGGAAAAATGTGTAGGTCATAGTGTTTGGGGTTTTTAGTTGGAGAGGGAAGGCAGGTGAGAAGCACATGATAATGGTTTATAAAATTTGTGAAGACAGTGGATAGAGATTATTTTAATAAAGTTGAAAGATTTGAGATTCAGAACAGTCAATAGGAAGTACTTCATCGGTAAAGGTACCCCTGACCATTAGGTCCAGTCACGGATGACTCGGGGGTTGCCCGCTCATCTCGCTCTATAGGCCGAAGGAGCCGGCATTTGTCCACAGACAGCTTCAAGGTCATGTGGCCAGCATGACTAAGCCGCTTCTGGCGAACCAGAGCAGCGCACGGAAACGCCGTTTAGTTTCCCGCTGGAGCAGTACCTATTTATGTTGTGGGGATTCGAACTGCCAACCTTCTGATTGGCAAGCCCTAGGCTCTGTGGTTTAGAGCACAGTGCCACCCGCTTCATCCTTGCGCATAATTAAACTATGGAGTTGGCTTTTGCAAGATGTGGTGATGGCCATCAACTTAGATGGCTTTAAAAGGGTATTAGACAAATTTATGGAGGATAAGGCTATCAGTGATTATGGCACACATCCAGGATTAGAGATAGCATGTCCCTAGTTGCTGGGGAATATAATGCTATTGCCATCGTGTTCTGCTTTGTGGGTGTCTCAAATGCAGCTGCTTGGCCATGCAGAAAAAACAGGATGCTTTACTTACTAGATAGGGTCATTCATAGCACAAGCAAATAGGCAGTGGTGAACGCTGCAAGCAGATGGGCTTCCTGAGGACATACTACCTAAGAGTCTCCCAAAATGCTGACTATGAAGCTGCTGATTGCTTATATGGAGTTTAAAAGAATGAGAAGTGAGAGATCTTAATAACAGATCTTCCACAAACTGCATTTAATTTGACCCTCATTGTTTTCTCTGAGGTGTAGAATCATGAACTGAATAATGTAAGCACTAGTTAAAGATAGAAATGTATGTGGAATTCAAACTTGTAGTGGATTAGTCTTTGCATGTCTTCAGTAACTTTCAAAGTGAAATGTACATCTTTTTGAAATAGGTTGCAGATTTCCAAACCTTGGATATTAGGCTGTAGAATTTCTGTAGTGCTTTGGCATATAAACGCTTTCATTAACATCAGTAACTGGTGATCTCTATTTTTGCTTTTGACTGTACATTAAATGCTTCATCCATCCAGTCCAAAATAGTAGACCTTTATCATACCTTTGTTTTACCTTTATAGCACCTTGAGAATAAAATACTTTGCACATTGCTTCTTTATCAAAAACCCAGCTAGAGACTATGCTAATTCCAATTTATACAGATGGAGATCTGAACTTAGATAGTGATCTTGTGCAATATTAGTGAGCAGTGACCTCAGATGTTTCAAATCTGAAACTCTGTCCCTCATACTGGGTCACTTGCACACCTTGAAAATACAAAGTCCATATGTTAATAATCTTTTTCCTCTTGATAATGAAAAAATGTTGAATAAAATCCCCTTCATATCCTATTTTCCTGATGGAGAAAATTATTTACTTTTCTGATACCTGACAGTTTACGCAAACACACATGGACTATGCCCCGAGCAACTGCGTTTCTGAACCCTGGTACCTTTGGCGGAGACGAGTGGGGATGGCATATGAGCTAAGAGTGTTCCACCCTGAATTGTAAGAAGTAGCTCTTATAAATGTTGAAAGAACAGCTGTGAGCTCAAATTCCGATTCTTGGAACAGTCTTTCCCTTCCTTTTGTTAGCTTTTAAAAAGGGCATTGGGTAAGGAGAAAATGTTGAGCTGGTTGTAAGTACTGCTGTCTTCTTGGAGGAACTAGATTAACAAATAGAAGAGAGTGCTAAAGGTCTTTTTTAGATTATTTGATTTCCACTCCTCTTCCTTCCTTTCTCCTGTCCCCTTCCACCTTTTCTCTAAATGAGCACAGTTGTGATTTGGGTATACTGTATTATAGACTGGCCCTAAAATTCCCCCTCCCATGCTTCTGACACAGCTTTGTTACTGGTAACTGCTTCCTCTCTTTGTCTGTTCTTAGAATGTTTAAAGAAGAGTCTGGATGTAGCAACAGCTCACTGGGGGATTCTGACTTTCCCATTGTGGTGCTTCCTAGTAGCGTTGGCTATGGCATTAGGTAGTGAATTGGTCCTAAGGAGAATAATAGAGAAAGAGCTCTTGTGAAGCCTCAAAGGCACTAATCTTTTTCAAAGATCTTGGGTGCTTTGGCACCTGAAACCTTTCACAAAGGTTCTCCCCTTTGAGGACTCACAAGAGCCCTTTCTCACTTACCCTCCTCAATGTAAAATGCATTGCTATTGGAAAGCATCACAATGGGGGAATACAGAAACCCCCAGAGTGAATGAGATGTCACTATGCCCAGCCACCTCTCCTTTTAAACATCCTAGGAGCAGACTAAAGAGGAATCTGTCAAAGGTAACTTAAGCTACATTACAGACAACCAAACTGGTGATAATTAATGCTCATGGACATTAAAGGTAAAGGTACCCCTGCCCGTACGGACCAGTCTTGACAGACTCTGGGGTTGTGCGCCCATCTCACTCAAGAGGCCAGGGGCCAGCGCTGTCCGCAGACACTTCCGGGTCACGTGGCCAGCGTGACAAAGCTGCATCTGGCGAGCCAGCGCAGCACACGGAACGCCGTTTACCTTCCCGCTGGTAAGCGGTCCCTATTTATCTACTTGCACCTGAGGGTGCTTTCGAACTGCTAGGTTGGCAGGCGCTGGGACCGAGCAGCGGGAGCGCACCCCGCCGCGGGGATTCGAACCGCCGACCTTTCGATCGGCAAGCCCTAGGCGCTGAGGCTTTTACCCACAGCGCCACCTGCGTCCCCTCATGGACATTAGCCTATTCCAAATTGGTGCCCTCCTGATGTTTAGAACAGCTCACATCAGTTTCAAGTTAGAGGGCACCAGGTTGGGGAGGGCTGGTTTAACACACACTTCCTTTTGCTTCCCAATTTCTACCGAGCAGTCGGACTTGAAGCTACAGCTCCTGGATTCCTGCTGTCTAATTACTAGAATGCTTCCTTGTTAAAGACTCAATGTTCACCCAGCTCTCGTGTCTTGGAGTCTGCTCTCCTAAGAGCATAAAAGCCTTGGTGGAGCAGCCCAAAAGCTCATCTGGTTCAGCATTCTGTTCCCATAGTGGCCAACCAGATGGCTATGGAAAACCCACAATTAGCACTCTCCCTACTTGTGCTCACCAGCAACCTCTAATATTGAAGGTAGCACATAGCCATCATGGCTAGTGGCTGTTGATAGCTTGTCCTTCCCAGTCCTAAATAATGCACACTTGTGAATTCACCACTGTTAGCTCGTCTTGGAGGGGCAGCACCCATTCTGAACTTAATGTCCTTATTAGCACTTGGCCTTCTTTGCCAGTTTAGTTGTTTGGGCAGTAAACATAGGGAATGAAAGGCATGCATTTGATACTTGTGGACTTCTCTGCTTTGTCAGGTAAGTAGACTCCAATTTATTTTTAGTACTGTATCAGTGCCCATTGGAAGTACTCTCAGTACATTTGATAATAGGCTCTGCCATTTATACCTTTGAAGGATATAGAACATATTCCAGTTTTGAATTTTGAATTATTTAGCTTATTAAAGAGGTGAATGACACTACAGCCATATTCCTTCCTCTCTGTTCCCTGGGTGCGGCAAGGGTGTATGCTCTACTTCTGCAAACATTCCCTTTAATGTCAAGAGCTTGATTGGAGTTTGAGTTATTACTAACTTCCTTTGCTTTAGGCTGGCTTAGTTTCTTCTAGAGTATTTAATTGCTAGCACAGGGTGTTGCATTTGAACTTATCTCTTATCAGTCCCACCCTCCAATCTTTCCTTCATAGGGATATTCTACAAAGCATTATATTATCTATCTGTTTCTGCTTTTATACTCTTCTACGGCAGGCTTCTTCAAACTCGGCCCTCCAGATGTTTTGAGACTACAATTCCCATTACCCCTGATCCTGCTAGCTAGGGATCATGGGAGTTGTAGGCCAAAAACATCTGGAGGGCCGAGTTTAAGGAAGCCTGTTCTATAGTATTGCCTCAGTTCCTGTGATTACGCACACCAAAGGTTTTATCCATCGTAACAGCCATCACTTCAACCATCTTTCATCCAGCGCATATTTTGCACAGTTTTGCATTAGCGTTGACTTAACTTCAATGTAGACTTTTTTTGAGTTTTCTTCAGGTAAAACATTGCTGCTGCCAGATATGTGTTGGGGCAGCTGATATTGAACAATACAAGTTTTGCTAATGTTAGAGGAATTCAGGTTGAACAACTTTTTATAGTTTATAGGTACAAAAGTTTTTATTGTCAGCTTAATTTTGACTCAGGCAGATGTACAACCTTGTTCTCCTAAGTAGCATAAATATTATACAGGACTATATCTCGTGGCACCAGCATTGCTGATTATGCCAGCTTTTATTGGCTTTTTGTTGTATAAAATGGGAATCTACTACTGTTACATAGATTATATGTATATATAAATCTGTTACATAGATGTAACATATTGTTACATAGATTATATGTATATATAAATCTATGTATAGATTATATCTGTTGCCATGCTGTTGTCTTTGCAATATGGTTTTGCCAAAACATGGAGGCAAATCATATTCACAGATTCATATGGTGAGCTACTGCACATGATTAGCTCTCTTCAACTTCAGGTGGCCCCTGGGTAGCTGGCTTGCATGAAGTGGACCTATGACAGCTATCCTCTTGTGTTCTAGATGGGTTGTGCTCTGAGCCTGTTGTGACTTTTGCTGTGTTGTTATTGCCAGTAAAATAACATTCAGTATGTCTCTTATTTTACAGGTTAACCTTGATTTGAACAACATATTTGCTTAGATGATTCCCGAGTTTCCTGCATTGAAGAATAAGTGGCACACAGCACAAGGTGGGTTTTATGTGCTTGAATGCATTATTTGAGAGTTGTCAAGGACTACTCTCAACATCCTGCAAATTATTGCTAAACAGAGTGCTGCTATTTTGGTATGTAATCTAGCAATGCTTTTTCTGCTAGTCTCAGTTGTGGCCGAGTCTATCGTGCCAAAATTGTTGTTGAGGTTTTATTATATGGAGGAAGCTTAGGTTGCCCGGGAGCATATGTATCGGCTCCTAACATGTCCAGATCAGCTGACCAGTTAGTTAAGCTTTCAATAGAGGTGTAGCAAAAACTCTTACTTGAGATAAGGCATCTTCAGCCCCATTTCTTGTACTCTTGCCATATGAAGAACCAGGTAGTCCATATAAGACCAATTAATTTCATCTTGCTTTGTAATTACTTCTGCCTCTCTTGATTCACAATAGTCAAGCATGGATTTGTGGACTAAACCTGACAAAGGAGTTCCAGACAATTTATCTAAAGCACTACGGGTCTGTGTATTTGTGGTAACTGTGTTAAAACTGCAGAGTCTCCTTCATCACAGTGAGCTTTTAAAAAGCATTCCTTATCAGTTGAATGCTAAATGCTACTCTCCCAGTGCCTGTCCTCCAATTAAAATATATTGCTTTTAAGCCCACGTAAAAGTAAAAACAGATATGCTCCTTGCCTGTATATTGCAATTAACATTAGTGGCTGAGCCAGCTGACTTTAAAACTATTCAAAATAACAAATTAAAACAGCCCACAGAGCTCAAGGACAAGCAGCCTTACTCATTGCCATGTTCATGTGGACTTTTGTAGCTTGTTAGTTCTGGGGAAACTCTGAAAAGCTTCAACGAGAGAAACTGCAGTAACAAATTGAGCTTAGTAATAACAGATGGTTGCGTTTTTCACTAATATTATATTCATTTTACAAGCCCACCATTCATCATAATGATCCCAGGGTGGGATACAACATAAAAAGCAACATAAAACAGAGTGGGCTATTGCAGTGACGTTAACCATTACCATAACATGTCATCAGATTGTTGGATAAAAATTACAATGCAATTTTTACTAGTCCAGCAAGCCGTGTAATTGGCCACATAACCTCAGCACTTACATAAGCCTTAGATCTAGAGGGTAGCCCCCACTTGTGGTCCCATCAGTGGACATGGCCTTTTTGCTGGTGATATAGGATAGGTACATCTCTGTGGCTGCAGCCTCATAGCAGAACTCCTTCGTGGTAGGGTTGTGATTGTCCCTTAGATCATAATTATTACACTGTTCCTAAGGACCCCACTTGTTTATCCAGGAAAGAATGGGGCCAATGAATACCTTTTCTGTTGTACTTGTGAGTTCTGTGTCTTAAATTGTATTACCGATATTATTTTGTGTTGTGTTTTTTAAATTGCTTTATGGATATTCTGTATTGCGTTTTTAAGGTTGCAATTTGTTTGTATTCTTTGCTTATCTGTACTCTTCCTTGGGCTCTTAAGGTAGGTAGAATGGGATAGAAATTCAAGGTTATCCAACCATGTTTATGTGGCAAGTTTGTCAAGGAATGGCTGTAGCTGGCAAGCCAGCTGGTGCTGACAATAGACACTCCTTGCCATTGACAGTTGCACAAGTCATCTCCTGCATGGATGCATTTGCTTCTACTCCTCCATGATTCAGCATCTTTGTGTAACTTCTCTTGCAATTCTTGTATCTTGTTTCAGTTAGCTGATTTTGTTTTTATCCTTTGCTTGGATAGGAGCTTTATCAATACTGGTAGAGTCATCAAACAACATTTAGACAGCATGGTGGGGGGTTTGGAATAAATATCCTAATTCTAGACACTGTCTACAGAATTCTAGACACTGTCAAAGCAGCTGACTGATAGTTCTGTCATGCAGTTGTTCTTTGGAGTGTCTAATCTTTAATTGGTAATATAGAGATAAAAAGATAAGGATTGTCAACCAAGAACAGAAGTCTCTGCTTTGTCAAAATGTTCTGGTGTAGAGTCTAGAGATTTATTGTGTATGTACACATAGCTCTTAAGCTAAACTGGATAATCTGTTCTGTGTGAGCCTGCCCTGATCTGGGCTTTTTATGAATGTTTTTTATACATGAAAACATTTCTAACAACACTGTTCCATGGCACCGCTTTGTAAGCATGTCTCAGTTGCTGAAAATAGATTTCTGAGCTTTATTTTTCTTTCATAGATTTCAAGATGAATTCCTTAATGGAAACCCCTGAGCTGCCGGCAGTATTCGATGGGGTGAAGTTGGCTGCTGTTGCTGCTGTTCTTTACATTATTGTCCGCTGCTTGAATCTGAAGAGCCCAACTGCCCCTCCAGATCTCATATACCAAGACACTCCTTTGTCCCGCTTTCTACTCAAGTCATGCTCTCTTCTAACCAAAGAGTGAGTATCCAATGAATATATGAATGTTTAGATGTCCAAATGCAAAAATTCATACATAAGAAGGGAATTATTTACAAATGGGAAGAGATCTTTTATTGGGAATAAATTGGAACATTTTTGTGCAAATATTAAGAACGTAAAGGCTTATTATGTGAATGAAACATTTCTATCTTTGGAAACTTGTGTATCGTATAGAGGTGTTGGATTTAAGAGAGCGTGGCTGTCTGCATCCTGTTGTTGAGTTCACACTTGGTAACAAGCCTGGGTCTGTTGCCATATAACATGTGGAAAGAACCTATTTTGCTTGATCAAACTCCAAGGCCCATCTAGTCCAGTTTTCCATTTTTTACGGACAACCACATGTCTCTGGTGATCATAAGCAGGGCAATTAAGGTAATGACTTCCCCCTATTCAGTCTTCAGATCTAGTATGGTGAATGATAGTGCTCCTGTACTTTCTGGAGCTATCAGTCTAGCATCAGGAAGTGTTATTTGCTGAAATGACCAGGTCATTGCTATGTCCTTAGTTGAAGTTGTTTTGTAGCAATTTTGTTGAGTTGGACTAATACCCATTTGCAGTGAGATCTTTGGTTTGGAGAAATAGTATTAAAACAATATTACTTACTGTCAAACCTCAAAAACTACCAAAATAATTAGTCAAATCTACTTTCGTTGGGGGAGGCAGGAGATTTCATGGCAGTAATGCATTAAGCCACCTATCTGTACAGTGGTGCCTCGCAAGACGAAATTAATTCGTTCCGCAAGTCTCTTCGTCTTGCGAGTTTTTCGTCTTGCGATGCACGGTTTCCCATAGGAATGCATTGAAAATCAATTAATGCGTTCCTATGGAAACCGCCTTCAGATCAGGTCCGGGGACAGTCTGTCCCCCGACCTCTTCTGAAGGCTGGGGGGGGGGGGGACAAGGGCTTTTCTTCCCACCCCCAGCATTTTAAAAAACCCCGGGACAGCGGAGGACTTCTCCGCTGTCCGGGGCGATTTAAAAGCCCCTGGGAAGGCAGGCAGGGGGGGACAAAGACTTTTGCCCCCCGCCAGCCTTCAGGAGAGGTCCAGGACCTCTTCTGAAGGCGGGCGGGGGGCGAAAGTCTTTGCTCCCCCCCGCCTGCCTTCAAAAGCCTTCCGGGACAGCGGAGAAACGCGCTGCGTTTCTCCGCTCTCCCGGGAAGGCAGGCAGGGGGGAACAAAGACTTTTGCCCCCCGCCGGCCTTCAGAAGGTGTTCCTGCCCCGCCGCCCGGCTTCGGAGGAGCCTTCCGAAGCCGGGCGGCGGCGGGAGGTGTTCCTGCCCCGCCGCCCGGCTTCGGAGCATCCTTCCGAAGCCGGGCGGCGGTGGGAGGTGTTCCTGCCCCGCCGCCCGGCTTCGGAGGAGCCTTCCGAAGCCAGGCAGCGGCAGGAGGTGTTCCCGCCCCGCCGCCTGGCTTCGGAGGAGCCTTCCGAAGCCGGGCGGCGGCGGGAGGTGTTCCCGCCCCGCCGCCCGGCTTCGGAGGAGGTCCGAGGACAGTGGGGAAGACGCGCTTCCCCGCTGTCCTGGAGATTTCCCTATGGGCTTTCGTCTTGCGAAGGAAGCCCATAGGGAAATTCGTTTTGCGAAGCGCCTCCAAAACGGAAAACCCTTTCATCTAGCGGGTTTTCCGTCTTGCGAGGCGTTCGTCTTGCGGGGCACCACTGTACCTGCAGATACTGCACAAAGGTGAATGAACAATCCACATTTTAATCTACTGTGACTCCTCCATGATAGGCAAAGAATCTTTGAGGAGTAGATGGAAAGTCTGGTCTATAGGAAAAGACCATTTTTATTTTAAGGTTTTGAGATCACTATTCAATGTATTAATTTTCTTTTTGCTTTGTGTTGATGGATATTTGTCTTTTATTTTTGGTGTGTTAAAGTGAATATATATTATTTTTAAATGAAATTGTGCGTAGCGGGAGGCCCCATTAGTGAAAGTGCACCTCAGGATAAGAATGGTTTCAGCTTAAGAACAGACCTCTGGAACGAATGAAGTTCGTAACCAGAGGTACCACTGTAATAGCAGCAATTTCTGCATCTGTATCTGCCACAACTCTGCTTTGATGCAAATGTACAGCAACCCCCTTTTCCATTATGGAGATATGTCCACTGTTACATCTCCTGACTGGTTGAGTTTCATTGAAAGAAGGCAGCAAATACAAAGGAAGAACCTCTCAGAGAAACTTATTATTGAATCCAGTAGTATAGAATTTCATACTTCATGGCTTCCCGTGGATTATCAGAGCTGAATATAATTATACATAGATAATTATGTAGCTAAATAAAGTGTTGGTTAAATCATTAATGTAAAATTATGTTTGATATGTGTGGGAAGCAATAGCTTTATGGAAAGTTTCCTACCTTTACGATACAAAAATCTGAAAGATTTTTATACAGGTGAACTATTGCAAGTCTGTCTTGTTTAAATGTGAATATAAACTAAATGTTGGATTGGAAAATGAATATGTATTAAAACAGGAGAGCAGTAAAAAAAAATTCAGAAAAAAAAAAGATTTCAGGGAAAAAAGTGTCAGGTGCCTCTCCATAGGGAAGAGAGCTTTCCAGAAATGAGGCCTTTTCAAATACTGCATATCACATTGCTACCTGACCTAACCTGTTTTGTTTTTTTTTTGTTTTTTGTTTTTTTGCCATTATAATCTGAGTGGGTTGAAGGAAAACGACCTTCAACCATCTGAATTTGCTGTACTGTATAGCCAAATACTTGTCATACACTTATTCTGATTTGAATTTTAAAAATCCTATTCAAAATTTTAAAATCTTAATTTTTTAATTTAAACAATTATTTTTATCACTGAGACTTGATAATGTCTGCATTTGAAGGCTCTTCAATAGTTTAGTGAGCATGTTAGTTTTTGGGTTGTTGTTTTTTAAATCTACTTGGGAGTAAGCATTGAACACAGAGGAACTTTCTTCTCATGAAACATGTGCAGGATTGGGTTCCTGTTAACCAAGTAAAAAACTGCTGTTAAACCCTAATTAAGATGCATGGAATCTTAATTACTGTGTTCCTTGGGATATTCCAAGGACCTTACTGAGGCTTAAGGGATTTTGCATGCCTCTTCTAGCTTGATCTCCTGATTTTAAAGGACTGCTGGAACAAGTGAGTAAAAGCACACACAGGTCAAACTGTAATTTCTGTTTTAATCAAGTTAGCTTGTGTTGGAACTGGACTCCTGAAAGGAGCGTAAAATAATGACAACACAGCACAGTTGATGAGGTTTAACTTCACTTTCCACCTGACCAGCATTTGTAGTAATTTTTGAGTTTTTGTTCTCTTTTCCCCAAAATCATTCAGCAGTAGTGAACACTTGTCATGGGGTGGCAAGGTCAGCAGGACTGCAAGCAGCACATGATAAAGTGTTTTAATCCTCTTGCCATAGTACATAGCACAATACTTCTGTGTTCAACCTGCATAAAATATTTTAATGGATAATGGGCCAAGCTGAGCTTTTTACATTCTATATTAAGGTAAAGTGTGCAATTGGGTGGAAAGGCAAAGCACAATTTTAACAAGCAAGTAAAAATGGCTTTTGCTTGCTTGCTTTTGGATCAGCTCTCAGGGTGATATGGAATACATGGTGCAGGCTAGACAGTTGGTTTCCTGTGCTGAGATGGTGCAATACTGAAAAGCAAGATTTTATTAAACTTGTAATATTTCCATGTACATGATCTGGAGAGGCTTGAGAGGCTAGTTGACTGCTAGAGGAATGTGATTTGGAAAGCAAAATACTAACACTCAAGCAAAAAGAATATTCCATACGTTTGCATCACTAGTGCTTTGGTTATGGGCACTCTGCTTTGGCCTTGGGAAACATTGCACAGACTCATCATTATTCCCAACGCTCCTATGAGACTCCTTGTAGTTGGATGTGAATTACAGTGGTACTTCGGGTTACATATGCTTCAGGTTACAGACTCCGCTAGCCCAGAAATAGTACCTCGGGTTAAGAACTTTGCTTCAGGATGAGAACAGAAATCGTGCTCCGGCGGTGCGGCAGCAGCAGGAGGCCCCATTAGCTAAAGTGGTGCTTCAGGTTAAGAACAGTTTCAGGTTAAGAACGGAGCTCCGGAACGAATTAAGTACTTAACCTGAGGTACCACTGTAAATTGCACGTTGGGGGCCTCTTGAAAGGCCCTTAGATATTAATACCATGGAATGGTGGCAAAAGAGGATTGATCCAAAGTCTGTCAGCAGTACAATAGAAACTGCTCACTGATAAACCACTCCCCAGTGACAGTGTTATCTGTTATCAAATGTAATTGTGTGCAGCTATGCACCGTTTCTGTGTTTCTCACCAGCATAATGCATGTTTGAACTGTGAGTAACTGCACTGCAAATACACCTTTATTAGGAGAACAGTCATGAAGGAGAAGAAGCTGTATATTAGGCTGCTAAATGCTTTGCTTCATAAAGGAAGTGTAGAGTTTGGTGAAACTCTTGAGCCATATAAATGTATTGTTTGTGGTTGGTGAGAAAAACAGGAAAAGGTAGTTCCCGCTGTGAAATTTTTGCAAGAACTACTTTGTGAGAAGAACAGTGCTATGGAGGAAGTCAGTGGTGGTAAGACAACTAAGTCATTTTCAGAGTGGTCCCACTGATATCAGTGATTTAATCAAAACACTTAGAACCAGTGACAATTAAAGTTAAGATTTTTGCCATCAGCCTAGGGTGTCCTTCTGTAACCTATGTTTCTACAGTGTGCAGCATAGTTAATATTTATTTATATGTTTCCCCCCTCTTAAACTGTTTCAGCTTGGCAATAATTCTGGATCAGTAATAACTTTAATGTGAGAGCCTGTAGCACTAGAAGCCCAGGACAAAAGCACAATTCTAGACGCCATCATTTGTTTGCTTATTTATTTATTTTTTATTCTGAATCCTGCCTTTCTTCCATTGCGGAACCCAAGGCAGCATCTAAATGGTTCCAAGGCGATAACTGACCTGACCCAGACCTAATTAGCTTCAGCAAGGTAGAGTATAAGTAGCACAGTATCAACAAGATCTTGTAGCTGATGGCGGTCTTCTTAATTTGGGAAATGAGCGCTGTGCCCCAACTAAAGTTTGCTCATAGCAGATCTTTTAATTCAGTCGTGTCCATTAGTGTCATTGGGTCAACTTTGATTACGACTAAATTTGGATAAAACTTTGGGTTGCTCAAATTTGGCTAATGATAATTCTACCTTAACATATTTTTTTTTAAGATTCAGGCATATTCTTAAGCAGCATCTTAACACCACTCTCTTAGTAAAGTCTCCAAACTTCGAAGTCTTGTCATATGCCTATAATGGGAACAAGTAATTTAAATGCTAGTGCAGCTCATTAATCTGAAGATCTTGTGAAATGCTCTTACTGTTGTCCACAGGAAACTAGGAGCATCTCTGGCATTCTTTTGAGAGTAGCATGACTATAAGCATCACAATTGCATGAATGCAGTGCTGTTTACTAGAGCAAGAAGAGGAGCTTTGTGTAGAAACTGAAGCTAAATGTCTGTGTACATATGTTCTACTTGCATATAATCAACATGACTTATGTATCATTTGCACTACTGTTGTAGGAGCTGCCACGATACTGGTCTATATATTTTGGAATTATTAACCACAAGGCTGTTAAGAGCATTTAGAACACCAGTTTAGGACAGCTAACTGCATAATGGAAATTTCTTTTTTCCAGTCTGCTAAAAAGCCACCAACTATCTGTATTTCCACTGCTGGTGTTTAATGTTTAATTAGATCATGCTGATGACCTTTCATGAATAATTCTATTAGCAACACCAAACATTGCACAGGATATGAAAGATGTATGAATGTGTTTGAACAAATTGGATAGGATTGCAGTGCTAGTCAATTGACTATCTGTTATTTGATACTGTCAAAGATTCCAAAAAATCACAAAGTCTGTGTGACTGATAGCCCCTTTTTTCGTTGTATCATGCTGTCCTCTGATGGCAATACATTGAGGGGCCTTTTGCTTTACCTACAAGACTCACTAAGCCGTTTGTATAATTTTAAAAGGGGACAGGCACCTCTGCACTGCAACTCTGCGTTTCCTTTATTTATTTATTAAATTTGTATTCCCCCCCTTCATCAGTAGATCTCAGAGCGGTTGACAACATGCTTTCCTTTATTGATTTACAAACTTTTTCTATGTTCCTAAGCAATACTGACTGGTTGTCCTCTTAAGAATGTTTACATTATTGGGAATCAGTTGTTGATTAATGCTCCTGCATTTGCAACAATACTAGCGTGTGTATGTGGTACAGTGTGACCTAGCTGCAGCTCTGCAATAATTTCAATATGCCTACCTGCCCTCTTCCAAATTAAGCCATGTGGCCAACTTTTCCCACTGGCCATGTGTTATAAGTACAGCTATGTCTAATCAGAAGTAAGATTCAAGAGAAAGCATAAATCAAGTGTGTACATGTTGCAAATGACCCAGACTTGGGGCTATCACTGAAACCATTTCATTTGCCCTGGGGTCATGTAGAAGGGATTGGGCTCTGATGTTTTCTAGAGCCATAGTATCTCTTGTAGTTTTCATATTCCTCTCTCTTCTAATAAATCTGTGCTTCAATATTTGGCTATTGTTTGACTGGTCAGGTTACTGATTTATTTATTTATTGGAGCAGGTGCATGCACATGTGTTTTACTGGTCAAATGTTGACCTGATCTCTCTTCATAATGGGTTCCCAGGCCTTGTAGGGCTTAGGACACAATAAGTATTGGAGCACCTTTCCACATAAGAAGGGAAAAGGGCTGTTTCTCTTATGAGCGCCAGGTTAAGGAATGTTGTCCCCTACGATGACTGTCTGGTGCTTATGTTAGCAACTTTTCAGCACCAAGTTCATGTTTTCGCCAGGCATTTGATAGAATGTGCTGTTTTGGTCCATTGCTTGTGTATTACTGGGAATTACTGAGAATCAGTTGCTGACAGTCAGTCAGTTGCTGTAGAACAATGTGTAGTGACATTCTAATGCTGTTGCTTTTCTGGGTTTTGTATTTTTGCTCCAAATTAGTGATAGCTGCTCCGTTTTAAATTTTATTGAGTTTTATTCTGTTGTGAGTCACCTAGAGACTCTGACAGGTGGCAGGTAAAATCCAATGTATAAGCACATAATAAGTATAAGCACATAATTTAGACATTCATTATACTTTTATGTTGGGAGTCAGGTTCTGATGAGCTCACCAGTGTCAGGCATGATTGTTCTGTGTACAGTAGAAAGCTTGCTTTCCACCATTTTGATATGCTCATGACCTCTGTATTGGTACCAGGGACATACTTCTTTTGAGTAATGAACTAGGTTTCCTGATATGCACTGAAAAGGTCCCTCCTGTCTGGCAGCTTTGTATTGCTCACCTACTGATTCCTTCCCATTTAGATTGGTGTTCCTAAAGCAGTTAAAGTTATCATCTTTATATCTTTATCTCCCCACCCCCACCAAGTTTCTTCTTCAGTACACCAGCAAGCATAAATCCGAGATAAAAGGCCATCTGCTTTGGCACCAGGCCGTACCACCTTCCTGATAAGCATAGTACAGATGTTCTCTTCTTTGAAAGGAAATGCTTTTGTAAGCATTCTGTAGCTAGTGTTTATCAGAAGTCACTAAATTATACCTGATACCAGATCAATAGGTTGGGGGCTCCAGTTCTATATCTGTTGGCCAATGCACTTACCAAGCAGCTGCTCCTTATTTTTACCCCTGCACATCACAAAATACTACTCTAGGAAGGAAGTGCCCTTGTTTCAATAGCAGATCTGCTGTCCTAAAGCAAATAAATGCATTTGTTTTCTTTTTAGGTACATTCCACCTCTGATCTGGGGAAAGAGTGGGCACATACAGACTGCCCTTTATGGAAAGATGGGGAGAGTAAGATCACCGCATCCTTATGGACTTCGCAAGTACCTCACAATGTCAGATGGTGCAACAGCAACTTTTGACCTCTTTGAACCACTGGCTGAAAACTGCATTAGAGGTGAGGTAACCAGCTGTTGTGGGTTTTTTATTAGAAGTTTGAGTAAATGTGGGGAAAATACACTACTATTTTTGGCTACCGTTGGCAGGCTAGGGAGCCACTGCTTTCACAACTCCGGGACATGTTTAGGTGGTTGTAAGCTTCTGCAGCTAGTGCTGTTATGAATCATGTACCAAAAAATCAGTTTTTACAACCAAGTGATAAGATACAAGGTTTATGGCCTAGTTAATGGGCATGAAATGCTATTCCTCTGACCCATAAATAACATAATGCTTAGGATTAAGGTCTCTAAACAGGCTGTTTTGCCTGTAGGACTTTTCTCTTGTGTATATGGGCTTAATCACATCTGGAACGTGTGTGTGTGTTTAAAAACAATATATCAAAATTTAGTGAGTAATGACATGTCTTTCTGAAGGTGAGGTATAAGGGGCCGTTGATTCTGCTTGTTTTGAAATGTTGCTCTAGTGCATAGGAAGCTGCTGCTAAATATTCTAAGAATTTCACTCTCAAATGTGGAATTGTACCAGATGCTGGAGGGTTGATTCTTACTACCAAGCATTGTTTCCCAATGTAGATAGCAATGCGATGAGCTGTAGAACTGTTCTCAGCAGTTGCTTTCTCGGCAACTTTGATTTGATCATTAAAAGAAGGAAGCATTGCTGACCAAATGGATATTTTTCAGTGTATAAATCTGGACCCTTTATTTAGTCAACAGACGTGCCAAAACAAACAATTCCTTCTCTTATAAAGTTATTTCTAGTTAGCCTCAAAGACCTTCAGTTTTAATCAGATACATTACCTCAAGGTTCTTCATGAAGAGTTTCAAAATACTGTAATGTACGGAAACTGATAGAAATCCTCTCTCTCAGTGACATCGTTTGGAGTGACATCTGTAGTAAAGTGTTAAAATAAACTCCTCTCAGTCAGATGAAAGAACTTAGATGAACAAACTCTGAAATTGTGCAGGGCATATTGTGTATTTCCCTTGATGATATAAACATAGCATATAAAACATCACTACAGATTGAACAAACTGTATGCATCAGGAGCAAAAATAGCTTTGTTGTGAAATAAATGTGTTTTGTCTTTGTGGAATATGAAACTGGTATAACTAGCATGTATTCTCTTGCTTTTGCTTTAAAACTTGCCTCTCCCGACCTTTTTCATTGTGCAGAAGATATCACAATGGTAATTTGCCCAGGAATAGCCAATCACAGTGAAAAGCAGTACATCCGCACCTTTGTTGACTATTCCCAGAAGAATGGCTATCGATGTGCTGTGCTAAACCACCTTGGAGCTCTGCCAACTATTGAGTTGACTTCACCACGTATGTTCACTTATGGTAAATATTGGCTCTTTCATCTTAACCTTTCAGAGTTACTTTGCAACTGGACAAAGTCCTCTAATGTCAAAGCACACTAGATGGTGCCTTCTGAAGCTTGAAAGTGTTGTCTGTGATAAAACCTCCTCTTTTTTGCTAATTCCCAAGCAGGATGACTTACTTGCTCAATTAAAAAAACAAAAACAGTATTCAAAGTAGCAGCTATTACTTGTGCTAAGTCTGCATTAATTTTGTTTCCAAAGGTTGATTCCTAAAACCCCTCTCTTTACAGTACACTATATTGGGAAACATTGGGAAGGGAAAGTAGTAGGGACAAGATGACTTGGTGAGATAATACCATGATCACCTTGCCAATGTTTTGCCATATATAATGCTTCACAATGGGATGACTATGAGATAGCAATTGAAGATGCAACCACTATAGCATTACCAGCTTCCCAGCGTCTGTGTGTCCAGTACATTCATCCACCTAGGATGTCCAGTACATTCATCCACCTAGAATCTATTTACTCAGATTCTCTTTGCCAGAAAAGTAATTGATGTGTAACTTTTCAAGATAGCTTTAGAGAGCAGGTGAGCATAAAGCTGATATCTATTAAAGGAGAGTGGGGATCTCTTTAGCTGATGTAGGCCTGTTGGCTCTTGTCACATCTTGTATCTCAGTGCTTGTGATTAGAATTTCAAGCCTCCAGGGTGCGGTCTACTGCATGGCTGCTCTTTAATAACCATAGTCTATTCCGCCCTCAGGAGATAATTCTGGAGTGTTGTTGAGCAACCCAAAATGTTGTTGTAAAGCTCTGCACCGCCCCTCCTTCCTATGGGAGTTATGTTCTTTGAGGCTTAGGTATGGTGTTCATAAACAAGGCTTGAAAAACATTTTCAAGAATGAAGATGCATCCTCCCTACCAAAAAAGTGCTGTGCAATGTCTCTCCTCCCCAAAGTATTAAATATCAAGCTGTGACACATGTATCCTCTCAGGGGCTGGGAAATCAACTCAGTACCTGCTGAGCATATTCCAGGCTGAGCATGCCCAGCCACGGAGCTGCATCTGGTCCAACCCTAGTCACCCTATCCTCTTGTTCTTTTTGGGAAGACATCCTCTGAAAGGAAAGAGATGAAGTGCATCCAAAACCTTAGTATAGGGTTGCCATATTCCCAAATTACAGTCCGATTTTAAAAAATTGCAATCTGATTCCCGGACATGTGGCACCCCTACTTTAGTGCAAAGCTAAGCACCCTTTCCTCTCCCAGAAAAGAAGGCATGCAGGGAAAACACAAATGAGGCTGCTATATTCTAAGTTTGGGAAGCATGCTGCTTCATAGTCGTGGGAAGGTAAAAGAAAGTAAGATGGTGATAGAGCTGCTGCAGCCCCAAGAGAGCTAATGGGAGAAGGGGGTGAGAGCCGAAGAGAAACTGTATCTGTAGCCAAGGGTCCAATATGAAGCTGACTGCCAAGATCCCCATCTCCCCATATTCTGTGACCCTCCAGAATATGGAGGTGAGAAGCATGCCAGTAGCTTTTTGTGCCCACCTAAGGGCTGCCAGAGTGTCTCAGAAACCCATGTTATGTTGCTTAGCTGGAACACAACATAGTCCTGTTTCAGTCACTGCAAGCAAGCCCTGGGGATCAGCGTGGTATTGGTATTAAGGCTTCTTGGTGCTGTCCCTAACTCTAAAAATTCCTGAAGGGTTATAATGCCTCTTAGGCCTGTAGCTCAGAGGTAGAGCATCTACTTTGCATGCAGAATGTCTGGGATTCAGTCCTTATAATCTCCAAGAATGGTTAGGAGAGACTCCATCTTAAACCATGGAGAGCCACTGTAAGTCACTGTAGACCATACAGAGCTAGATGGACCCCATTGATCGATATAAGGCAGCTTCCTAGGTTCCTGTAAATGTTTTTGAAGGAGTGGCCATTGACAGTAGAAAATAATAGTCAGGCCATGTTGGCACAGGAGTGCTATGTGTATGAATACAGTCTTCAGTTCCCAAAGGTTTGTACAAATCCCTGCACATGAAGGATTACAGTCAAATGCACAAATTAGACTTGATCGCTGAATAGCTGCTGGAAATCTGGACTGTGTGCAGCAATTTGGGGTTTTTTTTTGCAGGGAGGGGGATACTTTATAGATTTCTCTCCCAGTTCACAGTTGGAAGAAATGAAAGTGTGTGTAGTATTTTTAGTTACAGCTTTTGGCTGGGACCTGATGACTGCTGAACAGAGAATGAAATATTTTGAAAAACTTGCTTTGATCATTTAAAAAAAAAAAAGGGGGGGGAGTTTGCTGCTGTAGCCGGCAGTTAGAGGCTCTGTTCATATGGCAGTAAAAAAGGGAAGAAAAAGGTTCTTTAGAAGAGCAGGTGTGGGTTTCACTATTAATGTGGGTGTATTCTCCCTCTGTATGATCTTCTGGAATATCACTGTATATGTGCAAAAATGCCCATTGTGCTTCAATAATGAACAATGTTGTCAGAAATGTTGTCTCTTGAAGTGCATATGTGAGCTCTGGGGGAAGATTGGGACTTTAAATGCATCTGTGATATGTGATGTTTAATTTTTTTTGCTGTTCTACAGGTTGCACATGGGAATTTGGAGCCATGGTGAACTACATCAGGAAAACTTATCCTCAATCCAAGCTGGTTGTTGTGGGCTTCAGCCTCGGTGGAAACATAGTGTGCAAATATCTGGGGGAGAACCAGACTAACCAAGAGGGTGTATTGTGCTGTGTCAGCGTATGTCAAGGGTACAGTGCACTGAGGTAAGCTTGGTCTTGTAGAGCAAGAGAAACTTATGGTACATGTCTAAGGAAACAGTCTGCTGGTCATGGAGATATGATACAGATACCGAAAGCTTTCTTTGGGGTTTAGGAGCATAAAAACTTTAGTTGTGTGAAGTTTTGTGACTAAACTCTGTTTTGAACTTTTTGCACAAAAAAGGGAACTGGAAACTTACAGCAGATTTCATCATTAAAATTGCTGTTGGCATATTCAGTTGCTGTAGGCGTTTAGTTGAGAGCAAAGGGTTCAAACCATTTCCACATATACCCAACCTATTGATCTGTACTCTTTTATTCAATATTAGCAGTCTCTTTGGAAGCTTTGTCATGGCCAGTTTTTTTGATATCTAGTTATGCCGTGTCATTGCTGCTAGTATCATTTCTGCCTACAGTTGTGCTGTGTATTTTGGGTTGAGAGCTGGGTCAAACTAATTCTCCGTGCAAACTACTATAACAGATTCTGGGGGAGCGGAGAGGCGGTATGTATAAGTGAAAAGTAGCGTTGGGAGGCTGCCATTTTTAGCAGAGGAATAGGGGGAGACTAGAGTGTTCTTAACCTTGCTAGCATTTTTTCTGCAAAAATCCAGACCTTTTCCAGCTGCCACCTCCCTTTGCATAAACACAAATCTAGAACTCTGCTGTAAAATGGGGATGCATTAGCTGGGCAGAGGTGATTATAATTAGGAAAAGTGCCAGTGGGAAGAATATTAGACACACCCTTCCCTCCTGCTGTTCTTTTGTTCAGAGTCACAGTCTCCCAAAACTACTTTGGCTCTGTGTATTTCCAGTGTTGAACTGAGGCTCCAAACAGGATGTATAGTAGTGTCCATGTGTGCACACAGGAGCTACATATATCCCAAGAGATCAAAAGTGACATTTAAAAAAGGACCTTAAAGATGCTTGCTTTGTCTGTGCTACTTAGAAGCACGACACCTATATTATATTATATTATATTATATTATATTATATTATATTATATTATAATATAATTCAGCCCTATACCCGGAGGTCTCAGGGCAGTTCACAGAACAAAATCAAAATATAAAACCTCAAAATAAAAACAGCAACCCAATAACCCCCTCCCCCCCAAACCCCCACATTTTAAAAGGGCATAGGATGTCAGTCAAATCAACCAAAGGCCTGGTTAAAAAGTAAGGTTTTTGCCTGTCACCTAAAGTTATATAATGAAGGCACCAGGTGAACTTCTCTGGGGAGAGCATTCCACAGATGGGGAGCCACTGCAGAGAAGGCCCGTTCTCAAATGCCACCCTCTGGACCTCTCAAGGAGGAGGCACAGAAAGAAGGGCCTCAGGAGATGATCTCAAGGTCTGGGTAGGTTCATACGGGAAGAGGTAGTCCTTGAGGTATTGTGGTCCTGAGCTGTTCAAGGCTTTATAGGTCAAAACCAGTACTTTGAATTGGGCCCGGAAAGAATTGGTAGGAAGTGCAGTCAGACCAGGATTGGTGTAGTATGCTCAAGCCATCTTGCTCCGGTGAGCAACCTGGCAGCTGAATTCTGCACTAGCTGAAGTTTCTGAACCGTCTTCAGAAGCAGCCCTACGTATAACGCATTGCAGTAATTCAACCTTGAGGCTACCACAGCATAGACAACAGTAGTTAGGCTATCCCTGTCCAGATAGGAGTGTAGCTGGGCCACCAGCTGAAGCTGATGGACGGCACTCTGGGCCACTGAGGCCACCTTGAGCAACAGCAAAGGATCCAGGAGTACCCCCAAGCAATGAACCTGCTCCTTCAGAGGAAGTGTAACCCCATCAAGAACAGGCAATCTCCACCCATCTGGTCTAGGGAACCACCCACTAACAGTGCCTCAGTCTTATCTGGATTGGGTTTCAGTTTTTTGGCTCTCATCCAGTCCATTACCAAGGCAAGACACTGGTCCAGCACTTCCACTGCCTCACCTGCAGATGTAAAGCAGAAATAAAGCAGAGTGTCATCGGCATACTGCTGACAATGTACTCCAAACCTCTGGATAACCCCACCCAGCGGTTTTATGTAGATGTGAAGGTTCCACAGGGCTGAAAAGCATTCCTCAAGCAACACCCTCTGGGAATGGCCATCCAAGTAGGACTGGAACCACCGCAAAGTGGTGCCACCCAACCCCTAGTTTGGACAGTTGCTTCAGAAGGACACCATGGTCAATGGTATCGAAAGTATTATAAAGCCAGATTACACTGGAATATTGAAAGATAGAGTCTTATATTCTTGCCAGTCTCCAAATGATGAGTAGAGGTTTAGGAAGGGAATTTCTTGGTGTTCTTTCAGATCTGGTTAGATATTTGTACATTTACAGTAATGTTAATTCAGGCAGAGTATGTAGCAGCCATGCTTTTTATAGTCCTGTGCGCTGAGGGCAGTGTGCTCTGAAAGAAAGGTTAAAAATCGTTTAACCTAACCTCGATGAGCTCTGGTGTATTTTAAGGTCAAAACCCAAGGGAGGGTACTGTTCTAAAAAACAACAACCAATAATTGATTTCATCACCCACTTGCACAAATGGATATAGAGTTGGAAGCCTTCCCTAGAATGACATTTAGTATGCAAAGTTCTGCTTATTAGGAAATAAATGCAATTGAAATCCATTAGTTGCAGTACTGTAGCTGTAACTGCACTTTAACTAAAGAATGTTGTATCTGAATGTAAATACTACACAGGAGGCCCTTCTGGTTGGAGAAAGTGTCAAGCAGGCTAAGGAAATGGCAACCTCCATATTAATAGAACACTTAGCAATTCAGCTCTGGTTCCAAACTGGACAACAAAGGCTCCCTTTATATTTACGACTGTGCAGCTGCAGAAATCGTGTGGCAGGATTAATTTTTTTAAGCAAGAGGATTAGAAATTGGAACAACATAAGCTTAATACACCGTGTCTTCTCTCCTCCCCATCTCTAAAATATTTGTCAAACTTTGTTTGAACCTGAGAAAAATGTGAGGATACTGCATGTAACTGCAAGATAGATTTTAGACTTTTACAAATTGCTTCACAAGACTGTGCCACCTTTGGCATGTGTACACATTCAGAGACTGCAGTATTAAAAGGGAGGTGGGTATTGTGCAAAAACCTCTCATTCTTTATAAGTACTAGTTGCTCTGTGTTTTCCTTACCTAGTTAACCTTGTTTTTTAAAAAATAGCAGTTTCAAATACAGTTTTGAGTTCATCTGTCCATGCTCTGTCAATTTTTGTAACGCATGTTTGAAATTACCTGTTGAGACAACATAGAACTGAACCCATCTCTTCCTAGAAAGTTCTGTTTTGCAAGCTGTTGGCTGTTTTGTGCTCCAGTTTCTAATGCTTTTGTTCCCCCTGCTGGCTGAATCCTTTAATGACACATTTCTCTTATGCATTACTGTGTGTTTGAAAAAAAAGAAAGCTGATTCCTTTTTAAGCTGTGATAACATATAGGTGGCCCCTTGAAGTGAATCAAATTAGTTATGTGGAAATGCTGCCATCTATTTGCAGAGTACTTTTTGTTGCTATGACCCTGGAAGCTTGCTTTTCCAGCTTTCAATTGATTTCCCCCATGTCATATCTTTAGGGCACAGGAAACCTTCATGCAATGGGATCAGTGTCGGAGATTTTACAACTTCCTCATGGCAGACAATTTGAAGAAAATCATATTGTCTCACAGGTACAAAATGATGCTCTTTATATTCTAAATGGGCCTCTGTGTCAGCTGATAATGTGCAGTACCATAAATTGTTCTTATGTGTCGCCAAGTTGAGCAGGGTACCAACAAAATTAATTCTCCTCTGGATCAGTAGCTACTGAAGAACCATGTGCGTTAGTAACCTTACTTTCAGAAACATCTTACTTAAGAAAGTCTGTGACACTTTGGCTGTGCTTGGGGAAAGGGTGTGAAACTACAATAACTGGTTGTTTGAACAGTTCCAGGTTAGCAGGAGTCAAAGCTTGCAACTGTAGTTGCTGTATTGCTTCCTGTTTAAGCCAGTATGGAAAAACAGCTTTAAGAGACTCTAATTATGTATAGGATATAGAACCCCCTTAATTCATCCCAGATAACTAAATATTATGACAACTTAACTAAATATATTAATCTCCCTGTTAAAAGAGCTCTTAGTTGTAAGCATGAGCAACCTTTGGCAGGTTTGAAGGACGGCTTGTTAATCTACAAAAACACTTTTGTCTCCATAATGGATCTTTTGTGCTCCAAGGCCAACCCTCAAACCAAACTTCCTTTTGCACATTTTCTGCTCCACCTCTGCTTTTTGGAGAACATGATCATGCATCTGATCCATAGTCTACAGCACACACCCTCTTGCATTGTTCTCACCTCCGCTGACAGGGCTATTGCTAAGTAATGTAATTGCCCACAGGGCCTAGTGCAGGGAGTGCTAACCTCTGGCCCAGGGGCCTCATTCAGTCCCCCAAACAGATTTTTCAGCCCCTGAAGACCCCACTGGTTTTTGCAGCATCACAAAGGTGGAAATAAATTCCAGCACTGGGATGGGCAGAGAGATTCCTTCTTTCAAGGAGACCAAGGTGGCATATGTGGTTGCGCACGCACACACACACACACACTGCCATTTTATTTTTCAGCAACACTGTGAGAAAAATGAGACTGAGATGTCTGGCCCAAGTTAAGTCAACACCAGCAAACTTCATGGCTGAGCAGGGCTTTGAACTGGGATCTACTGCTCTAAGGCCAACTTCCTGACTACTGCAGTACACTGATTCTTAAGCACTTCTGACTTTGGCTCAATTTTACTCCAATAATAATAATAATAATAATAATTTATACCCCGCCCATCTGGCTGGGTTTCCCCAGCCACTCTGGGCAGCTCCCAACAGTATTAAAAACACGATAAAACCTCAAACATTAAAAACTTCCCTAAACAGGGCTGCCTTCAGATGTCTTCTAAAAGCCAGATAGTTGTTTATTTTCTTGACATCTGATGGGAGAGTGTTCCACAGGCAGGTGCCACTACCGAGAAGGCCCTCTGCCTGGTTCCCTGTAACCTCACTTCTCACAGTGAAGGAACCGCCAGAAGGCCCTCAGAGCTGGACCTCAGTGTCTGGGCTGAACGATGGGGGATGCTCCTTCAGGTATACTGTTTGTATCTGCACCAGTTTCTGCACCAATGTCAAAATCTGAGCCAGTATCAAGTCTTCAGGGCTGAACAAAACTGCCTTTTGTATTTTTTTCACACGGGACAGATTCAGAATTGTATTGGAGATGACAGTAACATGGATCTTAAGATCTGTGTCAACATAAAGCAATTTATGAAGTGACTTTCAGATCAGCAGTAAACCCAATAGAGTACGTTATCTAATAGTTAGAGTATGTCTATGTTTCATAGTCACTGACTTCATTCTCTATGTTTCAGACACACCTTGTTTGCTGAGAGCCCTAAAAAGCCTCAGAGTTTATTAGAGTCAGACTTGAGCAGACTTCACACAGCAACATCCCTTATGCAGATTGATGACAGTATCATGAGGTATGCACATCAAGAAGCACATTTGGTAACTCTCCCCTGTCATTTAGACCTTCCTGAAATGGAGGCTGCTGTTATCATCATTGTGCATATAACTCCCAATTCTTTCTAGATCTTATTGTTTACAGGTTTGTCTTGCCTCTTGTTCGTTACACTTTAAAAAATGATTTACCATGCTGTAAATAGCAACACTGTTGAGTGAGTAAAATTAGGGTGCAGGGTTGACTAATCAGACTATGCAGTTGAGATTCTACAGTGTTTTTGTGAAACATATCTTAAGCCAGTGCTAGAAATCTTTTCTGAATGGTTAGAAAACAGTGATCCTTGTCATCTAATTCCTTTGGCAAATTCCAATAATTTGAGTTACTTGGTGGTGCTACAGAAACACCTGAGGGGTGCAGGTAAAAGTTCATCAGAATAGAGCCAGGAGTGTCATTTTGTTAGCAGCACCAATGCCCCCAAAAGCTAGCACCAGTGTTGAATCACTTTCAGTTCTGGTATAGATGGAAAATGAAGCCGGTCTGCATGAAATGTTTATTTTAGATTTGTAGTTGCATCAAATTCTTCATATACTGATTTGCCAGTAGCCATTGGCATAAGCAAAAAGTTGTGATTCCTTATGATCAGTGCTTACCACTTTCTACATAATTGTGTTACATAGCTGAACTTCTGTCATGGAGTTTCAAGGGTAGGTTTTCCCGTAGAAACTAGATAAAGCCTTCGTTGGTTAGCCTTAGTTTCCCCTACACCCTATAGTGATATGGCAAGAAATCAACCCTGTCCTCAGAGGACACCCTCCTTTTTTTGGCTGCACACTTGTTCCTCAGTAAAACTTGCATTCCCAAATAGGCAGACTAGGAGTTGCTATACCTCCTATTTGTGTTTCCTTGCTTGTTTTTGCTTGCTTCTGTTACTTCATCCAAGGAGTCCTGGAATGTATTGTACACAAATAATAGGATGGCCTGTTTATGGCTCATGACCAGTACAAATAATATTTAGGATGGCTGGGAGTAATATGAACATCAGCATTACGTTCTACTAGTTGAGTAGGGGATTGACTTCTGTGGGAGCCTGATGTTGCATCTAAAGAGGGGCTAGTAATATAATTAGTTTTAACTTCCTTAACTTATGGGTTCTGCAGTTAAATCGGAAAGGATGTTTCCAGTGTATTTGATATGGCTACGTGTGTGTACATTCCTTTCCACATATTTGTCTTACTGCTTCCTTGCTTGGTATTTTGTTCCCTAGCTAATTGTTTCCTAAGTAGCCACATTCTTCTTTTGATGCTTTTTTTCTGCAGGACAGACAGTCTTGGGGAATGGAATTTAGATATTAAAGCTAAGAACAAGAGGAACATATAAATAGTTCCATATTCTCTGGATGTGGCACTAGATAGTTCTTTTGAAAGCTGAAGCAGAATGTTGGCTTTAACTTGTATAGAAGTAATTATTTCAAGTGTCTTATTTGGAGAACTATTGTTATCCTTTATGTAGTTTTATGTAGTTTTCAATTTCATTGTTCCGCAAGGGACAATGACAATAAAGATATTGTATCGTATATCGTATAAGAATTAGAAGAAAATATATGTGATTCAATAACAAGAAAATCTCTAAATGCTTAAGCTTCTTTTTTACTGTGTCTCAGGAAGTTCCATGGCTACAGCACCTTAAAGGAATACTATGAACAGGAGAGTTGCCTGCATTACTTGCAGAAAGTAAGTTGATATGATATTGTTACTCTAGTTTTTGACATGTACCACATATGTCACATATGTTAGTATGTGAGATTTGTGGTGAGATGGAGAAGGTCCTCATGTGCTTCTAGCCCAGCTTATAGCACATGTTGCTGAATAGTAGTACTAATCAAAAGGCTTTATGTGGGGTCATCATAAATTAGCAATAATTTTCCTTGCCTTGGAAAGTATGCTTATTTGTGGTATGGTCAGCAAATGGAAATATGCATCTCTGTGAAATTTTTACAACCAGTTTATTATCTTATCTTATGGTCAGGTACTTGGAGACCAACATTTTTTATAGAATCTATTTATCTATTGTTTTTCTGTAAGGCAATTTCTGATTAACTTCTATGGAATAGGCTACATATGCTGTCATTAGTGCTCCCCCCAATTCTGTTTCCGTTTTCCCTAAATTTAGAAAGCAGCAGATGTCTGTCACTGGAAATGTTAAGTTTAAGTCACCGTAGCCAATTCTACACTCTTGAGTTTTATACTAGTTCAAAATCTTTTCCACCTATAGCAAAACAGTGAATTTGTTTTGCCTCAAACCCAGCACTGCAGAAGATATGCTATTGACTGCTGCTTGTAGTAATAAAAGCTTTCTGTGACAGAAATCACTTACACTGGTGCTAAGGAGCCCCTCCATCAATTTTAAATGTGCATTATCTGAACAGTGGTGTTTCTGCAGGTTCAGGGCACCTACAGCACTTGATGTACTCAATTGTGACTTCATAACTAGACTACAAACAAGATTGTGTTCCAACACAGAATTCTTTTGTTTTAATCTGCAGATCTTTGTTCCCCTCTTGCTGGTTAATGCTGCTGATGACCCTCTGGTGCACGATAGTCTCTTATCAATACCAAAAGCCCTCTCAGGTGAGCTGAAAGCTTCAGTAAATAGATTTCTGCAAGGCAGTGTAGTGTTGTGATAACCTAAAGATAGCCTTGGAGGGCAGAGGGCATGTTTGTTTTTCCAGACAAACTTGTAACCTATGCATGTGTCTCATATAGAACCATAATGTGCATATTCTTTACAGAGTCCAAAAAGATAGGCCCCTTCCGCAAGGAGTTTGCAACCTAAAATTTGACACTAAAGGAGCAGCAGAAGAGGGTATTGGGGTATCTTCCTTTCTAGAAGGATCAGTGGGAAATATCCAGCACAGACTTGATTTCATGTAGCTTGCATCTTGACTAATGCAACTGCCTTATAACTGGAGTATCATGCCTACCTGGAACACAGGTGGCTGTATATACATTTTCTAGCCAAAATAATACAGTAGAGTATAAGGGACGCAGGTGGCACTGTGGCCTAAACCACAGAGCCTGGGGCTTGCCAATCAGAAGGTCGGTGGTTCGAATCCCCGCAACGGGGTGAGCTCCCATTGCTCAGTCCCTGCTCCTGCCAACCTAGCAGTTCGAAAGCACGTCAAAGTGGAAGTAGATAAATAAGTACCGCTCCGGCAGAAAGGTAAACGGCATTTCCGTGCGCTGCTCTGGTTCGCCAGAAGCGGTTTGGTCATGCTGGCCACATGACCCGGAAGCTGTACGCTGGCTTCCTCGGCCAGTAAAGCGAGATGAACGCCGCAACCCCAGAGTCGTCTGTGACTGGACCTAACGGTCAGGGGTCCCTTTACCTTTTATACCTTAAACCTGAGGTTTTACTGGACAAAGTACTGTATTTTGGTAAGATGCAGATCCTGTTGAGTTCTAAACTTGTGTTTTTTCACTCTTGCAGAAAAGCGGGAGAATGTCATGTTTGTTTTGCCATTGCATGGAGGTCACCTGGGTTTTTTTGAGGGTGCAGTACTCTTTCCTGAACCCCTCACCTGGATGGATAAGCTTGTGGTCCAATATGCCAATGCCATCTGTCAGTGGGAGAAGAATAAATCACAATGCTCCGATACGGAACAATCATCTGGCCAAGAATAAACAGTTCCAAAGACTTCAGGTTGTTTCACCTTTAATCCCCATCTTCTGGAACTCTTAATCTCTTCTGCTTTTCCAGACCTAACTTCTGAACACGTTGAACTTGGGCATTGACCATAGTGTTTCATGCCAAAGTAGAGCTACGGCCGGAGAGGCTAATGACTGGCACTGAGCAAGTTTGGAGTATATTTGATCATTTGCAGTACAGTTGTGTATTGGAAGAACTGATGCACTGTATTGGTGGGTTGCCATCTATAGCTTGCTTCAAGGTTCTGAAACAAGTGCAACGAAAGAACATTTTTGAAATTAGCAAGAAGTTTTGATGCTCTTGACCATCTGTCCACACTTTCACTGATAGAAACTGAAACAAAAAAACCCACTTCTGGTTTTTGCAAAACTTGTCTAGCAGTCAGTGATGTGCGTTAGGAGTTACAGTCTGTTTGTGGTTGCATTTTTTCCCTCCCCACCTGGGGGGAGACATCTATATCTATCTGTAGAGGAAATCAGTCGTAGTTCGCTCTGCAAGTCATCGGAAAGGCTGTCCATAAAACAAGGGGAAAGCTGAAAGAATTTTGAGTTTCCGGAATTGCATCCCTTTGAGAAGGGGGTGGGAGGGGGCTTGCCCTTTCTGATTAATGCACTTCGAGGGTTTAGATTGCTTTGAAAGTGTTTGATGTGTAATCAGCACTACAGTTGCTCCAGAATTCTGGAGTGATGGCTGGGTGTGTACAGTCACATTTTGCTTTTTGTTGAGACTTGGCTCAAAGATGGCTTCTGGGTTGATCAGTCCAGTGGATTCCCTGTTGTGTTACTACTCGAGACTAAACAAGTAGCCTTGTGATACTTGCCTTTTCTAGTATAAGGAATTTTTATTTTGACACAAGACATTTGTGTGCTCTTAACCCAGGCCTTTTAATACGGTCTCCGAATGGAAGCCACTTGCTATCAGTTTGTAGGTGGCCCTTTTTTTGTGTTTTGTTTTCTAGAGTACTTCTTAGCAAATCTATATGTATACTCTTAGGAACTTTTTGTGTGTGTGAAAGAGAGAATATAATATCCATCTATGCTTTTTTTTGTCTTTTTTTTTTTTTTTTTGTCTTGCCCACATTTCATGTCTGCTAGGGAAGAACATAATAGATAAATCAATTAAATCCCCAGACTTCTAAAGCGTTGAACTGGCTATTTTCAGTCAGTATGCCTTGCCTTAGAGGAGATGGAGATTTGGTGTCTACAATATTGAAATGCTTAAAAGGAAAAAAAAAGTTCTGTATCTAATGCATCTACAGTTACTAGGTTATATAGGACAATCTGAGGAGTCCAGTGTTCTGACTTGTCTTTCAGAGCAAAGACATCAACAGAAAATTGGTGAATGATGCATTAGGCTGAGTTACAGTAAAAATGTTTTTTTTTTACTGCCATATAATAAAGAGACATATTTCTTCACTGAGCTACAGAGTTTCCACCCTGGAAGAAAAATATTCAGCCATATATGTATTAATAAGATTTTTTTAAAATCTGATATTTAGATTACTTTTCTATTAAGACAGTGGAACATTGTAGTAAGACACTGCTTCCCTTCAGAATTGTCAGCTCACTGTTGCCTCCTTGTGGTCCCTTTCACCTCTTTTTGCAGGAGTTCTCATGCACCCCATTTTCCATAACAGTTTGCACTTTATTGTTTAAACCTTTTTGATTTTGTTTCTCAAGGCACTTTAATTATAGTGTGATTTTTTTTTTTAACATGGATAGGAATCCTTTCTGAACTTGGATGCTTCATAGAACATATCCTGGAGCAGCTTTGAAATTCAGAAAGGTTGAGTTTTCGGGGGTTATTCTATCTCTTCTGGTTTTATTTATTGAGCAATAATTAGCTACTGTAGCAGAGGTGCATTTCTCACATCAGGAATGAAAACTCCTTCAGCCTTAGTTCAGCAACCTTGACATGTCTGGCAAGCTGTGTAGAACTCAAGTTCTACCCCCTCAAATCTGAGGGAGTGACCAAGCCTAGCAAGACATGATTTGGCCAGTGCTTATGGCTCTTTCCTTTTCCTCAAAGAGTTGGCTCTCCATTCTTTTTCAGCCTATTTGTATGTTATTCTTTGGAATTTTCTTCTGTATCCATAAACTGCCAAAATCCTACGTAAACCCTAGTGTGCGGATGAAATTATAGGTGCATAAGCAGTGCAGGTCACTATCTAGAGTCTCCTTTCTGTTTGAGTGGAAGTAGATGTTGAAATCATTTTTAGTTACTGCAAATATATATTGGAAGTGAATGTAGCTTCTTTACCCCCACTTAAAATTTAGAAAGTTAGCTATGAGAGTGTCTGTTTCACATCAGTCTCCACAATATTAGTTTTTTCCTCTTTAGTGTGCAGCTGTTTTGCCAAAAAGAGTTTGCCTAGCAGCACATAAGCATAGAAGCTCCTCTAGACCTGCCACTGAGAGCCATCTTTCTCATCTGCCCCACTTCTGGTTTCTCTTTTGATCATATAAATCTCATCTGCCCCACTTCTTAACAAATAGGTACTAAATAGCGGAATTTAACACTACCATTGACTTCTACCCAAGTAAGACATTTTTGATGCATTTAAAAGGGAAACTGCATTTTTCACAAAGGAAAGGCTTTTATTACCTTCTCCTGCTTGAAGGTGGATGTGAGGATGCAATTATTTGTAAAGGGCCCTTCAGCTATGGAACTAGTTTTGCACCTGAACAGGAAGATGAGTTGATGCCTGCTTTTGATGGCACTCCAGTGTTCATATTTAGGCATTCTTAAGCTTCAGTACTCAGGGATCACATGGCAATGCACCTATGTAATACAGCCTTTTCAAAGAAGATCACTTCAGTGGTTAAAATTCTTTTAAATGGAGGAGAGCATGAACCACTCTTGTCTAAAACCATCAAACCCTTGAAAATCATTAGCGCTCTTGTGAAATGTTAGAAGGGATCCCTTCCCCCCCCCCCCACACACACACCAAAATGTGGAGCTGTTAGAGTCTTTAGTTCTCACTAACATGGCCATATAGAAATTTGGAAACCTATTTTGCCCCAGAACACTGCCAGTGAGACCATAAAATTTAGGTTCTCAGTCTGCTTGATAGACACACTTGGGGATACACTTAATGCTCCCCACCCCCCAGAAAAAAAAACCCCAGTAGGGGAAAGAACGAGTTAACTTGATCCAACAGGAGGAAGTGGCTTTACAAATTCCATTTTAAAAATATATGTGATTCTGACTTTCAGTTAGTATTTTCCAGTAAATCTGTGATTCTGCTGTAATGCAAATGCATCTCCCTGCTTGTCAGTAGGCTAGACTTCAGCCCCCCCCCCGAAAGATATTACAAACAAACAAAAATAAGGAAGCATCCAGTACACTAACATTTCTTCCATCCCATTATTTTTGCCAGTAAATTTGATCTTGGTGATGCTTTCTGTGTTACGATTTGCTGTTTGTAACTGTGCACAGGAGCTCACCAGATCTTGTTACTTAAAAAAAAACAAAAAAAAAAAACAGCACACCACTTCAGACCTTTCTGTTTGAGGTGATCTGTTGCATTCAATTGGTTTGCCACGTGGTAAGAGCTGCCATGTTCAATTATTTTCAAATCAGATTTCATCAGATGAAAGCATAAAGCAGCTCTTCACTGATAACATCTGCAGCTTTCTGTAAGCTGTGCATCTATTTCAACATTCATATCTTCACTGTTTTGTTGATGCCTGCACTAAAGTGGCCTGGTTGTGGCTGAAATGTTTGTATTCCGGATATTCATGGACTCTTAAGGTTGGGCACCTTTTTAAGATTGGCTCCGGTCTTTTTGTGAAGGCTTACATTACTAGGTAGCAGGCCATGTTTACAACTCTCTCTTTTTTTGTCCCAGACTCATGCTGAAAGTGTTTGGTCTATTCTTTTCTAAAAGGGCATGCCCTACATTCAGTTATACAGAGGTTAGCAGTTTTCTTCCAATTGTATTGTCATTGGCCTTTGAGTTTTCTGCCAGAATAGAAACTTCCAACTCCCTGTCTGGGGACTCTTATCATAGGAAAGCATCTCTACAAGGAGAGGTCCAGGTGTGTATCACTGAGTAGTCTTGACAAGAGTAATAATAGCCAACAAGATGGTTGTAAAGTATCTGAAACACACCACCGGCCCCCTCCCATATATCAGTTGCCTAAGCAATCCTCCTTAGCTACATGTTATGCGGACCTCTTAGTCGCACACCAGGCACACTTATTGCCAGTGAGGGCGAAAAGTAGCCTGCTGGTAGTGTACTGAGCAAGGTCTCCATTGAAAAGGGGTGGTGGGTGCCATGCAACGCTGCTGGAGTTTTGTGGCCTTCGTACTATTCTAACATCTTGTTTCGCTGTCTCCACATGTTCCTTATCTGGAATTGTTTTCTTTTTAAAATCTCCTTTGCCTTGAAGCGCCTCTGGTTTGGTTGCTTGACAAAATGAGATGAAATCAGCCGGGTGGAATGCGGGGGCAGTGGGATCTTTCCCCCCCTTTTTTAATCAAAAACTGTACTGTATCTCATTGAAGCATCTGGTGTTCTGTTCTTTTTGCTGGTTACATTAAAGGGCACAACCATGAAAGGGCAGCATTTATAAAGCTGGAACTGAGAATTGGTATTCCCCCCCCCCCCGCTTTTTTCCATTTTGCAACCAGAGCAACCATCCCTATTTCCTCCGTGCAAGACATTTCCTCGGTTTCTGGGACCACCAACCTTCCAGCACTTTTGCTGGTTCAAATCCTTGTAGAGTAAGCCATTGTTTCAAAATTCCTGAGATGGGGATTCACTGTTTTTCAGCTTTTTTTTTTTTTTTTTTTGCAACTCGCAGGAGTTATTATTTTGCTATATGCAGCAGAATCTCTGCTTGTACCAAGCAGCCTTTTCCAGAATTGAAGTAGGTTCAGTTCCAGATCAATGGCTGGTAAAAAGCCTATGCAGACATCATGGCTTAATTTGTGTGGCTGTTTTGTACTGGGAACCTCAAGAACTTAATCTGCCATTGAGATTCATCAGTGTAGTGTGTTAGAATCTGTGAGTCTGTCCATTCAAGTTATTTCATCACAGCTATTTCAACTGCATTTGAAAGTAAATTTGATTTTGCATTTGATTCGTTCTGACAGCCTTTCACCTTATTTAAGAAAGCACAACTTTAAAAGATAAACACCCCATTTTTCTCCTGAACACACAGAGGAATATCCGAACACCTCAGGAAGCTAGACCTGTACCTGTGCGCTCTTTGATTTCTGTCACTGCAGCTGCCTTATCGGAGTGAGTTGAGTGTTGTTTTTTTTAGGGTTTTGTTTTTTTTTAAAGAAAATGTCTCTTGAACCTCAGTTTTTTCTTTTTTTCTTTTTTGGTAATTTTTGCTTCCAGACAGACATTTTGGAAAACATCACTTTCACATTCCTAATTCCTTTGGAAACAAAAATGCTGCCCTGAACAGGTTTCATGTGTGTAAGTGACTCTCATGGTTGCTGGTTCCTTTCTTGTCTCTTAGGAACCAGTTGCTGCTGAGATGAAAATTTGCAACTAGCAATGCAATTTTTCTAAATCTGCTAACGTTTCAAGTTATTAAAAGTGTGTCCTTGATCTTTTTTTCTTAATTTTTTTTTGTTCTGTGTGTGATAAACAGAGTCATGCGGAACAGAGTAATTTTGTTACATTTGATTCAATGGAATTTCTTTACTTAAAAAAATAAAGAACTTATTTGAGTTCGGAACACGTTGTTTTGTCTGTCATTGATTTCAACTAGCATTGTTGTTTAGTCGTTTAGTCGTGTCCGACTCTTCGTGACCCCATGGACCAAAGCACGCCTGCCTCCTTCAACTAGCATAGGAGGTACAAAATGGAAGTGATATTATGACATCTATTCAGGGTGGATTGATTTTAAATCATAATTTTAAACCAGCAAGGGGGCGGGGAAACTGATCTGCAAGGAAATCTGACTACTAAACCAAGTTTAGTTTACAGCAAAGTAGAGTATTAGTTACAGTTTCATTCCTATAACCAGGCCTTGAAGCTCTTTGTCACACAGTATACAGTGGTACCTTGGTTTAAGAACAGCTTAGTTTATGAACAACTTGGATTAAGAACGCTGCAAACCAGGAAGTTGGTGTTTTGGTTTGTGAACTTTGCCTTGGAGTAAGAACATGTTTCACTTCCTGTTGAGTGTGCTCCATTTGTAAAATGAGTCCCCCGCTGCTATGGGAAAGATCACCTTGGTTTAAGAACGCTTTGGTTTAAGAACGAACTTGCAGAACGGATTAAGTTCGTAAACCAAGGTACCACTGTACATCGGGCATGCTTTCCTTAAATAGATAGATAGCAATGAAAATCCCATACATGCTCTTTCTACAAGCAGCTTCCATAATATTTGTGAGGTTGGGTGTGAGAATTTAGGAACCTGTGCACTGGACAAGTCTTCTTTCCACAGTTGCTCATTTCTGCTTTTCTGTGCCTTGGCTAGCCCCAACCCTTGCAGAACCAGCAGCAAAAAAAAATGACTGCTATGTGTCAGTGATTAGCATTTTCCTTTTATTTGCCACTTGGTTTTTGTGAGGATTGAACTGGCCAAAGCACAGCAAAAGAGAAAAATCTGGGAGTCACTGGGCAGACTAGAACGGTTTGTTTCCATCTAACAAAAATGAAAATGTCTGTGCACGGCACAGCAGATAAGGTAAGTATACATATTTTGAGAAATAATCACATTGATTCTTCATTTACATGGAAAAGCCTCTTAACTCGCAATGTATCTAGTGGAAGCATTGCTACCCCTACAGTTAATCTTTGAACTGAGTCAACTGTACTGCTAACATGCTTATATCCAGATTTAATATTAACCTAGTTATTTAAGAGAAAGAGACCTGGGGGGAGGAAGTAGCAGCATTGCAGAGATGGACAATGATGCAGTTCACAAATTGATCTGAAATAACCATCCAGATTTGGAGCTGATAGCTTCTAGTCAACAACACACAACAAACTGGCTTTTTGTACTGCAACCTACTTAAGCCCCCAGAAATTCTAGGAACCAAGCTGTATATGACCCACAAAATCATGTGCTGCTCTTGGTGGGCTCTGTCACAGCAGACTGCAGGTCTGCATTGCTTACTCTAAATTCCCCGCATTTGGGAAAACATCAAGTCAAAGGTAGTGGTGCAGCTGGAACTCCTTTCTATAACTTGCTGATTTTTATGATCCAGGGTGAGATGCTTATTCCGTATACTAGTTTTAAGGGTGGTGGAGTGATGGATGCTTCTCTTATTTCTTTGGGAAACCTTAACCTGACTTAACATGGGTGAATTCATCAGGAAGAGTGGCAGAGGGACACTTGATTCCATCCACATCCCTTGCTCCACCTAAGTCATATTAATGCCTCTGGGTAGGGTGAGATTGTGATGCTGAAGTCGGCAGCTCAACCAGCTTCCACTCCACTCTGAAAGACCCCTGTCTTCTCTGCAGCATCAGAGTAGATATCCTGTTTGGCTTGAGTGGGAGCCAGTGGTCTAATGAATGCACCTCTTGTAGGCTTCTTCGGAGCTTTTTCTGTTTCAGAGGGACCCTTGCTGGTTTGCTTTACAAATCAAACAGTCCTGGTATTTATCTCTAGGAAGAGGAAGACGAGAGAGGTGGGGAATGCTGTAGATCTAATTTCATAGAACAAGGAAGAGAACCTACTTCTCTTTGGGTAAGCATGTCTGCTTTCCAGCACTGCTGGTGCCTCTTGCCTTAATGAGCAAAAAGGGGAGTATGTATGAAGCAAGAATGAATGAAATTGGTCAACTGATCATATCACTACATACCCTCATCTGAAATTTAGTATTCAGAGAATACAGCGGGTCAGTGTGCAGTAAAAATGAAAAATCTGGCTGAGGCAACAGTAAACCTTGCCACAGATTTGTTGCTGGGCGCCTGTGACATGCGTACGATGTGCACCAACCCACCCCGACTTGGGTGCAAGACAGCGCCTCTGGGGCCTTGGAAACCAGCATGGAGGACCAACAAAGACTATGGAAATGAAGAAGTAAAACAAGATGGGGAAACTTTTTTCCAACCTGAGGATTACATTTTCTTCTGGGCAACCTTCTGGGGCCCACATGCCATTGGTGGTCAGGGCCAGAGGTAAAAATGGGCAAAGCAATGAATGAATTTCCTTTATACCATAGACTAGTTTCTAAACACATTCCCCTTTGGCCTCATCCAGGCAAGCAAGAAGCATTTTCAGAGTTCAAGGATATGTTCCAGCCAGGCAAAAACCCTCAGGGAAGATGCAAAGCAGGGCTGTTGAGGGCTGTGGCTGGTGAGAGTCTTAAGAGCCAGATACAGAGGCCTGAAAGGTTGTATTTTGGCCCTCAAGCCTCTGGACCTCCATATCTAAAGTAAATCAAACTCGTGATTGCGGGGGGGGGGGGATAACTTTGTGGATGTCTTTTCTAGGAAGAAGAAGAGTTTGGATTTGATATCCCGCTTTATCACTACCCTAAGGAGTCTCAAAGCAGCTAACAATCTCCTTTCCCTTCCTCCCCCACAACAAACACTCTGTGAGGTGAGTGGGGCTGAGAGACGTCAAAGAAGTGTGACTAGCCCAAGGTCACCCAGCAGCTGCATGTGGAGGAGCGGAGACGCGAACCCAGTTCACCAGATTACGAGTCTATCGCTCTTAACCACTACACCACACTGGCCTGGAGCGTTTTCTGATGGTGAAGCCACTTCATTGTCTCCACAAACCTCAAAGCACATTCATTGATACAATTTCCAATGAGCTATTTCTGGGTCTTTTGCTAAAGTTGCTTTCAAAATGTTGAAGACATATGTTGAAGGCATGTCTCCTCTCCCAGTGGCTGCCATTTCCCCTCTTTCACCTTTTGCCCAGGAGTGATAGAGAGGGATCTCTGTGTGTGTGTGTGTGTGTGTGTGTGTGTGTGTGTGTGTGCGTGCTGTGATTCGAGGAAGTGCAGAAAACTGTCGGAATGTGGGATCACCCACAGAATCCAGCTTCCTAAGAATTTAAGCTTTTAATTCCTTAAAACAACAGCTTTTTTAGGAGCATACACTTGAACATTTTGATCAGTGCCTTCTGAAATCTTTGAAGCCGGAGGAATTGCACATTAGGATTTCTAGTGGTTGGAGTATGGGGCCTTAATGCCATGTATAGGTCATGGCATGGTTGTTAGGAACACAAAGCATGTAAACTAACACAAATTTACTGAAAAAATTCTGCAAAAAATTCTGCCGTAAGTAATTCTCACAGGCCACACAACCGGGTTTCTCAGAGAATTTTGGTTTCTCCAAAGCACAGAGAAACTCAACAAATGTTGCTTTTTGTGACTCACAAATGAAGAAAAACACCCTTGCTGCTGCTGTTTTTGTTTTTTTTATTCAGTATTGAAAACAGTCCTTGGCTTGTGTGCTGCTGCAGTAATGGACTGTGGCTGTGCCATTTGCACTGCCTTTGTAACAGCTTTGTCTGTTTCCTCTTTCCTTAGCCACTTGCCCCCCAAATCCAGCGACACCTGGGCTCTAAAATACATAGCTATATGTGGGTGCCCACTTTCTCCCCACCATTATAGGGCAAGCCAGTAAATCTATGAAGGCACATTTCAACTACTTGACTACCTGAGTGCTTGGTCAACAAAGCTTGTACTGCCTCATCTAGAATGTCCCCACCACAGACCATCTCTCTTTCTCCTTCCTTCCCCCTCTCTTTCATTCCGCTTGCTTGTTTTTCCTGGGTGGGGTGAGGTAATAAAAGGAAAAAGGATTATTCTTGAGAGAAATGGCAGGGGACTTTTCATTGCTCTACTGCCATCTGGTGACAAAGAATGAGAGAGAGTGGCAAAGCAATGTACACCCAGATTTTATGGCCACGACAGATCTTTCAACCAATGCTACGTTTAACAGGATGGCTGGGGGACAACTCTGCGCCCTATCTTCTATGCCAAGATGCTGCTATTTAAAGAGCTGTGTCTTCAGCATCAGGTCGGGTCCCAAAAAGCAGCTCCGCGGTGACTTTGCCGTCGTATTTGGGCAGATTACCCCCAAAATCTGCTGGCAGGATATCGGCATCGATCTCTCGGTAGAAGGTGTCGAGTTCATCGCCATGCACAAACACCTGAGTGCAAAAAGGAAGGCAGAAAGGTTGAGCTGAGAGATGCTGTGTAACTGGGGCCAGAGTTCAGCTATTTGAGCTATTATATCATATATAACGGGACACGGGTGGCGCTGTGGGTTAAACCACAGAGCCTAGGACTTGCTGATCAGAAGGTCGGCGGTTCGAATCCCCGCAACGGGGTGAGCTCCCGTTGCTCGGTTCCTGCTCCTGCCAACCTAGCAGTTCAAAAGCACGTCAAAGTGCAAGTAGATAAATAGGTACTGCTCCAGCAGGAAAGTAAATGGCGTTTCCGTGCGCTGCTCTGGTTTGCCAGAAGCGGCTTAGTCCTGCTGGCCATATGACCCGGAAGCTGTATGCCGGCTCCCTCAGCCAATAAAGCGAGATGAGCCACGATTGGACCTAATGGTCAGGGGTCCCTTTACTTTACTTATGATATATAATGACTTGAAATATATGTTTCAAATAACCTTGGCTAAAAAAACAACAACCTGAAGCTTTCCTTTTAGGAATTATAGGTGCCGAAATCCCAAGGGAGCAGAAAAGACTATGTAAGCGACCACAGCTGCGCAGGTGTTATTGGCCCAGAGATGGAAAGAAGATAAAGTCTTCTACCAGAGAAGAATGGCAGATGAAGTTGATGGACTATGCCAAAATGGCTAAAATGATCGGAAAAATCAGGAAGACCAAAATTTTAATAAGGAATGGGGGAAATTCATAACTTATCTTAAGGACCATTGTAAACAGCTAAAATCGTTAGCAGGATTGGAATACCACTTGTAGCTTAATGGTGAATTTTGGACACAATGGAGAGGTAAAAGATTTGGATCATCATAAAAGATGCAGGAGGAAATGATTAATAATAGGACCCACAAAGGGGAGGAGGGAAGTCCAAGAGATTCATTGGAATCTTGTTTTTATGTTCCATGTTCAATATATGACTAAAATTTTAATCTGAAAAACCAAATGAAGTATGTATGTATGTATGTATGTATGTATGTATGTATGTATATGTAAAAAATAGATTCTCAGCTATCATTTCAAAAGTGAAACATGTTTCTAGCCCATATGACTGAGTGGCTGGATATAATATCAACAAGTGATGCAAAATCGTAACACCAGGCGTTTGCTACCCTTGCAAGCAGCAGCTACGTGTGGGGAAACCTTTGGCCCTCCAGATGTTGCTGTACTACAGCTCCCATCATCCCTGACCATTGACCGTGCTAGCTGGGGCTGATAGGAGTTGCAGGCAGTGTGGCGTAGCAGTTAGCGTATCAGGCTAGAATGTGGGAGACCAGGGTTCAAATCCCCACTGGGCCATGATGCTCCCTGGGCCTAACTTAGATAACAAGGTGGTTGTGGGGATTAAATGAGGGGAAGAACCATGTACACCACCTTTTACTCGTGGAGAAACATGTGAGATACGAAAGTTGTTGTTTAATCAATAATAGATCAGCAGCATCTGCAGGGCCAAAAGGTCTCCACGCCTGCAATTCCTGGCAGAAGATGCCCAATCCCAGTAACATCTCATTTCTGCCCTGGCATGCTTGCATTCCTTGACTGACAATGCTGTATTCGTCTTCTCATTGCTCCTTACCCTTCTGCGGCATCACTCACCCTTTCCAGCAGTTTGTTTTTCAGGAACGGTTTCACCACGTTGTAGGTTGTGGTGAAGTACCACGGCTGGTGGATGAAGTGGACGGCCTTGAAACGAGCTGGGAAAGAATCCTAGGGATTTCCAAAAAGAGCACATGGTTAAGGCAGCCAGCCGCAAAAAAAGAATAATACAGTGGTACCTCTGGTTGCAAACGGGATCCATTCCGAAGGCCCGCTCGCAACATGGGCAGAACACAACCTGCGTCTGCCCGTGCAGCGATTTGCCGCTTCTGCGCATGCGCGTGACGTCATTTTGAGCGTCTGCGCATGCGCGAGCAGCGAAACCTGGAAGTAACCCTTTCCGGTACTTCCGGGTCGCCGCAGGACGCAACCTGAAAACACGCAACCTGAAGCAAACATAACATGAGGTATGACTGTAGTGCAAAGGTGAGACACAGCAGCTAGGCAGAGGGGACTTTTATTGCTTCAAAAGCCTGATTTCTGCTTTTTGGATGGGTGGAGGAAGAGAAGCAGTTCCCCTAATCCACCACTTGAGGGTTGTGCTCCTTGTATGGATATAAAGGGCACTTTGTGTCCAGGGGCCAAATACAGTGGTACCTCGGGTTACATACGCTTCAGGTTACACACTCCATTATCCCCGAAGTAGTGCTTCAGGATAAGAACAGAAATCGTGCTCCGGCGGCGCGGCGGCAGCAGGAAGCCCCATTAGCTAAAGTGGTGCTTCAGGTTAAGAACAGTTTCAGGTTAAGAACAGACCTCCAGAACGAATTAAGTACTTAACCCGAAGTACCACTGTACTCCATCCAGCGTTTTGGACTCTTTGGACAGTCAACCCCCTCACTCGAGCACTTTCCCCCCTGGCTTGAATTTGTCTCTGAACTGTGATAATGGCTGTGTAGACACCACGAATTTAAAGCACATTTTCCCACCAAGGAATCCTGGGGACAAGTTTTACTATGGGTGCTGGCAACTGTAGCTCTGTGAGGGGTAAAACTACAGTCCCAGGATTCTTGGTGGAAGGTGTACTTCTAATCTCTGGTCTGTACACAGGCAACATCTCTTGCTTGATGGGATATAGGGTGGAAACGGGAAGGGTGTCAACTGTTGGGGGGCTGGGATGATCGTTCACTTCTTTCCGCAATGATTTTCCTCGCCTTATCTGACCCTCCTTTGCTCAAGAAGCAGCCACGCCAAGTCACGCGGCACAGCTGCAACTCCCCGCTTGGCGCCCATCCACAGGATCGTGCCCTTCCCCAGGCCGCTCAGAGAGACACTGGCCAGGTGAGGCTCCAACCAGGTATACCTGGGGAGCACTGAGCATCTAGTGCTCTCGTGCCTCTGGCCTTGTTTACCACTGGCATGGAGTCCCTGGGAGGTTTCCCATAATAGGATGCAGCACATGGGTTCAAAAAGCACCACCACCAGTATAGGACATAGGAAGATATGTTCCTTTGACCGTGCTCTAGATGCCTCTACCTTCTCCTTAACAGGAACTGTTCACTATCGCGTTCCTGGCTTTTTAGTTCATTCTTTTAGCCAGATCTGGATGCTTTCCTGTTACAGATCTCTTCTCCCACCTGAAATTTAGCCAAAGGGCCAAATCGCACCATCACGCTCATCAGATTGATAAGTGATGACTTGCATGGGGCCGTGAAGGACCATAACCCTTTCTCTCCAGCACCTCAACTGTTCCTGTGAATGTTTCTGGTTGTGGCTACATCATCTTTTTGTTCCCGTTCCGAGCACCAATAAGCAGCAGACTTTCATCACTCAGGTGCCTACATGCCTAGATAGAGGAAGCACCGTATTTTTCGTTCTATAAGTCACACTTTTCCCCCTCCAAAAATTAAGGGGAAATGTGTGTGCGTCTTATGGAGCGAATGCGGGCTCCATGGCTTCAGCAAAAGCAACGCGAAGCCTCTGAAGCACAGGAGGAATGCTCCCGCCGTGCTCCAGAGTCTTCGCGTTGCTTTCGCTGAAGCCTGGAGAGCGAGAGGGGTCGGTGCGCACTGATCCCTCTTGCTCTCCTGGCTTTGCTTTGCTGGAGAGGCACTGCGCAGCTTTCCCTCTCTGCACAGCGCCCCTTCAGAGAAGCGGGAGGAGAAATGGAAGGGGCTCCGTTTCTCCTGCCGCTTCGCTGAAGGGGCACTGTGCAGAGAGGGAGAGAATTTTTTCCCCTTGTTCTCCCCCTCTAGAACTAGGAGCGTCCTATGGTTGGGTGTGTCCTATAGAGCGAAAAATACGGTAATTCGTAGGCGAAAGGACTTTGGCTGCAGTGGCAAGCTGGCGAGAAGAAAATTGCTGCCACCTGAATGTGTTTTGCATGGGGGAATATACTGTACAGGGGCAAGGCTGTAGATTGGACAAGAGTCCAAATCAGTAGAAGGCAGCTTCCTATGTTTCTACAAAGGAACTGTCCAGGGTTGGTTGACATCATTGATGACACACAATGGTCATGTGATATGCTGCTTGCCCCCTGTTTCTAGGAATGCCTCTTGCATAACCGGTAATCTATGGGATCCAGGTTGTCTTCACTGCTTTCTAGGGAGGGCAATAAGGCAGACTCACCTGCAGCATGTCCACCATTTTCTTCAGTTCAGATGGTTTAATGCCAGAGGCCTGCTGCATGGTGAACCCATTAAAGTTCTCAATGATGCAGAAGCCATTGATTTGCGTCTCCTCGTTCTCTAGCAGCTTCTCTAGGATCACACAGTAGGCGCGAAGAATCTGGATCAAAACACATGGGGACAGGAGCTTATGTCTAGAACTCTGGCCAAGTTGATGGATTTCCTTTCTCCCATGCCTTGGGAAACAGGCAACCTTTCTGTACAATGCTGCTGAAGTCAGTATTTATTTTGTTAATTAAATTTCTATGCCTCCGAGGATCACAGGGCAGTTTACAATAGAAAAACACACACAAAAAAACCAACAACAACATAGTAACAAACAAAAACAATACCCCCCCCAAGCCCAAAATGGTGTTCCACCTTGCAGAATGCAGAGCCAATGTGGAGAAACTTTGACCCTCCAGTTGGGGGCAGAGTTCAGCTATCTGAGATTCTCAGCTTTCATTTAAAAAGCTAAGTATGTTTCTAGCCCATATGACTGAGTGGTTGGGATATCTAACCTTAAAAACAGTCAACAACTGATGCAAAAGCATCACACTAGGAGTTTGCAACCCCTGCAAGCAGCAGCCAGGTGTGAGAAACCTTTAGCCCTCCAGATGTTGCTGAATTTAGCACTTGCATCGTCCCAGCCATTGGCCATGCTTGGTGGTGCTGTTGAGAATTCAGCAACATCTAGAGGACCAAAGGTTCCCCATGCCTGTCCCTGAAGAAGCACCTGAAGCACCTTGATGAGAAGCAGTAGCTTGCAGCAGGAATGGGGAATGTTCTTGTATCGACGGTTGTTTTCCCTTGGGGATAATCTTTCAGGAGCATCCTTGCACTAGCGAGAGGTGCTCCCTCCTTGTCTAGTCAGTCACCAGAGGCAAGGCAGACTGCCCTTGCTAGAGGGCTGAAATAGTTGCAGGAGGGCTTCCACCACCACCACCTTCCATTGCTCCAAGAGTCAGATTCTAACACAAAAAGAAAATAGTCCTGCACAGATATGAAGCACCTATCACATCAGGCCATTGTTCACTACCAAGCATCCCATACCAGGAGGTGGGTCAAATATACAAGAAAAGAATGAGACATTCTGGTGTCTTATTTAGTTGCTGTGTATGCTTGTACAAACTTCCACACTTGACTCTCCAGGTGCCATTGAACTCCCAACTCACATCAGCTCCAACGAGCATGGCTAGTGGTCAGGGATGGTGGGAGATGCAGTCCAGGGGTGGAGAACCTCAGACCTGGGGCCAGTTGTGGCCCTCTGGATTTCTCTTTCTGGCCCATGGAACTCTGCAAAGGCCACACCCATCACTAACCCACCACTGGCCCCACTTCCACCCCACCACTGGCCCTTGGAAGGTTGGCTAGAAGGGAATGTGCCCCTCGCGGTGGAAAAGGTCCCCCACTCGCTATTGTAGCTCAGTAACATACGGAGGCCACAAGTTAGAAGAAGAAGAAGTTTGGATTTGATATCCTGCCTTTCACTCCCTTTAAGGAGTCTCAAAGCAGCTAACATTCTCCTTTCCCTTCCTCCCCCACAACAAACACTCTGTGAGGTGATTGGGGCTGAGAGACTTCAGAGAAGTGTGACTGGCCCAAGGTCACCCAGCAGCTGCATGTGGAGGAGCGGAGACGCGAACCCGGTTCCCCAGATTACGAGACTACCGCTCTTAACCACTACACCACACTGGCTCTCAGTTACCCATCCCAGTGGTAAGCGTTGGTAGTTTAATAGTGGGGGGAGCACAAGTGCTTGCAGTGTAGGACCTCTGCTCAGAGATGCTCACCTCATCAAAGGTGATCTCTTCGTAATCCCAGTTCTCAATGTTGAACAGCAGCACCACCCGTCCATACTTGTCCCTGTTGGCCAAGATGCCTGGGTAGCCAGCCTCAATGGTGCTGCGCACAGCCTCGGGAGTCAGGTTTTCGAAGAGCTCTGGATACTGCTGGCGGAAGTTGACATAACCTGGTGTGAGGGGGAAGAAAGATGGAAATGCTGAGCATGGGAGGAGAGACTGAAGCATGGAGCTAGATTAGGAATGGGTGAAGCTCCTGAGGTTTTATTATCTGGCTGGGTTTCGCCAGGCACTCTGAGTGGTTTCCAGCTTGTATTAAAACATAATAAAACATAATTAAAAAATCATCCGCAGCTAGCATTGTCAGGGATGATGGAAGTGGCAGTCTAGCAACATCTGGAGGCCCACTGGTTCGCCGTCCTTGCACATGTGCCCCACCCTTGCAAGGAGGCTATGTGCTTAAATGGTGGGGCTATCAGGGCAGAACTTCAGGGCAGAAGCTCAGGACCCCACTCGGCAGAAGGAGGAGGGTCAGCTAACATAGCAGTGATGTCTCGTCACATATTGAGGTAAGTAATGAAACCAGGCAAAGATCTCAGAGGAAGGTCAGTCGCTTGGTGGGAATGTGTCTGCTTTGCCTGCAGAAGGTTACAGGTTCAATGCTCGACATCTCCTGGTAGGTCTGAGAAAGAACCCTGGAGAGCTGCTGCCAGTCAGGGTAGACTAGGGTGAGGGAAACTGGAAGTTTTGCAGTCAAAACTAACAATGCATATTTTTGCTAGTTAGCACATGAAGGGGTTAAGACCATAGAGCTGTGTTGCTGATAGGCAGACTCAGACCATAGAAACGTAATTGGTAGAGAATGCTCTGTGTGATGTCATTAACACTCCTCTCCTGGGAGGGAAGGAGCAAATAAGTATTTCCTGATCCTTTCCCCTCCCCCTCTCTCTTCAACCAGCCATGGGAGCAACCGTCTCTCCACATGTTCTTGTATCAGGCACATGCCTGAAGTGGTTTTGGCTGTAAATACAAGTATTTTACTTGCATTAGTTTTTACTGCTGTTGCTGATTGACTGTGAGTAAACTATACATTTTAAAATTGCTTTTCAGTCTGGAGCCTATTTCTTTGATAAACAGGGAAACAAAAGGGGGACATCAGCCTAACGACTAATTCCTGTGCTTCCAATTAAACTTGCTCAGATGGGAGTTATAAACTCTGCTGAGAGGGCTTTCTCTCGTGGGAGTATCTGCAAAAGCCCTGTATTTTGAAAAAAGGTTTGCAGTCCCATTTTCTCTTTGTCTCAACCCACACACACGGGGCCTGCAGAGGGATAAAAGATAGTTAATGCATCCCCTCACCTACCTAATAAAACCCATCAGTAACCACTGCGTTCCTGATATTGTTGGACTCCATCTCCCATCAGCCCAACATGGCCCATGATCAGTGATGAAGGGATCTGTAATCCAACATTGAGGGATGGGGAGGACAGGTTCCCCATTCCTGGTGCAGACAGTACTGAGCTAGATGGGCCAAACATATCACTCAGTACAAGGCAGCTTCTGATAAGCCCACTCCCACTGCCCCCCCCCCCATAATATCATGAAGTGCAAACTCTGGAATTGCCTAAGTCTTCCACAGTACTTGGGACGCGGGTGGTGCTGTGGGTTAAACCACAGAGCCTAGGACTTGCCGATCAGAAAGTTGGATGTTCAAATCCCCGCAATGGGGTGAGCACCCGTTGCTCAGTCCCAGCTCCTGCCAACCTAGCAGTTCGAAAGCACGTCAAAGTGCAAGTAGATAAATAGGTACCGCTCCGGCGGGAAGGTAAACAGCGTTTCCGTGCACTGCTCTGGTTCGCCAGAAGCGGCTTAGTCATGCTGGCCACATGACCTGGAAGCTGTACGCTGGCTCTCTCGGCCAATAAAGTGAGATGAGCGCCGCAACCCCAGAGTCGGCCATGACTGGACCTAATGGTCAGGGGTCCCTTTACCTTTACCTTTTACCACAGTACTTAAAACCTGTTGCTTCAGGACTCAGGAACCTAACTGGGTTTATTTATTTTTTCATTCCCCACCTGCCCATCTACTTTCCTTCTCAGTAAAAACTAAATCATTCTGCCTCCTTATTTTTCTCATGCCTGTTTACTAACATCAACCCAGATTTCCATTCTGCAGGGGGCAGGAATAGCAGGGGTAGTAACTTGTTTCGCTTGTTTCCTGTTAAGAGCCATCAGGCGTGAAATGAGGAAGCGTAGCTTGGGGTGGTTAAATAAAAACGGGCAAAAATCCTTCTCTTGTTCTTCATCTCCGTCGCTAGTTTTGTTAATTACTGCCCTGTTGCATAAACAAAGGGAGCTCTGAAATAGAGCCAAGCAAATATTTTTCTTCTTCTGCAGCATAATCTCTCCAGTTTACCAGAGTCCAGGACAATGCCAGTAAAATCCCTCTCAGAGAGAGAAGGGGGGGGGGGGACACAATATAAGGTAACAATACACAGTGGAAGCACCCAAATGGAGAAAAACCTCTTCCTACAACCTAACTTTGGGTTTTGCTGGCAATTAAACGTGTTGCCCTCTCACTCCTCCTCTTTTCTTTTTAATAGGCTAGATAAATACAGTGGTACCTCAGGTTAAGTACTTAATTCGTTCCGGAGGTCCGTACTTAACCTGAAACTGTTCTTAACCTGAAGCACCACTTTAGCTAATGGGGCCTCCCGCTGCTGCTGCTGCGCCGCCGGAGCCCGATTTCTGTTCTCATCCTGAAGCAAAGTTCTTAACCTGAAGCACTATTTCTGGGTTAGAGGAGTCTGTAACCTGAAGCGTATGTAACCTGAAGTGTACGTAACCTGAGGTACCACTGTAAGCCAATATCACCCGCCCACTCCCTATGCTACCCTAAGGAAGGGTGACTACAGCATACCAACAAAATTTGACTGGTTCTGTTTGCGTGCCCAGAATCCCCACCTTTAATCAGATCATAAGCCCTGCTGATGTCAAATTTACGGGCTCGGATGAAACGCAGGAAGAAAGCATCATCCTTTCCTTTCACTTTCTCAGCCACCACCTTGCAGATGTCCTCTCCTCCTTTGGCTTTCTCCTGCACCAGTTCCCGCAGCTCTTTCACAGCCAGCTCACGCTTCTCCAGGGTCTCGTTCAGTTCGTCCTTGGCCTGTGGAGGAGAAGAGAATCTGGACAGTGTCTCAAAGGTAGATGATGTCACTGGAATGGGACAATACCTGCTTTCCCTTCTCTCCCAGGCAAAATAGCACTTGTGTGCTCATATTCAAGGAAATGTTCTCCTAAACAGAAACATGTTTGCTAGCTGTGACTATTGGTCTCATGATACTGTATCTGGCATGGCCCTCAGTGCTCAGCCAGTAATTTTTCTTGCCCTAATGCTGGGAACGTCAAACTTCCTTCCATCGCTGAGCCCTATTCTATATCAACTTGTCTTCTAAGCAACACCAGAACATCTGCCATACAAGCCTAGAACACAGCAAAGGATTCTGGCCTATGTTGTTAATATTTCTGTGGAGTGTCGGCCAGGTCTGTTGACTATCACCATTGCCCCCTAAAACTAGAGTATATATAGAACAACACACCTAGCATTCCACTTGTGGTTGTACTATTCAGGAAGAAAATTGGTGGCAGTGAACTAAAATGGCTTTTGTCTGCTATTGCTAGGCAACTCACTGAGGAGCCACCAAAGGAAATACTTTTGCAGACAACTGTCCCAATGTATTTTGGCATACCAAGCAGTAAAATAGCAAGGAATGTCCAGCCCAGCTCACTTTAATTAGTTTTCACTGTAGAATCCAAGTGCTGTCATTTCACATAGCTAGTATGAACAAAATCATATCATTTTCTGGATATTAAGTGGGCTGGTTCACAGATCCTATATTGAGCAGCAGGTTAAACTAAAAGGCCTCCAAGATACCACATATCTCAAAACTTCTATGGGCATTCCAAAAAATTCCATTAATTAAAAATGACCCATTATATATACCCACAGTTGCCACTGGTATGGAAGAAAGGGCATTCACAAGGTAAAGGTAAAGACCCCTGGATGGTTAAGTCCAGTCAAAGGCAACTATGGAGTGAGGTGCTCATCTCTGCTTTCAGGTTGAGGGAGCCGCCATTTGTCCGCAGACAGCTTTTCTGGAGCATGTGGACAGCATGACTAAACCACTTCTGGCACATGGAACACTGTGACGAGTGCCAGAGTGCATGGAAACGCCGTTTACCTTCCCGCCGCAGTGGTACCCATTTATCTAATTGCACTGGTGTGCTTTCGAACTGCTAGGATGGCAGAAGCTGGGACAGAGCAATGGGAGCTCACTCCTTCACGGGGATTTGAACTTCCGATCGGCAAGCCCAAGAGGCTCAGTGGTTTAGAACACAGTGCCACCCGCGTCCCCAATGAAGGAGACTATAATGTGATTGATAGCACTTCCACCAAATAAGTATATTGACCCTTACATATGCCTACAGGACTCCCGTGAAGGCTATATAAATTATGTTGGTATACAGATTCAAATCATTTCAGGCCCTGTGCATTATATTTATTGTCAAACGATCAATGTGAGCTTAGAAAAATATCTTCCAAAAATACCTTCCAATCAGCAATATGAGCTTGGAAAAATATCTTCCAAAAATACTTTCTGATCAGCAAGCCCAAGAGGTTCAGTTGTTTAGACCACAGCGCCACCCACGTCCCTGGCATTCACAAATAATCCCTTGGCAACCTCAAAAGTAAGGTGAGTGTGACCAAAAAAACCATGCACTGAGCGCCCTGAACGCTTCCTCTCCATTTGATCATTTTCATAACGCAATTTATTTTCTCATTAATTGATGGAGAATGGTAAAAATGCAAGAGTGGGATTTTCAGCACAGCAGTAGGAAACCCTGAGAAAGACATGGCTTTGGTCTGACCTAACAGGACTTATGCTCTTAATTAGCGACTTCTGCCTTTGATACAATTGTATGTAGGAAATTAAACAATGGGCACATTGCAGCCCTTTGATGATTCTTGCATAAAGCAGCCACCACACTGGGCCTCCCTGTAGGGTTGTCTCTGCCTCTACATCAATGTCAGCATCAAACCTGGAGCGCCATTTTTCCAACCTTCTCCTTTAGCTCTTTGTGCTTTTCAAGGGAGAACAAGGTAACCGCCGTAACAACTGTTAGGACTGCCAGTGATGGACCTGGGCTGTGGTTCATCTCTGTGGCTCAGAGCCTAGCAGAAGCCCTGGTGGACCCAGGACCCAGGACGCATGTGTGTCTGTGTGTGTTCCCCTTTGTCTTCCCCCCTGCTATGACCCTCTGGTCTCCACTGAATGTTACATGACATGAACAGAGGCGTACTGGTTAAATTGCAGTGGAACAGCCATGCAAAACAAGGGCAAACTTCAAAGAAGGGTCCCTGATACAGGCCTTGAAGGATTCTTAGCAAACCCTGTTGGCAGGGAGACGAGGCATAAAAATTCAGTTTCTGTTTTCTCAGGAAGGTAAGGCAACAGTCTCACGATGGACCACAGCTCATCTTGACATCACTAAAACCTCTTGTTCTCTCTCACACACAGAGCTACGTGAGTAGTTAGTTTTTGAAAGGTTAATTAGCCACGTTGAGCTCCATGAACAGGCCACCCTCTGGAATCATCAACAGCTCTCAGTCCCTGGTCTTTGGCCTTCCCTCTCCACCCCACCCAGCGATGCTCACCTTTTGCAAGGTATAGTCAGGGATTTTCTCACACTTCCCAAAGACGCGGCCATGGTCCTTGGTGGTCAGCCTCTCGAGTTTGGAACGCAAGGCTTGCTCCTCCTCAGAAACGATCCTGAATGTGCCAGTCTAGGGGTGAAAGCACAAGGGGGAAATGAACTCCTGACTTAAAACATCCCCATCATGTCAACTGCTCATGCAAGAACTGACAAAACTTGCATAATACTTGGCACCCTATGTAAAAAATATTGACTCTAAAAGGAGAAGAACTGTGAATATTTTTGCAGCAGGGTCCTTACAGGTATCTCAATAATAATAATAATAATAATAATAATAATAATAATAATAATAATAATAAATAAATAAATATTTGTACCCTGCCCATCTGATTGGGTTTCCCCAGCCATTCTGGGCAGCTTCCAGCATATACAAAAACTATCAAAACATTTAACATTAAAAACTTCCCTATACAGGGCTGCCTTCAGATGTCTTCTAAAGGTGGACCCAATCAGCATGAAGGGATTTTTTTCACCACTGTACACCTAAAGCAGAGCATTTAGGAACTGAAAACATAGTGTTTTCTCTTTCCAGAGTTTGGTGCCCAAGTTCTGTTACGTACAATCGAACTTCATGGAAAACACAGCGTAAGACACTCAGAAAGAAGATAGTGGAGCAGTCCAAATCTTTTTTGTCCATGTACACACACAGAAAATTATCACTTTATCTGAAAGGCAACTCGTGGAGATTTGCAATGATCGTTGCAAGGCATCCTTAATTACTATTATTGTACAATATTACTATATAAACTTAGAAGGTTGCATAATGTTTGAAGGGGTGTGACTGTCAGGGAGATGGCTTTAACTATCATGACCCTGCGTGACTGAATTTGCCACTACACTACTGGCTGTAGATCAGTGGCAAAGTGCGTACTTTGCATCTAGAAGGTTTCGGGCTCAATCCGGGGACTGGTGGCAGGGTGACAATGAGTGGTCAGAGGAAGAAGAGGGAGCAGACTGGGAGGAGGAGGTGTCAGAAGTAGAAGAGGTAACAGGGTTTAGTGAGCAGGGGAAATCTGTGGCAGATAGAAGTACAGAATTGGAAGCAGGGGTGGATGCAGAGAGGAGGGAGGCCAAGAGGCAGAGATGAGTCAGGCTGGGTGTCTTCTCCTCCTGCTGTGACAAGCTCCCCTGCCCCCTTGTCTTCCAGGATTAGAAGAGGTGTGAAGAGGGAGGAGCAGAGACAGGCACATCGGTGGAGTCTCAGATTGCTTGGGAAAGACCTGAGGAAGGTAGAGATTTAGGTAACTGCCTCATAGGGGCAAAACCCACTGAGAAGAGTCGCTGTCCTCATTAGGCCTGGCATTCCTGGGCAGGTCTTATTTCTTCTGAATCACTTACTCCGTGTGATTTATTCCTGATACCTGCTCCTGACATTATGCATCTTAGAGGCAGAGCTCCCCAATTGCCTGTTACTGTTCATCTACCTTTTCATTTCATCTGGGCTGAAGCAAGACAGAAGCAGGTGTTTATTGTGGGCTCAACGCTGCTCACAAATGTAAGGTTTTTGCAGTGTGCCCACGCAATGGCATCGGCATAAAAAGGCCAGTCCAGATTTGCCCTATCCATGGAATATCTTTCCATTGCTTTGGATGGGCTAAGATGCTTTGGAAGGGCTTTCCCCCAAAACTGCAGCATATAAATATTCAACAACATTTTCTCATGGTAGGTAGCTTCCTGGATGCAGCCACTATTTGTCCCCTGTGGCAAAGCCAAAGTGACATTGTCATCAGCGCTGGTCTCAGCATTGGTAGCGGCCTGAGGGTGTAGAAGACTGATGCTAGCCCTGCTGAGAATCAGGAAAAGGGAACAAATGGAATGGAACAAGCAGGATCTGTACTCACCACTGAAGTCATGTTGCCGTTTTCCTAATCCACGCAACCACTGAAAAGAGAGAATGAGGATGGTCAGGCTAACATCACCAGGAGGCAACACACTGACACCTGTTGTAGTTCACTCTCTGGTTCAGAGAGATCTGACAACTTTCCGCAGCTGAGGAGCCTTCAGAATCCCAAGTCCTCCTTGAAGGTTCTAGAGGAGACCTAGTGAGACTGTCACCCCCGCAGGAAGTCCCAGCCTCTTCTCATTACCAGGAACTTAATTTTCAGATAACATTGCTGGGCCGCCTCCTTTAATTATGTCTTATACTTATACAGTCCCCAAAGTTTACTTTCTCTCTTAGGTTGCTAAAGGCTTCCAGCTGCTAGCCTTTGTTGATTGTGGAACATCCCAGTTATATGGCTTTTACCACTCCTCCTGTTTGTTTGAGTCTTTATCTACTGATAAGGGTGGGGCCAACATCCCTGTCCTGTGCACACGTCAGCTAATGTCCTGATTGCCTTTGTTTATCCTTGGCCATGATGGGTACAGAGACAGCTGAAGACTAGCTAGCAGGACCAGTAGTCAGGGATGATGGGACATACAGGAAGTCCTATTAAACTTGGTGGCAGTAAACATGCATTGGAACTGGCTTTTTTTGCCTTATTTCAGTGCCAGCGCAATATGCAGAAGGTCTTGGGTCCACTCCCTGACATCTCCAGTTAGCAAGGGATGGGAGAGATCAATTTCTGCCCTGGAGAGCAGCTGCCTGTCAGACTTGGCAGTGAAGGGCCAGATGAACAAAGGATATGCCCTGGCATAATGCAGCTTTTAAGTTCCTGTGTTCATAGATAGGTTTGCTACATATGAGACTACATGAACAGGCTGCCGGTAACTTGTTACACAAGATTGTGCAATCTCTTGCACCACGAGTTTCTGCTAGTGCAACTGTTGCACTGGAGAGATAGCACAGGACAGGATAGTACACACCCCGGAAATGATCTCTTTCAGCTTCTGCCTTCTGGAAGAAGGTATAGGGTTATAAAGGTCAGGACTAGCCGCCTGAGAAACAGTTTCTACACAAATGCAATTCTGGTTCTAAACACAGCATAAGGAATCTCTATAGTATATTGTATTTTAAAATGGGGTTTCAGAGTTTTTAGGGGGTTTTGAATGTTTTATGTAGTTTTTCAGTTTCATTGTTCTGTATGGGACAATGACAATAAAGATATCGTATCGTATTGATTCCTCCGTTGTGCAACACTGAAACTCGTCCATCTGCTAGCTCAGCAGGCCTGGACACAGCTCACAGAGTTCGAACGGGTACATAGCGGTTGTCTAGTCCAACCCCATGCAATGCCGAATCTGCAATATAGGGTTCCAAGCAGAGCATCCCTGACATGTAGACATCTAGTCCTTGCTGAAACACATCCAGTTGTTTTTAACGACTGGGCTGCGTTTGCTGTGATTTGAAGCAGTATTAAACCTGCAGCACCTATACTCTCCCAACCAACAGTAACAAGAAGGGTTGCAGCGGCAGAATCTAAGCTGAAAAAAAAGAATCTCGAAATACTCACCAGGGAGGTGAAACACTTCCAAGAAGGTCAGTGTGCAATCCAGGCAGAATCACCGTAGTGAATAAATTGAACATGCAACAGGCAGCAAAGAATCGAGAAAAGGCTGAAGTGCAACAAGAGGAAACCCAGGCAAAAGCTTTGTAGAGTCACCGGGCTGGGATTAGACCATCACAAGGCATCGCTCGCAAGAGCTCTCTAATTAGGTCAGCACAAACCAGGCGAGGGACCCCATTAAAAAATTACAAAAGGCCGGCGAGGAGGGGGCGGGGGAGAGAGAGAGAGCAAGTGGTCTTGGCTCACAGAAGTTCATGGCGGGGAGGCTGGCAGCATTCTGGGGCCGATTAGCCAAGTATAAAAGCTTCTTATTGTATAACTGGGCCACACTCATTAGTGTAACATGCAGGGTGGAAGGAAGGGCTTTGGGGGACATTGCAGAGGGAGGGAGGGAAGGAGGGAAGGAGGGAAGAGGGTCCATAACTTCAGCAGGGAGGGGCTGTAGCTCAGGAGCAGAGCACATGTTTTGCATGCAGAAGGTCGCAGGTTCAATCCCTGGCATCGCTAGTTAAGCAAAAGTGGGAAAGGCTTCTGCTTTGGAGAGCCAATGTCCGCCAGGATGTCCACCAGTCTAGATGGACAAATATAGGCCCCATCTACACAATATGTTTAAAGTAGCATCATGCCACTTAAAAAAGTCATGGCTTCCCCCAGAGCAGCCTGGGAGCTGTATAGTGGAGTAGGACAGCTGGCGGGGGATCACATCTGGCAACCAATGTGCCCCTTTGGTTTCAGATAGTACATGGGTAGACGAGCCTTTTTAAATTGGTATGACGCTGCTTTAAGTGTACAGTGCAGATGAGGTCTTATTTAAGGTAAAGGGACCCCTGACCATTAGGTCCAGTCATGGCCGACTCTGGGGTTGCGGCGCTCATCTCGCTTTATTGGCTGAGGGAGCCGGCGTACAACTTCCGGGTCATGTGGCCAGCTTGACTAAGCCACTTCTGGCGAACCAGAGCAGTGCATGGAAACGCCGTTTACCTTCCCGCCGGAGCGGTACCTATTTATCTACTTGCACTTTGACGTGCTTTCTAACTGCTAGGTTGGCAGGAGCAGGGACCAAGCAACAGGAGCTCACCCCATCGTGGGGATTCAAACTGCCGACCTTCTGATTGGCAAGTCCTAGGCTCTGTGGTTTAACCCACAGTGCCACGGTCTTATTTAGGGCAAGTTAAAAAGCCGTTCTCTGATGTACATTTAAACAATAGGTTGCATCCAGTGCCAGCCCTACTGTGAGGAACCAGAACTGATGGATTCATTCATCCCTAGTGTAGCAGCAGACCATGCTGAAATTCCCTCTTCTATGGGTCAATGCCAAACCAGGCGTTTAATGTCACCATACTTTGGCCCCTAGGTTCACTTTCAAGGGTGCTTCCAGGCTGCTGCTATTTTGGGGTGGGATTCAGTCACACACTGACAAATTCAGGTTGTGCAAATCAGGTTCTTCACCACCTTGTGCGATGAACCCCAATGGTGGAGGCGGCCTTGGCTCACCCCTAGTTCTTGTGAAACCCTATAGGAGCTCCTGAGTTGTTGCAAGATGGGACATGGCTGGCCGCCCGGAATATACACCTTTTCACCGCAGGTTCATCCCAGCCACCCTCCCTTCTTGTTTGCCCGTTACTGTGGACTTGGTTGGTTTCTGGTCCAGAAAGGAATTTTGATCCCAACCGCAATTTGTCTCTTAGTTGGGAGGTTTTCGCTTTTCCCTTAGTCAAGGACAAAATGTTTCTGGTTAGGTGTTAGTCTCTTCCTTGAAATTCCTGGGAGTTTACCTTAGTGAAGACCTCACTTGGAAAAACAATATAACTCAGGTGGTTAGGAAGGCTCAACAGAGACTCCATTTCCTCAGGGTCTTGCGAAAGAACAATGTTAAACAACCATTGATGACCTCCTTCTACCGGTCCACAATAGAAAGTGTCCTCTCATATTGTATCATAGTGTGGTACGTTGGCTTGACAGCCACAGACAGAAAGTCTTTACAGAGGGTGATGAACACAGCACATGATATCATGGGCTGTCCCCTGAGCCTGCTAAATGACATTGCAAGGGATCGTTGCCTTAGCAGAGTGAGAAAAATTCTCAGGGACGATTCACACCTCGGCCAGCACCTATTTAATCTTCTACTCTTGGACAGTAGATATAGAAGTATACAACAGGTTAAAAAACAGTTTCTATCCGTGGGCTGTTAGGCTGCTGAACGGAAAATAATATAGTGCAACTGACTTTCGGGGTTGGGGTTTTGTACGACAAGCACACAGAGTGCAATGAGATTGAGTGTTTGGCGGGGGGGAGGCTCAGTTAATTTCATTGTACACAGGTTGTACATTGACAATAAAGATATTAAATTAAATATTTACATATTCTTGTCAAAACTGGTGGAAAATGGCATCAGGCAGGCAGAGGCGGAGCTAGCTGCACCCAGGGTCGAGGCTAGCCACCCGCGGGGGCGGGGTGAGCGTCCCAGGGGGGCGGTGATGTCACCCCCCCCAGGGATGACACCCGGGGCAGACCACACCCACCGCACCCCCTTCCTCCTCCAGTGCAGGCAGGCAGTAACTGCTTAAGACGAACCCTCATATGCAGGGTTGCCATATTCCAAAAAGCAGAATCCCTGACAACCCCAGAAATAGTGATTTTTAAGCTTTTTGAGCTGTTTCTCATGCTTTTTCCATTGCATACGTCCGGCTTTCCCCTTACATTTTGCCGATTCTGCAAAATTCCTCCCCGACGCCATTTTTACATCCGAAAACCAGGACATGTCAGGAATTTTCCTAACATATGGCAAGCCTACTCATACAGGGTCTTGTGTGGTTGTACTATAGGCTGCAGCCTGGCTTGATGTTATTTTTTTATTTGCTTTAAAAAAAAATAGTTTAACAACAACAGCCGCAAAAAAATGCAAATATAACTTGATTCTGTGTTTCCTTTCTGTGTGCCCTTTGCTGTTGTTATTCTTTGGATTGTCATTTGTTTTAAAGTGCATTTCATGTTGCAATTTTAGATTGCTGTGGGAACTCAAGGAGAAGGGTGCACAATAAACAGAAATATTATAAATAAATGGTACTGTGCACGATTTCTTCAAAATGTGGTAAGCCAGCTCTGCTATGTTTGGGTGGGGGGCTCCTGCTTATTTTGTTGAATGGATCCCTGGACTTCTGCCCTATTCTGACAACACCGCTGGTACACAGTCTCTTTCTATGTAACCAGAACGGAAGACTCTGCTGAATTCTGACCGAAGAGAATAGGACAAAGTGTATTATCTTCACTGGCAGTAAAGACAGCAGTGATTATCAACAGTCACTTTTGCCTTCCTCTTTCAGTCCAGAGAGCTTCACACCAAAGGGGGCTTCCCGGGGGGCACAGTGGCAAAACGGATGGTGCAACGCTATGGGGAGCTTATGCAGGGCATGTTTTGTAACTGTGTTGAGGTTTTTATTTTTATTTTTATATATAGTTACATATTTGAACGAAGTAATAATAATAAATAAAGAAAAATAAATATGAACACCCCACCCCTGAGACCATTCCATTGTAACTATCCAACCTCCCAAAATTTCAACACCTCTTGTGATGCTTTAACCCCTTTCTGTTTTAACAGTACAAATTCTACAAATGCCTCCCATATTTCCTCAAAACCATTTCTCCTGCATATTCCCCGTCTTACCTTAATAGTAAAGGTAAAGGGACCCCTGACTATTAGGTCCAGTCGCGGACGACTCTGGGGTTGCAGCGCTCATCTCGCTTTATTGGCTGAGTCATGTGGCCAGCAGGACTAAGCCGCTTCTGGCGAACCAGAGCAGCGCACTGAAATGCCGTTTACCTTCCCGCCGGAGCGGTACCTATTTATCTACTTGCACTTTGAGTGCTTTTGAACTGCTAGGTTGGCAGGAGCAGGGACCACGCAACGGGAGCTCACCCCGTCGCGGGGATTCGAACCAGCGACCTTCTGAATGGCAAGTCCTAGGCTCTGTGGTTTAACCCACAGCACCACCCACGTCCCGTCTTACCTTAATAGCACATGTTAATTTATCATTAACAGCTATATCTCGCACCTCTTTATACCATCCTTCCATTTTATATTCACCTTGCCCCTTCCACTTCCTAGCTGTAAATATTCGCGCCGCTGTCAATAAATTTGTGAGAAAGTCCTTCGTAGCCTGCGAACCTTCCACCCCCCCCCCCCCATGTGTTGAGATTTAAGGATTTGAATTCCATTATCGCCAGAACTGTGGCTGAAAATGAGTTTCCATTGTGAGGCAGGGATAAAGGGGGAGAGAAGAGGTACAGGACTATTTATTGGTGGAGCTGTGTGAACAAGGCATGGATGGGGTTCAGCCAAAAGCAACTCAGATCCCGCCCCCCCCCCCAATCATCATGATTTAGCATCTAGAGATTTGAAACTTGTATGAATTATATTAGCACACAGTGCTCGCAAAGCAACTGTTAAGCAACTGCATGTTTGAACCAGTCTTCACGCAACCAACTTGGAATGGTACTTTGTTTTGTTTTTTCTAAAATAAATTGGTGCAAACTCTTTTAGCACGTGAAGATACGATGGATTGGATATAGGAGAATGAAGCAAACTGGTTACTGGCTTCCAGTGCTGTTGCAAGTACAGTATATAATCCACATTTGGGCACCCACCCCCCTAATATAACCCAGATGGGTACAGTAGCAAAAAGTGAAACATTGCCCCTTAGTCTAAAATTACCTAATTGTGCCACTGATGGCTTCTGTTCTCTTGTGTTAGCTCCCATCTCTGAACAGTTCAGGCTTTTGTGGAAAGCTTCAGAAATAAGCCGGTGTGTTTGCAACAAGAAAGGCCACTTAGGTTAATCTCTGCTTCCTTTTAAACATAGGTTGAAATCGCCTCATGGAACAAAGGCTTCCCCTTGTTGCTGGGTACTTAGGGGTTTTGTACAAAATGATCCAAGCCACGCGTGAGGCAAGAAAGAAATCCAGGAAAAGGCCAACCTGCAAGAAGTGTTACCCTCACTCTGATTTGGTTTCACGATGGTGATATTATTATTATTATCATCCTTCCTGGCAGGTCGTGAATGGGCTTTCTGTCCGAGCTCTTGGCAGCGAAGAAAAGTCACTCAAGGGTTAAGGCTGCACGGGACAACAGCAATTGGAACAAATGTTATGTAAATGAAATGTTAAAAAAAATAAATCAGATTGTTTTGCAGAGAGAGGTTGGATGAGGTCAGGGCAGAAGCAGATTCCCAGGTCTTGCTGATGTGACCCTCATTTGGGATGGTGGAAGAGAGAATATGACAGAAGGACTATGGGTTGCTTTCAACTAATGTATACTCAAAGGGTATGAGGGTGAAAGAGGAGAGCGCAAAATATGGTCTGAAGCTCAACATCAAAAAAACGAAGATCATGGCCACTGGGCCCATCACCTCCTGGCAAATAGAAGGGGGGGAAATGGAGGCAGTGAGAGATTTTACTTTCTTGGGCTCCATGATCACAGCAGATGGTGACAGCAGTCACGAAATTAAAAGACGCCTGCTCCTTGGGAGAAAGGCGATGGCAAACCTAGACAGCATCTTAAAAAGCAGAGATATCACCTTGCCAACAAAGGTCCGTATAGTTAAAGCCATGGTTTTCCCTGTATTGATGTATGGAAGTGAGAGCTGGACCATAAAGAAGGCTGATCGCCGAAGAATGGATGCTTTTGAATTATGGTGCTGGAGGAGACTCTTGAGAGTCCTATGGACTGCAAGAAGGTCAAACCTGTCCATTCTTAAGGAAATCAGCCCTGAGTGCTCACTGGAAGGACAGATCCTGAAGCTGAGGCTCCAATACTTTGGCCACCTCATGAGAAGAGAAGATTCCCTGGAAAAGACCCTGATGTTGGGAAAGATGGAGGGCACAAGGAGAAGGGACGACAGAGGACGAGATGGTTGGACAGTGTTCTCGAAGCTACAAACATGAGTCTGTCCAAACTGCGGGAGGCAGTGAAAGACAGGAGTGCCTGGCATGCTCTGGTCCATGGGGTCACGAAGAGTCGGACACGACTAAACGACTAAACAACAACAATACTCAAAGCAGATCCACTAAGATAAACAGGCATTGGGTCCATTCATTTAAGTGGGCCTATTCTGTGCGGCTGAATACAACACTGTATCCTTCACTGCCATCAGCAGAACCTACTGGATGACACCCATAGCCCAGTCTAGTCCAGTCCCCTTATAAAGCCATCCACGTCAGTGACCATCCCTGCCTGTATCCAGTGGGAGTGAGTTCCATAATTTAATTATGTGCAGTGCTAAGAAGGATAGTGGTACCTTGGTTCTCAAACGCCTTGGTATTCAAACAAGTTGGAACCCAAACACTGCAAACCCGGAAGCAAGTATTCCGGTTTGCGAACGTTTTTCATAAGCTGAACGTACTCGGTTTTGAATGCCACACTTACATTTTGAGTGCCACACTTCTGTTTTGAGTGTTACGCTGAGGTCTGTCTGTTTTTGCTATTTATTTTGCGTTTCTGTTTTTGCGGCTTTTTTGTTTTTGTGACTGTGTGGAACCCAGTTCAGCTACTGATTGATTGATTGATTGTGTGACTGCAGTAGATTGTTTATTGCTTTCATTTTATGGATCAATGGTCTCATTAGATAGTAAAATTCATGTTATATTGCTGTTTGAGGGGTTATTTTTAAAAGTCTGGAATGGATTAATTTATTTTGCATTACTTTCCATGGGAAAACACACCTTGGTTTTGGAACACTTTGGTTTTGGAACAGACTTCCAGAACGTATTAAGTTTGAGAACCAAGGTACCATTGTAATTTCTTTTATCTGTCCTGTTTCTTCCAGCATTCAGCTTCACGGGATGATTTCTTGTGTTCAGAGGGAGAAACACTCTTCTCTATCCATGCATAATTGTATAAAAAGTACCAAGAACTTGCTAAAAGCAAGAAGCCCCAAGCACTGCAACCGTTCTTCATCGGAGAGTCTATTTAGTGAGCGTCCTTTTTATCTGGTTTCTGTCCCTGTCCCCGCCTTTTTCCTAAATCGGCAGGCGGTAAGCCTCGAACGGGCGACCTTCCGATTACCGCGCCGGCCACCTTACGCGCTGCGCCACAGCACCATCCGGGGACTTAGCTTGCAGCGCGCGCGGGGGGGGGGGGGGGACAACGGCGAAGCGGAGGCGGCGCATGGGTTGCCTAGGGAAACGGAAGCTGTTCGGAGAGGGGCGGGACTCCGTTGCCGTGGCAACGCCGACGAAGTTCCAGGCGGGAAATTCGGCGCTCGGGGAAGTTTTGAAGGAAGGTGAGGCCGGGAAGCCGCGCCTGAGGCAAAACAGGGGAAGGGGGTCGGCAGCGGGAGGGGGCGCGGACGTGAGAGGGTCACGTGGCCGGGGTCGTGGCCGAAGGTGGGTCACGAGGCTGAGCGGTGATTGTTGGTCATTAGCCAAAAAATAAAAATAAAAAAATAAAATTAAAAAAATGACAAGTATTTGGGGCGGGGGGCTTCCTTTGAGCCAGGTTAGAAAAAAAAGGGGAAGGTGAAACGGTGTCTCTGAGCATGTGGAGAGTGCCTCTTTTGTTTATAACGATTTCTGTACCAATTTTTTCCCCCTACAGGGAGCTCAAAGTGGCATAAATGATTCCCACTCCCTGTATTTCCAGTTTTGTCAGCGTAACAAGCCTGTGAGGTAGGTTTGGCTGAGGGTTGAGATTGGCCTATTGAGCTTTATGAATGTGGTGTGTGTGTGTGTGTGTGTGTGTGTGTTGAAACCAGAGTCTTCCTAGTTGGCTGCACCATCATGGATACACCTGTGTCACCCCAGATAGGGAAGCTTGGTAGAAGATGTGAAAAGAAACCCAGCGGCTGCAGCAAAGTTGTGGCAAGTGGCTGTACGTTTGAATACTTTCCCACTCGCTGCAGTCGTACAAAAATACAAAGTCAACCCCAGCGTGTCATTAAGGAATCATCCAAACTTAAGTTCCACCCCATCCCAACATATATAATGCGTTTTTCTTAATTGGATTCAAACACATCCCCGCTTGTGGTGCAGTCCACAAAAAGCTTTACAGTTTGAGGCTGCTGTTTGCATCAATTTATCTTTCAAGGCCTTAGATACAATCTGAGTTTCCTCTGTTTGTTTCTGTAGGTTAAAGCTCTTTTTGCTAATTTTACAGATCACAAGTTTTTTTTGTTTTTGTTTCGCCAGCTCTATTAACAATGGACCAGAAAATCCTGACCTTAGCGGCAGATGAAAAAGCTGAGCAACTTCAGGCATGCCTGCAAAGCCTGAAAGAAAATGAGGTGAGCTGTTGTGATTCCCACAGTATTTCAGTTGGGGGGGGGGGAATCCACTGATAGGGCCCTTGTTTGGGACTGATTGTAAAGAGGTAAAGAGAACCTGTGGTCCTGTGTATGTAGCTGAATTCGCAACTCCCATCAACCCAAAACACATGGAGAACCACTCCTATCCCTTCATTTGGATATTGCTCATTCTCTTCAGTGTATTTGTTTCACCATCATGGCTTCCATGATCAGTATTTTTGTGTCCAAATTGTGAGGCATCCATATATAGTACATTAATGGACCTTTATTCATAGTTTGCTAATTGCACGAGTTGCAAGTCGCTAGATATTTGTATTTATTTCTGTTGTATTTCCGTTTCCTTCTATTAACTCATAGCTGTGGGAAGTCCCGTGCATTCGGGAAAATGGTAAAAATTGTGGTGACTCTGTCAGTGGGCAGCTATGCATCTGCCGTATGCCAAGGGTCTGCAACTTTTGCATTTTGCACTATACAGTATCTGGAACCAAAACAGAATCTCATGCAATTTGTATGTTTTTATACGTCTCCCTCCTCCTGTAATGTTACCTCCTGTACAGTTTTATGACAGCTAGATAATGTTGTTTTGCTTACATTTTTTATCATTGCCAAGTTAAGGTTGCCAAGTCTCCTGCCTTTTACTAACTGCTAATGACAAGTATATCCAATGCCTTTCTTTTTTTCCCCCTACCAGACTTTTGCTCCTCTTAGAAATCATAGGCAAGTGGATTGCCACTTCCAGTTTTTCATGGCCTTCAAGTGTTACTGTAGTACTGTATATAATTCACAAAAATATTTTTGGGTGCATTCATTCCTCTGTGGTTCTCCCTTTTCATGAACATGGTGTATTTTAACTGCATGTCAGGCTATCTAGTAACAGGCCGTTCATCTAGTCATCTATGATGAGTGGAGGTTGCTTCCAGGTGACCAGGCATGGAGAACTGAAAAAAGTTTAGGGTTAGGCAGCCACAAATGATTAATGTAAGTATGTGTCTGCTAGTAAATATTTTGGATGTATCTGCAAGGCCGTATTAAGAGGACGGTAAATTTATGTGCCTTAGTGATGATTGTATGGAAATTAGTACCTGGTTACACACAGTGTATCTATTATCCTTGGATGTAGAAGCTTAAAGTGATGATAAATGAATCTTGTGCTTCCTCCCTCCTTCTTGCTGCAGTTGAAAGGCTTAATCACAAAGCAGGCTTTGAAGGGAAAGGAGATTGGTGCCCTCCTGAGAGGAATCTTCAAAGGTACCACACAATCAATTGTGATAGACTGATCTATGAATCCGTTTTTTTACCCAACTGTTCCATGTTTGACATTGATATCTTGCAGTGCAATCCTAATCATATCTACTCAGAAGCAAGTCCTGTTGAACTGGGTTAGGATTGCAGCCTTAAGCAAGTACTTGAGTGTGGCTGCAATCCTATGTTCATTTACTTGGAAGTAAACTCAGCTGATGTCAGTGGGACTTGCTACTGAACAGAGAAATATGGGACTTTGCTGTAAAGAATCTTCTAGATTTTTTTTTTTAAGAGACATGCTGTGGACCAACTGAATGAAGTGGTCCCCAGACCACAGTTTGGGAACCCTTGTTCTGGACAGTATTGCTTGCAGGTGGGGAGAGTGAGAGTTCTTTTGAACTGGTCCCAGGAGTTGGGTTTCCTGATCACTTAAATGTGCCAGTGTTAAGTAATTCCATGTGGACACAACTGATGTTTATTTGTGAACGAGATACAAAAATATAGACTACAAAAGGGGATATTTTAATTTGGAGCTTCTGTTAATAAAGGAATTTGGGAGTCATGCAGAACCCTTTAGCTGTTTAAATTGCACAGAAGAAAGTGAGTAAATGGTCAGAGAAATTATTGAGAGTGTTGGTGAAGTCTAGGCCACCAGATGCTCTTTTGTCTCTTGTAAGAGCTGTCTTAAAATGTTTGCTCAAGTAACTTCTTTATTGTTTATTGGGAATTCCACTCCAGGTTCTCCTTGCTTCCAACAGACGGGTGTTGTTAGGAGGCTCAGCGTTTATAAGCATTGTGTCCAGTTGGTGGAGTCGGGGGACCTGCATGTGGAAGTTGCATCTGAAATTATACGGCTGCTTATGTTAGAGGTAGGAATGGAGTTATCAAGACTGGTTTCTCCAGCTCTGCAAAGTGTAATGGAGATGATGGTTCCCTTCCACTTCTAGATTCCGCACTTAAATTACATTGTGGTCATCTTCTGCAAATCCTGACCCTATGCATGTTGCGGAACATGCATGTTATCTAGTGGGGCTGATTTTCAAGACACTATGTGCGATTGCAGCTTTAGAGAGCAATCCTTAATTATTAAGAAGGGCAGGTAAGGAAGGGGCTATTTGATACTGTGGGCCTCCTTCTCTGCAGATGGAGGAGTCCCCAGTGTGGTGGAAGAAAGCGGTGCTGTGGTCACTGACTTGCCACCAATGCTATGTGTGTGGTGGAGCCACGAATGGGGACACATTGTGGGAGGCTGTGATTTTTCCAGATCCAAAGCTTCCTTGTTCCCCAGACACGGATTCTACACACATACGCACACGCCATTACTCTGTTCATCTCTTTGGTGATGAAATAATTTCCAGGTCATAGGTTTCCTCCTGGTGTTACACCTGTGGCTTTGACAACAGTTCAGCACAGTGTAATTTTGTAAGTGAGGCTTCTCCTACCACGTAGGTCTATGGCAGGAAACTTTTCATCTGCTCAGTTTCTGTGCTTGAAGTACAGGATCGGGACCCCACTGCACGTGTGCATATTTAACATGATCAAAGGTATCCAATCACCCATTCCCTCTCCCCTCCCTCTCATTATATATAATGGCCTGATAACTTCTGTTTCAGTGTATCTGAAGAAGTGTGCATGCACAGGAGAGCTTACACCTAAAACTACTCAGTTGGTCTGTAAGGTGCTACATTATAATTTTTAAATTCTTTTGGAAGGATTCTTTTAAAGACTTTCTTAGATCATATAACTTTTTTTTGAAGACTTGATTCTTTTAAGGGAGTTTTTAGGTTTTTAAGAAGAGTCTTTAACTATCTGTTTAAAGAATTGTTGTAATTTATTTTGACTATGGCAGACCAACACGGCTACCTACTTGAATCTATGATCAAAGGTGGTTTGTATAGTTAGAACATAGTTAGAACAGGTTGTTTTTGGCTAATGTGTCATGTAATAAATAAGTGATACCGTTAACTTCCTTTCACCCGAGGAAAGACATCCCAATGTGTTCATGCAACAACTATTTCTAATGCCGCTTTCACTGGCAACTTGAGATTGCATTTTTAAAATACTTTTGTTATTTTAGTCTAGAACCTCCCCCCCTTGGTGCATATTTTCATATGCATCTTCCCACATCTTGTCCCTCATTTTTCAGGCTCATGAGCTGCCAGGTTCTGCATTGGCTGACCTGGCAACTTCGTTTGTTGAAGCTATCAAAGGTGGCATCTTGCTCAGTGGCAGGTCTTTGGAGCTATTCCCTACAGTTCTGACTGCACTAGCGACAGCTAAAGAGACTCTGGTTTATGGGGCAGGTAAGCCCTATCCCTTCTTTCTTCCTTATTTTCATTTGACTAGCAACTTGTCCTAAGTGCCCTTGTACTGTGTGCTTTCCCACCCCTTTCCAGGTGAGCTGAGTGGGGAAGAGTTTAAGAAACAGCTGATCAATACACTTTGTTCCAGCAGGTAGGCATGTCTTCAGCAGGTCATGTACAGTTCTGTGCTTGCCTTTAGAATTGTTCAGAATGCACCAGTTTTATGTAAGCAACTCTTTGCTATGTTTTACCCAGTCAAATGTTAAACTCTGGTGCTGATTTTTATTGGTGTTCTTACTTGACTTTCCACCAAAATGGTGAGTTGCAACAACATAAAAATGCAATAGCAAAACCAGTTAAAACATTTTACAATCAGAAGAACAGGGTGGGTCCTAAATATATATTTTTAGGTGTCAAAGATCAGGGTAAAGAAGTGTGCCTGCATCATTTTAGAAAAACTATACAATAAAGGTGCAAGGCACACCTCTTTGGAGGGGGGAGGGGAATTCCACAGCTTAGGGGTTGCCACAGATAATTGCCTCTACTAGGCTGCCACCACTGAACTTCTGAGGCTCCTTCTGCCGGTCTTAACACCCAAAGGGGTCTGTAAAGAAGGAGATAGTCTTTTCAGATATTTGGGGCCTAAGTTTTTAGGGCTTTGTACACCGACATGAGGACTGTGAATCACATCTGGAAATGAACTGGCAACCTGTACAGGGTTGTTGCTTTCTTTTTCAGAAAAAGGGGGGGAAATTATATGTGTTCTAACTAGGACCCCAGCCAGTAATCTGGCTATTGAAGTTTCTGAGTCATCTTCAAGGCCAGCTATTGCAATTAGTCCAACTGTAGGTGCACTGGGGCAGAGACATCTCTCTCACCACCCCTTTATTTCACAAACTGTCATGTGTAACACAACTATCCCTGCTGGAAGTATTTTTTGTTAGTGCTTTATTTTCTGTTTTCAAACCTTCTGATTGATTTTTATATGGGCAGGTGGAGTCCTCAACATGTGATACATCTTTCCTCCATGTTCAGGTAGCCTCTCTACACTTTTTTATTTTCTTTTTTCATTTATGACTTGGGGAGCACTTTCAGAGGTGAGGGGGGAGCAGTGTCACTAGGCATGCAAGTCATAATCCATGCTTGCACTTTGGAAGAAGTTCTAGTTGGCCAAGTGTTTCCTAAGTGGGAAAGGTTCTTGATCCAAGGCTGATTTCTGGGATATACCATTTGGAGGCCAGTGTAGTGGAGACAGTATCAGACATGGAGCATGGAGACTTGGATTAAAATCCCCACTTAACCATGAATGATTGTGGGCCAGTCTCAACCTAACCTGCCTCACAGGATTGTTGTGAAGATAACTTGAGGGGTGGGGCTGCCTTGAGCCCCTTGGAGGAAAGTCGGGCTATGAATGTAAATCATAAATAATACTTGCTGGTATTTGTACCGTGGTGTTTGTGGACCCAGAGGCTTCTCTGCTGATGTTTTGGGCTGATGTTTGGGTAGATGATCTGGACTGGCTTTCATCTTTACTCTGCAGGGACATCCCACTGAGTGCAGAAGAGCTGCAGTTCGTGGTGGAAAAGGTCTTAAGGATGTTCTCTCAGTTGGACCTCCAAGAAATCCCCCCTTTAGTTTATCAGCTTCTGTTGCTTTCTGCAAAGGTAAGCTTTTTGGAAAATTTGACCAGGCTCCGCAAATCTCAAAACCTGGACCCTGCAGCTGACATGCAGTAGGTTCTGTGGATGACTCAGATCAGATAATGATGATGATGATAACAACAGCAATAAGTAATAATACTAATAATTATTATTTATACCCTACTCATCTGGCTAGGCGATTTCCAATATATATAAAAACATTATCTAACATTAAACATTAACAACTTCCAATTCAGCCCAGCATTGCCTAGTCTGATTGTTAGAAGTTTTTCAGGGTCTTGGGGAGAGATCTTTCCTGGTACCTGGTCCTTTTAACTGGAGATGCCAGAAAGTTTTAATCTGATACCTTCTGCATCCAAACATGCACTGCACTGCTGAGACATAATCTCGCTCCAAATGTTTGTATGAATGTTTATTGTTACTGTGCTTTATTACTGTAATACTGTGGTGCACTTTCTGTTTACTTTGTCTCGTGATCTTTCAGGGCAGCAAGAAAAACATTTTGGAAGGGATAATCAGCTTTTTCAATCAGATGGATAAAAAGCAAAAAGAAGAGCAGGGAAATTCAGAGTGAGTCCCCTCTTATATTCTCATTTTTCTGCCCTGATATTTGTTACTCTCTTTTCCCTGTAAGGACACCTTCGATTCTGGGGCAAATGTGTTGTCTTAGTTTCTCTGTGGTTGTCCTTATTCCATCCCTGCCACAACTGTCTTTCTATTTTTGGCCTCTCTGTGACTGATTCTTTTCAGATCAATGGACCTTGAAGAAGCCACAGTGCCCCTGGACCAACTTCGCCATGTGGAAGGCACTGTCATTCTGCATATCGTGCTGGCTATTACTCTGGACCAGGATTTGGGGAAAGAGCTAATAAAATACTTAAAGGTATATCAAATGCATAATGTTGATGCTAAGGATGTCACTGATATGCCAGATATTGGTAGCATTAATCTGTTTATGCCAATGTTAGATATAGTTTGGTCTGTGTTGATAGCAGTCTTCTAGGACTGAACTCACCCCATGGGACATTGTTCTGACCTAAGCTAATTGTGGCTTGGAATGCCAGTCACTCCTAGAATTCAGTGATGTCTTACCTGCTTTCATTTTTTTCAGCTGGGTGAAATGCTTGCTGGCTTTGGCACTGTGTTCCTGGTTGTTTTAAGCCAAACTTCTTTATGTCTGATTTATAGGGAGCTGTGGTGTAATGTCATCTTACCACATTAAACAATTGCATTGCTGAAACTGGCAGTTGAAATGGGGTGTGTGGCTCTGTGGGTCTGATGCTTGTTCCCAGGTTAATAAATTATGACTTATTAAATCAGGAATGTTACATCCAAATGGAGCCCCTCTTTTGCAGAAAGAGAGACACAAAAATCAACATAATCTGGCAGCCCTGCTCATGTTAACCCAACCACATGGACCTAGTGGCTGGACATGTGTCCTCTTTTTGGCTCTTTCTCCCTGCAAGACAAAGAGAAAGGGGTAGAAGGGAGATTCAGAATTCAGCTCTGCAGCATTTACACAGCTGTGGGAGCAAAACAGTCGCAAGCACTGCATTTATAGCAGAGCAGTTTCTCAAAGAGGACTGTGTTAGGGAGGCTATCTGCAAGATGGTCTCTTATCCTGTAAAAAGGAGAGCGAAAGGCTTTACACAGGCTTGAACCAACTCTGCTGCCTAACCATCCCCATCTTTTGTTGAAGTTTTGGAGAGAAAAGTATTTGGGGCACAAGGATCCAGAGGGGCTTTGAGAATGCTTTGAGGATGGCTCCTGCCATCCAAGTGCAAACTTGGCTTTTGACTTTTGTTTAGAAGAGCTGAACATTCAACCAAAGCTGAGAACTATGTGTCCAGATAACTAAGCCAATGCTAGCTGTTGCAGAAAACACTGAGCTACATGAATCAATGGTCTGAGTCACTATAAGACAGCTTGATGTGGAATAAATTACATGATGAAACAGATTCAGTGACATAGCTGCCAAGCTTAGTCCGCTGAGACAAGAGGAACACTCATGTCCATTACTGGTCTAACTTCCATTCTAACTATAGTTTTAAATGAAAAATGAAACATTTTTATACATCTCACTTATAAATATATGTATATATTATCTCATTATAAATATGAAGCCCTCTAACTTGCTCCATTTGCTTGATGCTTTGTAGACTGAGCAACAAGGGGATCTTAGCAAGGTCTTGTGTCCCTTCAGCATAACCATTCTGCTCTCAGTGACCAGAATACACCGATTTGAAGACCAGGTACGTCTTTCCCTGCTAGCACTTGACTACATCAGCGAGCCTGATAAAGAATATTTAGGTGGGCTGATGGAGCTTTTAGTTGGCAGGTTTGTTCATGCAATGTTTGGTTCTGGCTGGGACTCTCAGTGGTGGAAATTGGACAAGCGTAATCTCTCATGCCCACTCAACTTTTGTGCTTTAGGTCTTTGACTTTTTGAAATCTTCAGTTATGAGGAGCTTCAAGGACAAGCAGTTTCTTCAGGGCTCCAAGTTCCTGCAGGAATTGTCTCCTCAAAACTATGACATATCTGCCGTGGTTTTGGAAGTTGTGGCAAACAGGTGAGTTTCTGTAGTCCACCAATGGAGAACTTGGTGGACAAAGTTCTCACCATTTCCCTTCTCTCTCCTCAACCCCTGGCATTATTCTTTGATAGTAATGCACACATTTAGTAAGTGGGGAGATAAGGATGCTGTAGAGTATTGTTGCCTTTGCAAAAATGCCCGGTTCTGCCCATGCCCAAAATTGTACATAAAAAGAATCTGCTTGTGCCCATCTGGTTCAGCAACCTATTCTTACAGTGGTGAACCATATGCATATGCAAAGCCCGTAAGCAAATGAATAAAAAGTAAATGTTCTTTTAAAGCTTCTGTCTCCCCCTCCCTTCTTTTAATGACTCCATCCAGTGTGTTTGGTTGGGATCATGTGACTCGGGGCCTGGTGGATCTTGGATTCATCCTGATGGACTCCTATGGGCCAAAAAGAACTTTGGGAGGCAAAGTCGTGGAAGCGAACCACGGCCTTTCTAAAACTCCAGCCCAGCAAGCTTGTAAGTTGGGAACTGACCTCCTATTGGAAGCCTTCAAGGTAAGGAGATGCCCTTATAGGGAAACAGCTGTGATTTATATTATCTTCTCCAGTTCTTTGATAACATTTCAAGCATTGTTTCTTTCGGTTAAAATTGGAGCCACACTTTTCTTCCTTAAATCCAAAAATGTTTACTTTTACACCATATAAAAGAAGGAATTGCACACCCCTTGTATGTTTCTGCATGAGTCACAGTTCTGAGCACAACTTATGATTAGGCTAAGCTAAGCACACAGTAGTGACATGCACACATTTTGAGGTTGGCTAGCTGCCTTTGTCTGCACCAAAAATGACTGATCCATCATCCTTTGCTGGAGGGACATTAATTTGGGTGAGGGTCTTTCCTTCCACTTGCTCCATAGTTAGGGCTATGTTATTCATAGCAGCAATATTGGAGTAAACTTTTTTTTATGGTGTGATAAATCTGCAAGTCTGGCTACAGCCTCAAAAGTTGACCTATGACTGAATTTTAGTGTCCTGTCTGCTTTCAGGTCCATGAACCAATCAGAAGTGAAATACTGGAGCAGGTCTTGAACAGAGTCATCACAAATGCAGGCTCCCCTATCAGCCACTTCTTAGGTAACTGTGAAATGAGCAAAGGGGGCACATTATTGCAAGGGAAATCTCATGTCTGCACAGTTCGATAAAACAGCTTCTTGGTTTCCTCCCTCCCTCAAGGGAGTGGTGTTCCATCTGTTTTCCAGTGTCATAATTGTCTGTCTTTAAGAAGTAGAAGTCTCACATAGCAGTCATACTCTTTTGTGTAAAAATGTAAAGGTAAAGGACCTCTGGACAATTAAGTCCAGTCAAAGGCGACTATGGGGTTGTGGGGCTCATCTCGCTTTCAGGCTGAGGGAGCCGATGTTTGTCCCCAGACAGCTTTCCGGGTCCTGTGGCCAGCATGACTAAACTGCTTCTGGCACAACAGAACACCATGATGGAAACCAGAGCACACGGAAATGCCGTTTAGCTTCCCGCTGCAGCAGTACCTATTTATCTACTTACACTGGCATGCTTTCAAACTGCTAGGTTGGCAGGAGCTGTGTCAGAGCAACGGGAGCTCACCTAGTCACAGGGATTCGAACCGCCGACCTTCCGATCGGCAAGCCCAGGAGGCTCAGTGGTTTAGACACTCTCTCGTGTACCTTATTGTTATTATATGTTTTGTTGTTTTTGAAAAACTATACCAGTCTTTCCATTTACAGAAAGGGAGTTCATGCAAAGGAAATCACACCAGATTGCTGCCAAACGTAAACACCAGTGGTTTGTAGCAGCTGTAGTCAAAATGTTGTTTATTTCCAATTTGAGCCCCAGTTGCATACCAAGTTATTTTCCCACACTCATTTTATCCTCATAACAACCCTGCGATGTAGGTTAGGTTGAGAGATGGAGACTGACTCTAGTTTGCTAACTGAGCTTCCTGGCTGATTAGGGCTTTGAACATGAGTCTTTTTGGTCTTTGTGTGAAATACTTAGTGTCTGGCCCTCAATCCTTAGTGAGTACATATTTGAAGAAGTCAGTTGTGTGACCTCTTATCTTTCACTACTTTTTTTGGAAGGCGACTTCATAATTTGTGCAGTTGTCTTTTCTTGATCTGTGAACCTACGAATCAAATGCACTTCTTTTTCTGTCCCTGGCTCCTGACATCTTGGCCTTCTCTTTCTCTTATTGAAGGCTGCAGCTCTCCTTGTTACCGTTTTCTCTTTCAGATCTGTTGTCCGGTATTATCCTGTCTGCCCCGCTCATCCTTCAGCAGTCTTCTTCAAAAGTTGCAGAGGCCTTTGATCATTTGTCATTCCTGCCTCTTGACACAGTACAAGGGTTGCTTAAGGCTGTGCAGGTAAAGTTCTTTTATACTAGTCAGTTTTCAGCTCAAAAAGTCCTCAAAATGTCTTACGAAAGAGTGCAGCATATTAAAAAAATACTTTGAAATATGTTACAACTCTTAAATTCATTCATTAAAATATCTTTTTATCCCTTCTCTCCATTTAAAATAAATGTTTGAGGCACCTTGCAATCTCATCCGTATATTTAAAAATCGATAAAAGATGGAAAGGGCATGGGATATAAAGCACTTCAGTTAAAGGTTCGGAGATCATAGAACTCAGCAGCTCAGACGATTGCTGGAAAAGGGATGTTTCTGCATAGTGGCATAAAGTTGTTGTGGAGAACGTGGGACAGGTTCCCCTTCTAAAGTCTAGGTGATTCTTTCGCCTGTGTGTCAACCAAACGTTACACTCAGGTCTTGCTTGTGGGCTTCCCAATTATTTCTTGCAGTTCTCTTGTGACTCATAGATTGGGAATGATTGATGTGGCTCATTGATTATGCTGATATAATGTCCTCCCCATCCCTCTTTTCTTGGCCTTGCTGCTGCTGCTCCTTTAGCAAAACTGCAGAGCACTTGGTCTAATGCGTTCTTTTTTTCTCCCAGCCCCTGCTGAAAATTAGCATGTCTATGAGGGACTCTCTAATCCTTGTTCTTCGCAAATCAATGTTTTCTGGGTAAGCTGCCATTTTTTATGCTTTCAAAATAAATAGACATCTATGGAGTTCCTTGGTTTCCCTACCCCCACCCCTCACTGCTTTTATCACATAAACAACACAGGTGGAAAGGAGGATGTAACCTGAGGAGAGTCCCAAGAGCCAGATGGGGTCGCCTGGAGTGCCATACGCTCCAAATTCTGCATGCGTTAGTTTTTTTACGCAAGGGCTTACCCACAATTCCATTTGCCCTGCCGCTCCCCACCCCCCGGCTGGAAAAACCCAGTCTTTAGCGCTGAATCAGAGCAAACAGCAACTGGGTTTTCTGCAGATTGCTGTTGTTCTGATTTAGCACAAAAGAGTAGGTTTACCGGGTGGAAAATGGCAGGCAAATGCAAAACTGCTTGGACCCATGACTTTCTAGGCACAGGACAAGTGTGGGCAAGCCCTTTCCTGAAGACTCGGAGGAATTAGAGTTTCTCCACGACATGAAAAATGAACCAAAGTTCATCATGCTTGGTTGATAGATATAATTATTTATAATGGGTCCCAATAATAAAATGTAAAAATAAGTAAAGGTAAATGGACCCCTGACCATTAGGTCCAGTCACGGACGACTCTGGGGTTGCGGTGCTCATCTCGCTTTATTGGCTGAGAGAACCGGCGTACAGCTTCCGGGTCATGTGGCCAGCATGACTAAGCCGCTTCTGGCAAACCAGAGCAGTGCACGGAAACCCCGTTTACCTTCCCGCTGGAGCGGTACGTATTTATCTACTTGCACTTTGATGTGCTTTTGAACTGCTAGGTTGGCAGGAGCAGGGACCGAGCAACGGGAGCTCACCCCGTTGCGGGGATTCGAACCGCCGACCTTCTGATCAGCAAGTCCTAGGCTCTGTGGTTTAACCCACAGCGCCACCCGCGTCCCTTGTAAAAATAAGTAGCTGTCTTTTTTATATTTGTAAAAATAAATAGCTGTCTTTAAAAAACAGGGTTGCTATCTTTTTTAAAAAAACACACAGCACATTTTATCCACTTGATCATACCCTAAACAAGCAACCCTGCACACCTTTGTGGTTTTCCACTCTAGGTTTGTTTGTTTGTCGTTTTATCTCTTTACTCCAACATTTAAGGGAATTCAGCTCATAAAGCTTTGTCCAGCATTAACAAAGTAGGGAGGACAGGGTGCCCCAGAATCCTCAGCAGAAGCATCCATGGGTGTCCTTAATTGTTCTCCCTTGCCTCTGTTTCCATCACAGGCAGCTGGAGGCCCGTAAGTCAGCAGTTGCTGGGTTTCTGCTCCTTTTAAAGAATTTTAAGGTTCTGGGTAGCTTGACCTCCTCCCAGTGCAGCCAGGCAATTGGTGCGAGTCAGGTAAGCAGCCAGCAGCTTCCCAAAGATCCTGTGCAGCCCCAGGTGCATAGGATTGCGGCTTCAGTCATAATAAACCGGAGATGATTTCTCATGACTCTGTTACTGCCTTCTAGGTCCAGGTGGATGTTCATACCCGCTATAACGCAGCAGCCAATGAGGCCTTCTGCCTAGAAATCCTGGGCAGCTTGAGGCGATGCTTAAGTCAGCAGGCTGATGTCAGATTCATGCTCTATGAGGTAAGGAGGATCCTTTTGGCCGTGGTTCCACATAATTTCTTTGGTTCAAGCAGTGTCAAGGTTGTGGATTAATGTCAGCACCTGCAGGCCTTTGGGAAGCTGGTTCCTGGTCTTCTGGTAAGTGTTTGTGTGCTGGTGTGTTGTAGCGCTCTAGTTGTATAATACCCTTCTGTGCTTCATGGCAGTGCGATGGGACCTGATTTGGTTTTGTGTGTTATATTGTGAGGATCAGTTTTTGCTTCTGAGCATAGTGGCAGGAAGCAGAGGCAGCATGGTTGTCTTCCATTGCCTACAGTGATGGAAATTGCCTGTGAGGGTTTTTTAAGGCTCTATTTTTTTTTTTAACCTTTCTTCCCTCCTCTCAGGGTTTTTATGATGTCCTGCGGAGAAACTCCCAACTGAGTAATTCCATTCTGGAGATGCTGCTCTCTCAGGTATATGGCAAGATCAAAACATTGCAGGCTCGGTTCAGACAGTATGACAAACCGTAGTTTGGTATTGCATGTCCCAGCCCCAGGCTCACATGCTTTCTTCTCCCCAGTCTTCCCCTCTCTGTGTGATCTTGGCTTCTCGGTCAGGTCAGGCCTTTATTGTGCATAGCCAAGGGCCATTACCAATCTTAGTTTCTGATTCTGGTTTCAAATTCAGGTTTATAGGGAAAGCACAAACCAGAGCATCCTGGTTCGGACAAAATGGCAGCCTTAGACCCAGAAGGTTTTTCTGTTACCATTTTTTTGTTAATTTTTAAGATGCCATAGGACACTTCATTGCTTTTGCTATCTGGTGGGGTAGCAGAGTTTACACAGCAAGAGGTAACTCATAAGATGACAAGTGAGGACGTGCATCAACTTAGAATCTTATCCTTCTCTCTCTTATTTTTTTAAAACTGCTGCTTATACCTGCGTTTCTGGCTGCCACCGTTGGGAAATGTACAGTCATTGATGGTTTAACCAGGGATGGAGAACCTTTCCATGGACCTCATTCCCTCATTGGCAACCTTCTCAGGGCTGCAAGCTTGTGGCGGGCAGAATATGAAGTAAAAAGTGGGTGGGACCAGGGGCAGAAGTGGGCAGAGCGACTGAAGTGACTCTTACGGTGGACACTGTGTGTGTTTGCTCTCCATCCTTCAGCCATGCAAGCAAGAGGTATTATCACAGATCAGGGACTCGTTCCAGCTAGGCAAAATCATTCAAAGTGGGTGCATAGCATTGTCAGTGGAGGTTGTGGCCTGGGGAGAGTCCTGAGTCTCGGGTAGAGAAGTGGCCAGAGAGCTACACTTGGCCCCTGGGTCTGGGGTTCTCCAACTCTGCTTCAAAGCTCCTGAAACTCAAAATAAGTATTAGAAGCTGCGTGGTGGAGGGGGAAATAAGACAGATGGAAGGACAGTGAGCCGTGCATCAGTTTCATAAGAGAGAAGGCAAATGCACATATCTTGAGCAATGCACTTGAGATGTGGATTTATGCTCCTCCCCACCCCCTTTTTGGACAGATGTACAAACTCCCAAACTTGGGAGTAAGCTGTCTTTCCTGTTTCCAGGTGAAGCTGTCTGTGCAGAAGGTTAATTGGCTTCCCCTTGTGTCAGTCATAAAGACACTTCCTTTCCACCTTCCTCTCTCGCTGCCCAGAGCATTGCTTTGAGTTTAAAAACAAAGGAGCGTAGAGTTGGTGATTGGTTGATTTTTTAAACTCTTTAAATAGAAAAACATGTCAGGCATCTAGGAGGGGTGGGGAAATCTGGTCTAAATGGGAGCAGGGGGAGGTGGGAAGAGAAAGTTGAAAATTGTGCTGATGTATATTTGAGCCAGGTATGTATGTCAGGGATTTCACACATGGTGGTGGAAAAAAATTATTCCTGTTCCTGGGCAGAGAAGTGTGGGTAGGAAGTATGTATCTGTTTTCACCCTAGCTCAGCAATTGTAAGCTAGGGAAGTTTTATTTCTTCTTTCTAAGTTTAATTCAGATGCTTAGCCTTTCTCCCCTGTTCCCTCTCCTGCCTAGCAGTAAAGTGGGATGATTCTCACTTGTAAAATGTTGTTGCTTATTTATTGTGGCAGATAAAGCGGCATTATGAGCCAGAACCTGACCTGCTGCCCCCGTTAAAACTAGAGGGATGCATCCTGGCTCAGAGAGACCAAATCTTTCTGCAAGAACCTTTGGTGAGAGCGTTGAGGGATTGAGTCACTTGGATAATGGCTCTTAAAAGTTTGTTTTCAGTTCCACTGATATCTGGAGCTTGTAACTAGCATCTTTCAAAGGAAACTGCCAGCATATTTCGAATAAATTCAGAACTGGCACCACTACAGACGCCACATATTACCCATTCCATATTTGTAGGAACTTGAACACTTAGTGTGGCAGCACCTGAACTTTGGAACTCCCTGCCTATTGAGATCAAGCAGGTGCCATCACTGTACTCTCTTTGACACTTACTAGACAAGGGACGCGGGTGGCGCTGTGGGTTAAACCACAGAGCCTAGGACTTGCCGATCAGAAGGTCGGCGGTTCGAATCCCCACAACGGGGTGAGCTCCCGTTGCTTTGTCCCTGCTCCTGCCAACCTAGCAGTTTGAAAGCACGTCAGAGTGCAAGTAGATAAATAGGTACTGCTCCGGCGGGAAGGTAAACGGCGTTTCCGTGCGCTGCTCTGGTTCACCAGAACGGCTTTGTCATGCTGGCCACATGACCCGGAAGCTGTACATCGGTTCCCTCAGCCAATAAAGCGAGATGAGCGCCGCAACCCCAGAGTCGTCCGTGACTGGACCTAATGGTCAGGGGTCCCTTTACCTTTAGACAAGCCTACCCAGATGCTTAGAAAGTTGGGGTAATTTTAATCCGTTTCAGTATTTTTACTTTTGTATGTTTTTAAAGTACGGTTGTGAATTTTCCCTCCATTTTATTGTTTTATCTTTTTTGTAAACCACTTTGAGGTTTGTTTGTTTTTTAAAGCAATATATACATTTATTAAATAAAATAAATAAACTGCAGGTCCTTTTGTCTCAAACAATGCATTACTCTGCACTGCTTTGGAAGAAAAGCTTCCAGAGTGGTTAGCAGCTGCTGGGCCTGAATCAGAAGCACAAGGCTGGGGAAGGGTTAAAGGTATAGCAGAAGTTTTCAACCTTTTTTGGGCCCACGGCTTCCTTGACCAACTACATTCTTCCTGCAGCACCCCTGTGGGGCTCAGAAGTCCAGTTATGTCACCCCTTGACTGCAGAGCTAGCAGCCGCTCACCCTTTTTCGAACACCCTCCCTTGTGGAGTGTTCCCTCAGCCTCCTCTCTCCTCTCCTTGCGAGTCCTCCAGGCAGCTGCTGCTGCCCCCTCAGTCTCTGAGCTGCCACCCCCCCCCCCCCGCCCCAAAGAGGGATGCCTCCCAGAGGCACCATTCGCCTGTGGAGCTTATAGCCAGGACTGCTGCAATAAACAGCTGCACAAGCCTTTGGGATGCAGAGAAGCAAGAGGACATCAGAGTAGGGAGGGAAAGAAAGAGGGACAGAGGCCAGTGTTGCCCGCAGCACCCCTGACCATCATTCAAGGCACCCCAGGGTGCCACATCACACTAGTTGAAAACCACTGCTCTATAGTATTAACCCCTTTGTGCATTAATTTGACTTAAGCATGGTGGTTATATGAGGCGGGTATCTGTGGCAAGAACATTTTCCTGAGGAGGGAGGAGGCATCTGAGCAACCTGCATGACCATTAATGACTGATGCTGCAATTTCCTTCAGGCTCACTTACTCTGCTGTATTCAGCATTGTCTGACCTGGTATAAGAGCACCTTAAGCCTGCGCCGACAGGCTGAGGAGGAGGAAGAAGAAGAACAAGAAGAAGATGATGATGATGATAAGGGTCTCCAGCAAGACTTGGAGGAGATGCTGGAGTCGATCACACGGCGAATGATCAAGAGTGAATTAGAAGATTTTGAACTGGTAAGTTAGGAACAGGAAGGGAGAAGACTGCTTCTTTCTTTCTTTCTTTCTTTCTTTCTTTCTTTCTTTCTTTCTTTCTTTCTTTCTTTCTGCAAAGCCCTGGAGATGAGATTTTAATTTCTTTGCTTTTTATGCTCAGGATAAGTCAGCAGACTTCTCTCAGTCTACAGGAGTGGGCTTGAAGAACAATATCTACGCTATTTTAGTGATGGGCGTCTGTGAGGTCCTGATTGAGTACAACTTTAGCATAGGGAATTTCAGGTAAGGAATGAAATTATCCTCCCTCCCTCTGCCCTCCACCAGCGTCTACGCATACAGCCTGTAGGACTTCCCAGCTGCAAACTGCATGGGATAGAGCTTGCAAGTTCAGCACAATTCCTGATAGCAGAAATAGTGAGAAAGCCTAGATGGTCTTGTTGAGCTTAACACTTGGGCCCTTGACTAAGTCTCTGAAGGTTCTGGGTTCAAGTGACTACCAGTGGTGTTAATCCCAGCTCTCCTCATGTAGTAGTGGTCCTTTAATCCTAGTAGGATGGAAATTAGTTCAGACATTACTTTGTCCTACCCTCCCTCAATTTCTTTTAAAACAGCTTTGCAAACGGGTCCAACTAAGTTACCTGTCCATTCTAGTGAATGACTAATATCTGTGGGTTTCATGAGTGAAACATGAAATAAAAATACCTAGGTTCTGTTTTGAAATCGTTTGTCTCATGGTTTTTTGCATTTTTATTTCTGCAATGTGTGTCGCAGCAAGAACAAGTTTGAAGATGTTCTGGGCCTGTTCAAGTGCTATACCAAACTTTGCGAAATCCTGAAAGAGAAAGCTGGGAAGAACAAACCCACTTCGGCAAATAAAATTGCCCGAAGCTTCCTTTCCATGGGCTTTGTGTGCACATTACTTACAAGTCTCTTCAGGTAAGGACCTGTGTTTCAAGGCACATTCATCTAGGGTATCTAGAAATTTTGTATCTCTTTGATACCTGATTGTGCTTTTACCCAATCTTAGTGGTAGCTTAAGTCACCTGAGATTACACCACTTTCTCCTCTGGCTCCATCCCTGATTCCTTTTTGCCATCTTGACAACCATTGAGAATTTGCTTTCTTCTGATGCCCCAGGGACTGTTCCCAGAACCACGAGGAGAGCTTGGCCGTTTTGCGCTCCAGCAGTGAGTTCATGCGCTATGCTGTCAGTGTGGCCTTGCAGAAAGTACAGCAGTTGGAGGAGACGGGACAAACAGATGGGCCTGATGGGCAGAACAGAGATAAGATGTTCCAGAACCTCTGTAGAATCACTCGGTGAGTCACATGGCCTGAAGACTTTGGTGTGGTATTAGTAAAGGGTACCTTTTAAATATCTCAAGCTTTTACGTATTAAAAAGTGGAGAAAGAAAACAAAGAGGAGTTTGAAACTAAGCCAGTGTTGGGATTCTGAGCAAGTAGCCTCTTGGTCTTTTTTTTTTAAAAAAATAATTTTTATTAACAGGCCAATCACATCACATTATCCAAATCACATTAGTTCCAAATTATACAGCCAATTTTTAAATTTTGTTGAGGGTACCCATACATCAAGCTCCGCACGAGTCCAAAACTCTGGAAAAGTCCAGGCATCACTTATATTACTGCTTTAATTAGACAGTTCTATCCAGTTCGATCCGGATAGTCCTTTGTTACTTTCTTTCTCTTCTTGATGTTATCGTATATTCCTTTCTTTGCAATCTCTGATGATTTTCACAAGCAGATTGAAAACTGGCGTCTCTGTGTGGGTTTTATACTCTTCGAAAATCATATCGCTCAGGGACAGCCTCTGTTCAACACTTCCATAAACAAAATTAATCTTCGGTCTGTCCTTTATTTTTCTCAGGCTTACCAAATAAATCAAATGAATCAGGGGGCTCTGTCAGGTCAAACTTGCGTTCCAACATTCCTTCTCATTCGAACGATCCTGCTTCTCCTCCCCCTGTCCTTCTTTCTCCGGCAAGCCTGTCTTGGCGAGACGCCATTTTTTAACTGCGTCATAAAATTTTTTCTCTTTCTTACCGTTCACCAGTTTTCTCTCCTGTTGTAATCCATCCCACACAGTTCTTAAAATCCTGCTTATGATTAATAAAAATGCGACGATCTTGTTTCTATCTGGGGTGAAGGGTTATTAATATCACATCATGCAAAGAAAAAAAGAGTTTTTTCCTCCACCCCAGTAGCCTCTTGGTCTTTGAGGCCATTGAGCAGCAGACTTCTGCAGTAGTTAGTTAAGTCAAACTGTTTTGTACGGTTTTTGCAATATTGTAAACAAAGTTATCGTATAGAGGTTTCCAATAATAAATTCAGCTCTGTAATAAAGGCAGAAGATACTGCCATCATAAAGTGTATCTAGACAAGAAGAATATGCATCCTGAATATTTTTTATCCTTCTGGCTTGAGAGAATCCCCGAGGCAAGAGAAATGAGCTGTTCCTTGAAGCTGCCTGTCTTAGGTGTGTCGGTGGTTCCCAATGATAGCAAGCAAACCTGAGCAGATGTTCATCTGCCATGCCTCCCCTAACTCTGCTCTTCCTCAGGGACAGTGGGGGCAAAGGGAAGTTAAGAGTCCATCAGGCATTTCTGCTGTTACTGGTATCCATAAGTCCCAGCCCTCTGCACTCTTGACTGTTGGAGGCAATGTAGAGACAGTGATTCTTAAAATCCTCTCCCCTACCCTCTTGCTGATGTTGCTAACTCCCACAGAAGCCCGGGGGGTGGGGAGGTAGGCCTCTAGGTTTAATAGCAACCAGATGTTTTCCAGGGGACGCGGGTGGCGCTGTGGGTAAAAGCCTCAGCGCCTAGGGCTTGCCGATCGAAAGGTCGGCGGTTCGAATCCCCGCAGCGGGGTGCGCTCCCGTTGCTCGGTCCCAGCGCCTGCCAACCTAGCAGTTCGAAAGCACCCCCGGGTGCAAGTAGATAAATAGGGACCGCTTACTAGCGGGAAGGTAAACGGCGTTTCCGTGTGCGGCTCTGGCTCGCCAGAGCAGCGATGTCACGCTGGCCACGTGACCCGGAAGTGTCTGCGGACAGCGCTGGCCCCCGGCCTATAGAGTGAGATGGGCGCACAACCCTAGAGTCTGGCAAGACTGGCCCGTACGGGCAGGGGTACCTTTACCTTTACCTAGATGTTTTCCATCTCTCTGGGGCAGGAATTCTTTGCCTATGTTGTGTCCCCCCACGCCGCTCTGCTCTTTCTCTACGGCAGTAGGGGCGGAATGAAGTCCAGGGGAGGACATACATTTTTCTGGGTCCTCTACCCAAATTCACCAGCTGCAATGGCAAATGAGATACACTAGTGGAGGGATGCCAGGTTCCCTGCACAGGCTGCAGCATGTTAAGTACACAACTGCCAACCCCGATGGCTATGTTCTGTCTCCACCGTCGGAGGCAGTGATGCTTCTGAATATCAGTTGCTGGAAACCACACGAGGGGAGAATGCTTTTGCACTCAACTCTTGCTTGCAGGCTTCCCACAGGCTGGCCGCTGTGAGAATGGGATGCTGGACTAGGTGGACTCCTGGCCAGTTCTTATTAGGATCACATTGTGCCACTGAAGACTGGGGAAGTCCTAGCCATAATGAAGGACTTGTCTTAAGATGTCATAAGATGCACCCACTCAGCAGGGTGCATCTTGTCAGCTATATATAGTGGCCGACCAGGGATTTGATTTTCATTCTGTTTTTGCTGCCTGCCTGAGACGGCAGGAACCTGAGAAATTCTCAAGCGGGTGGCATGCCCAGTGTGTGTGTCTTGCTGCCTGTGCTTGGTTTTGTTGGCCGCAAACTGTGCAGGCCTGACTTCGACTGTACTAACTTTGACAGTACTGAGCAAGAGGTGCATGTAAGAGATGACCCGACGTGAACTTCTGCCCCCACCCTCCTCTGCATGCATGAATAGGGAGTTAGCACAGTAATAGCAGATGAGTAGTTTGTGTACAAGGGTTGGCTGTTCCTAGACATCACACCTGGCCATTAAGCCTGCCTTAAATCACCCCCTACTTTACCCCTTCCCCCAAAGAGTCCTGCTGTGGAGATACACCTCAATCCCAACCGCAGCTGAAGAATCGGGCAAGAAGGAGAAGGGCAAGAGCATCTCCCTGTTGTGCTTGGAGGGTTTGCTGCGGATCTTTAACACCGTGCAACAGCTGTATCCAGCAAAGATCCCACAGTTTCTGCAGGCACTGGGTAAGCATCAAGGCTCATTTTCTGCTGAATTGTCAGTGAAGGGGCTGGAAGTGTCATTGGAACACTCCTGCGGAATGCTCTTTCTGTAAAGATTCTGCAGGCCCCTTCTTTGTTAACCTCTGGGTGTCTACTAAACACTTTTCTATGCTGCCAAGCTTACGCAGACAATTAAGAAAGCTATCTTCCGTCGTAGGTAGCAGCTGATCTGTGAATTTAAGTTTTTGCATGGTTTATTATTGTATATGCATATAAAATGGTTGTAGACTACTGATATTTTTTTTAAGAAACTGCAGCATACAAGTATTTTTATAAATATAAAGAAATATACTGCCGGCCACTGCTTTTCAAAGTAATGATAATCTCCATGTGTATAGCTGTGATGAATTCTCTCTCCTGACCTCAACTTCTACCTTGTTGCCATTCTCCCTCCTCCTTTTTGCCAGATATTGCAAACGAAGATGCGGAAGAAGATGGGAACATAAATGTCACTGAGAAAGCGGCCTTTCAGATTCGACAGTTTCAGGTGAACTGCAGAAAGGTGATATTGGGGCTGAACTGCTTGAAGGGATGGATTTATTCTTGTTCAGGAGGATGCAGGCAGAGGTACTGGGCCTGTGCTCTCAGTTTGCTGCTTACAATTGCAAAGCCATTGGAGCAGATCTGAGAAAGGAGCATCTCCTACTTAGGGAACTGCCTAAGAATACTTGGACAGGAACAGAAAGTTTGAGTCTCAAAAAGTGTTCACCCCACCTTCCTCCCCTCCTTTCATTGCTTTCCTACATTTGTTGTTTGCTCACGAAATCTATTTTCCTTTCCCCCTCCTTCTCAGAGGTCATTAGTGAACCAGCTCAGCAACGCTGACGATGACTTCAGCAGCAAGGAAGCACTTCTGTTAATCAACATCCTTGCAACTCTTTCCAAACTGTTGGAGCCCTCCTCCCTCCAGGTATATACTGCAGAGTGATGCCACTGTCCTGATCCACCAGCCGTTCCTCATGTTTAAGCTGGTCTCTATGTTACATGTAGGGATGTGGGTGGCGCTGTGGGTTAAACCACAGAGCCTAGGACTTGCCGATCAGAAGGTCGGCGGTTCGAATCCCCGCAATGGGGTGAGCTCCCATTGCTCGGTCCCTGCTCCTGCCAACCTAGCAGTTCGAAAGCATGTCAAAGTCCAAGTAGATAAATAGGTACTGCTCCGGCGGGAAGGTAAACGGCGTTTTCGTGCGCTCTGGTTTGCCAGAAGCGGCTTAGTCATGCTGGCCACATGACCCGGAAGCTGTACGCCGGCTCCCTCGGCCAATAAAGCGAGATGAGCACCGCAACCCCAGAGTCAGCCACGACTGGACCTAATGGTCAGGGGTCCCTTTACCTTTATGTTACATGTGGACCAGCCCTCAGTCCAATCTAGCTGATTAAACTCTTGCTTTTAATGCGTATCATTTATTTATTCTGTCTTAACTCTTCTGATCTGCCTTTCAACCCATATTGAAAACAGCTCTCATGGTGGCTTTACAACAACATAAACACTAATAATTCTGTAATGAGAAATGTCACCCTCTCTCTTCTTGTGCAGTTCATGCAGCTGTTATCCTGGACAGTCAAGATTTGCAAGGAAACTAGCCTAGGTAAGATTTCTGACCAGGTTAAGACTTCATCAAATGAAATGTAGCATCCAGGTTTAAAGAAAGGGTTAAATAAATTAATGGGAGATAAGGGTACCCAAAGTTGTTTGACAGAAGTTCAGGCCACTAAACATCTTCAAGCGACCCAATGCAAGTGCAGCACTGCTTGATTTCCTTGCCATGATTAGGTTGCATCCTGTGGGCTCACATTCTCCTTTCTCTCTCCCTTCTTTACTTACCATTTTTGGAACTGTGGTCAGCATTATGCCTGTTTCGGTGTTTTTGACAAAAGCAGCACTAATAGCACTTTTTAGCCCTGGTTAGTGAAAATTATGATAGAGTGCGTGTGTCATGCTAACTTTAATTTGCTGTGAACATGAGAAAAGGAGATTAAGCAGTGTTACATTTGCAGAAGGCCTGTTAAGAGATGGAATCCTGGCCTGGGTTGGTTGTCGGCCTCTCCCAGTAGACCAGCCATGGTGTCTCCAAAGCTGACTTGTGTTTTTGCTCTCCGCAGATGACGCCCCTTGCTGCAAGGGCTTGCTAGCCCTGCTCTTCAGTCTGCATGTTCTCATCAAGAGCCCAGGCAGTGTATTGCGTGAGCTTGCCCAGGATATCCATGCTCAGCTTGGGGACATAGACCAGGTAAGAGTTCAGTTGGGCCTTTTAGACTGAGCTGATCAGTCTGCATGCATTTGCCAATGCAGAGCTCGTGTTCTTGTTCTGTATCCCCAAATCCCCTTCCTGGATATAGCTGTTGAAAGAACGTAGAATTATGCTGGTGTAGTGGTTAAGAGTGTTGGACCAGATAAATTTGGGTTCAAATCCCCGTTTAGAGACCAAGCTCACTTGAGTAACACTGAACCAGTGACTATTATCCTATCCTACCTCGTGGGGTTGTTGTGAAGATAAAAAGGAATGGTGGAATAATAATAATAAAATGATGGGTATCTAAATTACTGCTTGTTTCATCTTTTTAATCCCCCACTCTCTACCTAGGATATTGAAATGGAGCACCAGTCCCACTTTGCTATTGTGAACGCCAAGACAGCAGCTCCTACAGCTTGTGTGAGTTGATGTAAAAAAACAACCCAAAAACCCCTAGGTTCAAATTTAATGAAAAGTGATACATAAATGTGACAAGTAAATTCTACTTGGCAATTTCCTGTGGCTGCAAGGCACAATGTACTATTCAAAGCAACTTCTTTCTCTCTCAGAGCCAGTGTGGTGTAATGGTTAAGAGAGATAGACTCGTAATCTGGGGAACCGGGTTCGCATCTCCGCTCCTCCACATGCAGCTGCTGGGTGACCTTGGGCCAGTCACACCTCTCTGAAGTCTCTCAGCCCCACTCACCTCACAGAGTGTTTGTTGTGGGGGAGGAAGGGAAAGGAGAATGTTAGCCGCTTTGAGACTCCTTCGGGTAGTGATAAAGCGGGATATCAAATCCAAACTCTTCTTCTCTTCTTAGTTACTGATTTTGAGTCGAGCAGAGAAGGTCCTCGAAGAGGTGGACTGGCTGATTAATAAGATGAAGAGTCATTTGGGACTGGAGGCAGCAGGTAAGAAAAAGAACAGTAGTTCTCAAATGGTGTCCTATTGGGTTGTCTCTTGTTAAGAAGTATGAACAGCTCAGCTGACGATTCCCACTCTCATCCTTATTGTCAAGTCAAGAAAAAACAACACAGGATCATGGACAAAATGCCCTTTGGCACAGTTTTTAGGAAAAGACCCCAGAGAAACAAGTTTTCATAGGACAAAAAGCAGTCCATCTGCCCCAAACATGGTCAACTCTGTGAAATGGTTTGAATTAAGCTCAGGAACAAATTTGTTAATCAATACAGATGACAGCCACATTCTAGACCAACTGAAATTTCCAAACTGAATTCAAGGACAACACCAAGTAGAACTTGTTCCAGTAGTGACTAGGATATGATGACCAAGGCCAGCATCTCAAGGAAAAGACACATAAATCAAAGCTGTAAGAAGTGAACTTAATTGATGCTGCTGCTATTTGACCAACCAGGAACTGGGCTTGAACTTGGAACATGTTTAAACTGTATACCTGATTTTTAAAGGGGAGTGCACACCCATTCAAACAGGCTATGTGACTATTTCTAGATCTCAAGGACCTTTGTCTTTGTGGTTTTTACGAAGCTTTTCCCTTCCTTTTGTAGAAGATGCCTCTCAAGCAGCAAACCCAACCCAGCCTCTGGAAAAGGCAATCATTCTTCAGCTTGGGACTTTGTTGACTGCATACCATGAGCTGGTACAAACAGCCTTGCCTCCGGGAAGCTGTGTGGACACACTGCTCAGGAGTGTCAGCAAGATGTACACCACTCTTACAAGCCTTGTAAAATATGTGAGTGCTCTTGACCCGAAGCATGAGGTTTGGGTTTGAGGGCCTGATCATCATCTTTCCCTAAGCCCAACTTAGCCTGGATGCCTAAAAACTGATGATGGGCTACTCTCAGGTAGCCAGTAGTGTATAGATCATGCAAGTTTGTTTCTAAAATGTATAACCTGCTATCTAGCCTGACTAATTCTTATGGTGCTTTACGTTAGCCTACTTGGGCAGAAAATGCCTGTGGAAGGGCACCACTACTAAGAACATCCTGACTCTTAATAAATTGCTACCTGCCAAATTTCAGTTGAGGGGGGCACTGAAAGTATTATTTCTGTAGGATCTCTGCTGCTGATATTACAAAACACAAATGCTAACAGGCAAGGATGCCCAGACCATTTGCATTCTGTAGCAGGGAGTTCCTGTGGCTCATATACCATGTCCTCTTGCATTGCTTTTTTTTTTTTTAGTATCTCCAAGTGTGCCGAACCACAACATGGGCGATTCCAGGACGGCTAGAAAAGCTGGTGGGTGTTACGTGATCCTGTACAATGCCTGTTAGTAGGTGCTGAATAATTGTTTTCTGCTTTAATTCTGGAAGAAAATTATTGGAATAAGTGGCATTATCTTCTCTAGGTTAGACTCTCTGGCTCCCACTTGACCCCCCAGTGTTATGCCTTCATCACATATGTGCAGGTAAGCCAAAAAGTTGAATTTCCCATTTCACACTCCCAATCCCAAACAGTGCATCTATTAACCTAGGGGAAAACAGCATTTACATATGCTGATGGCACAGGAGGCATCAACCTTGCTGAAGCCAAGTGGGTTTGGGTCTGGTCAGTGCCTAGATGGGACGATACCTGTGCTTGCTGCCTTGAGGTTCATTTAAAGAGACTGCTCTGTTTTGAGTTTTAGTGAAAGCTGTGATGCTGAGGAAGCTAAATTCTGTACCCGGCACAATTTCCTATGCTCTCAGCATAAATAGCCCTGCTCATAAATGCAGAGAATGTTGTTATCAGTGACAAGACAGGAAAATGAGAATCCTAACAATAATAGAAAAGAATGGAACGTATTCTTCTGACTAGACCAAGCCGTGTTTTAAATCTGGGAGGTACTGATATGGTGAATTTTGGCACTATCCTACTCTTACTCTGTGTTCTGTGCAGCAAAAAGCTGCAGACTACAGAACTGTCCTGCCCTTATTTAACAAAGGTGTGGTATGGATGAGGAGCTCAGTATTTCCCGCAAAGATTGATTATGAATGACGTCTTCAGAGTGAGGACTATGGAAAGGTCAATGGGAAGATCAGAACTGGAGTAGCAAGAAGGGAGAGGGGGATAGGTCTGGATTAAACCCAAATATAAATTCAGCAATGAACATTCCCTGTAAAAGGGACTTTCTCTTTTGATGGATTGTTCCAACATTTTATACCACCTTGTTAACCCTATAATACAGAGACTCAATCCCCTATCTTTACATGTCAAGCAACTTCTCCTTTCAGAATATCCAGAGTGAAACCTTGAGCATGGCAGGAGAAAAGAAAAAGAAGAAAAAGGACAAGACAACAGCTGAGGTGTCCACCGTCATGGTGAGGATGGTTATTTCTGCCCGGAAATACACTGGACCCTTAGTTATTTAATTGAATTTCAATGGGATGTACTTAAAGCCGTAAGTCTCTGCTCCTTCAGTAGCAGAGGATGGCAGCATAAACTACCACTGAATACTCACAGGTGCAATTTGAATTGTGGAAGACAGATAAACTTGCACAAAGCCTTGAATAGCTATGTTTTTCAAGTAAGTTTTGTCGCTCAGAGGTCTAATCAAATTCAGAGCATCTATATCTCCCTAGGATTTGGTTACCTAATCATGTGGATAATACTCACCCTGAAATGATATTAAAAATATTTCAATTATAGCTATTTACTGTGAGATCCTGTAACTGTGCTGCCACTGTATTTAATACACTTCAATGTTTTCCTTCCATCTGTAGGCCAAAGTGTTGCGGGAATCCAAGCCAATTCCTAACTTGATTTTTGCCATAGAACAATATGAGAATTTTCTGATCCATCTCTCAAAAAAGTCAAAGGTAACATTCTAGTCTAAGAATGTAGCTGCAACTTTTGGACACACCTTGGCAACTTCTTAGGATAGCTCAGGTGGTAGAGCATTAGACTCTTAATCTTAAGGTCATGGGGCCACACTGGGCCAAAAGATTCCTGAATTGCAGGTGGTTGGACTAGATGCCCCCCCCCCCGTGGTCCCGTCCAACTCTGATTCCATGAAAATTAACAGGAAATTGAATTATTTATATTGACACTTTAAAAGCTAAGAAATTCAAATGAAGGACTGTCCCTGCTGAATAGATTACTCATTTATCAGATACATTTTGTATATGTAATTGGTAATCTTTATCAAATACTTTGGTGTAATGAGTCATGTTTGTTAGAACCCAAGATGAAACCCAGAAAAGCCTGTGTCTACAGTTTGCAAGGAATATAGACAAAAAGATTATTATTACATTACAGTAATGTTTGTAATAATTAGTAATCTTTTCTGTAAATAATTAAATTCCTTCTGTGCTTCAAAGTGCTGTTCATCAGGGATATAGATCTTAGAATAAGGGACACCTGCTCCTTTATGTATCCAATATTTATTATATTGATTCGGTATGGTCTGAGTCACTTTTGGCACAAAAAAGTACATGTTTTCACTAGCTTTTTGAGCCTTGACAACTGTGGTTTTACTACTGATATCTTACTATTTGTGTTCTGTAATTTTCAGTATGTAAATGGCTTTGAGGTAACTTGTGATGAAAAGTTGTGGATAAACTTTTTTGCTTCTACATTTAAGTTTTCATAAGCTATGCCTATAGGTGGTGCAAGCTTTCACTCTGACTACCCCTTGGGCTGCTTGCTGCAGGTCAACCTGATGCAATATATGAAACTGAGCACCTCCCGGGACTTCCGTATCAATGTGTCTACTTTGGAGAACGCTCTACAGGAACAAAATGCTGAAGATAGGGAGAACGAGCCAGCCAACGACCAGGTCAGTAGTAGACATTCTAAAAAGATGCAATCTGTTTTCTGCCAATATAAATGTAAATCTGTACTTCCAAAGTGCCTTCTATGAAATTCATATGAAGCTTAGTCAGTTGTATGCTAATGGTAAATACCCATTTCTGTACAATGGCAACTTGTTTTGAAGTGTGGGGAATACTCCTCTGCATCATCCTGACTACTCAATTTCACCACTGAGTCTCAGCAGCCTCTGTGGGGGTGAGGAAGATACATGAATGCTAATGAGATGACAAAAATGAAGAACATGACACTTTTCTAGCAGAAGTTAATTTTCAGAGGTGTTTTTCAGAGTAAAAATTGATTTAAACATCAGGTTTTAAAATTGTGTTTCAGTAACTCAGGACTCCTCTGGCGCATTTACTAATAGCTTGTTTTCATCTCTTTTAGAGCACTGCACCTACCCAATCCAACACCAGCCAGGAACCCAAAACTAAGAGGCGACGTAAAAAATAAGAGCTGCCTTGGTCGTTCCCAAGTGACTACTGTAGCTTGGTTCTGCTTGCCCTGCGAAGCATTGATGGAGAAAGATGAATGTCTCATTTTTAAGATGGGCTTTAATTGGGTTTCTGCTTGCCATACAAATGACATGCAATTCTCTGAATGCTTGTACCACAACAGGCTACTGAATAACCATCCTGGCACAGCCCAGTTAAAGTGCAATCTGTCCTTCTGGATGTTCTGTCAGTGATTCACCTTTGCAGCTGTAGCCTGTTTTAATGATAGCCCCGAAGTCTTCTCCCTCTTCTCAGTGAAAAAAGCGCAAATCACAGGGAGTGGGCAGGTCTCCTTGCTTAAGCTGCTTCTGGGAGGATCCACTGAGCTGGTAGGTTTCCCATCAGTTGAAGTCTTGCACCCTATTTTTGTTTCTGCAATGACCCTTTGGTTATTTTGAGAAGTTGATATATATCAAGAGCATCACCTGAAAGAAATTAAATAAGTCATGTTTACACCCCCCAGCCACACAACAGATACTGAAAACCACTTTGAGATCTACTTGTTGATCTTCAAAAAGCTAGCAAGCTGGGAAGGGAATAGAACAAGTAATCAACACCACTGTTTATTACAAGAGAATGGTGGAGAATATTCCCAAATCTAGGACTGACTGCCATTTTTCTAAAATGCATTTTCCCTAAAAGAATTTGCTTCAAAGCATTCCTGCCAGAGCTTAATTTAATAAAATACATGAGCCCTTCTCCTGCAGTGGTGTCTTCTCAAGCTGTCATAGTTGGAACAAAATTGCCATTGCAGCTCAATAATTAACAAGCTTTAGTTATAAGTTGTTTAAACACTCATTAATTCACGCCAATTAAAAAGTGATTATGTCAAGTGCTGAGCATAATTACTACTTGTGAGACAAGATTTCATCTTGAAGTGTTTGTAAGCACTCTGTTATTTACACTGTACCTTTGCACTATTTCCAGTCAGTGGCTGGATAACAAGCCTAGAGCTGATGGAGTGAGAACAAGCAATATGGGAAAGCCAGATGTTGCAGAACGGCTTCCCTATGCAAATGTATCAAAGCATAATAAAATGTTACATTGGGCAAAGAAACAAAGACTAACTGGGACATCCCACAGTTATTGTGAAGATGGACTCTCTCCTTTCTGTGGGAAACTAAGGCTGCTGTGCATACTTACCTAAGTATAAGTGTCAGTGAATTGAGTGAGGTTTTCTGCTGGGTAATAGGGCTGCTTACATGCACAACAATGTAAGGTATTATCATACTCAGTTCTTGTAGCAGCAACACAAACAACATGACAACAGGCAGGTGGCCCAGGAAGGCCTTCCCATGTTCCCTGTGTCACCGCTGCCTACTTGCATGTGGACACACACACACACACACACACACACACACACACAACAAAGAAGCCCGAGATCCAAATGAGTGAGTGGCTTGGCTGAAGGAAGGCTGCTTGTCGTTAAGGGAATGAGCCTTGCAACAGTGATGGTGCTTGTGTAAACAAGAGGGGTAGCAGAGCAACACAAGCAGGAGTGGCAGCCCCAGTGCTACAGAAGCAGATAGGGATCTATTTGGTCACTCTTTTCATCCCATAGTGAAGGGAGCATGCAAGTGCAAGCCTGGCTCCTGGACTCACTCCGAGGACAAATTCTGGAGAAAGGAGATCCAAGCAGCGCCTTGTTGAACTGGAAGGCTTTAAAAGGACATATTTACAAGTTCTTGGCCGAAACCATACACTGGGGATGGTCTAGTTAGCACATAAAACCATGGCTTAGTGCAAATGAACAGTCATGGGTTCCCAAAGTGCAGATCATGGCTGTTGTGCTCATGCCAGTCTTGCTGCTGTGCTTCCTGTATTGCATCTGAAGCCAGTCTTGTGGTTTGCCTCACTCTAGACAAACTGATTCATCCATAATGAGACAAGCTACCCTTTGCTGGGAAGTAGGACAGCAACTATGATCTTCATTCCAGGAACTCACTCATTGGTGCTGACCCATGGTTTGGCTTAGTGTTATATGCAAAGTGGATCAATATATATGGCGCTCCTGGTTTATATGGCTATTCCAATGAGTAGACATAAATTATAATTATTCAGTAGTAGCACAACAGGATTCAGGTAATATTTCTCTGAGAAAAGGAGGTGGTAGCTTCTCTAGAATTAAGAAAGTGGCACAATACTCACCCTGGGGAATATTGTATCTTCTTTCCATCCCTGTTGGGTTAGATGGAGTGACACAATCCATCGTCACCTCTTTCCTTAAGCACCGATCAATGTCCACAGCACTGAAGAAGGCCACTGACTGAGGCAGATCTTGAATACCCAGTTTATAGGAAAACATGCACCTGAAAATACAAGCAATGCAAGTAGTACAGATTTAGGAAATTCTTCTGAAAGGTGTCAGCTTTCAGTTAACACATCAACTACAGGCCCAAATCCTCACATGCTTTTACAATTCTTTTTCTTTTTTAAAGACAAACAAACCCAAACTCATCTGAGTGCAGTAGTGCTCTCTCTACTTGTGATTGCCAGCAGCTGATATTCAGAGGCATAATGCCAGCGACAGTCAGGGCTTTTCCCCCAGCCAGAACTCACAGGGACATGTGGCAAGGAGAGCAATGACACACCAGTGGAGGATAGTCTATAAAAGCTGGTCATGTGGTTCCTCACATCTCCCAGGTGGAAACAGGGCTTAATACATAATGGGATGGACACCTCGTTCACTCAACCCAGAAAAAGTATTTATTGCAAGGATTTGGAGAGTCCCACAACCCCAAATTTGATACTATGTATTCTTTATGTAGTTGCTTTCCCAAGTGCTTCATACATTTGCTCTCAGCCATGGAAGGTAGGCTAGTATTTTAAGAAATCTGTCAGGCAATCCCTTATTTTCCAGCTGAACAGATATCCTGAACATTGGCCTGTGGAATGCCATGACAAAAATGGTGCTTACCGTGTAAGGAGGTTCGTGATCTGCAGGGCGAGAGCTGCCCGGTAGCGATCCTCACTTTGCACCAGGTATCGCACTTCGTCATGGATGCTGATACAGAACCGCCCATCAATGTTGAACTCCTCAAGGAGCCATCTCATTGACACAAGCATCAGGTGCAGGTAATCTACAGCCGAGCTCTGGACCACCCAGTTTATTCTGCTGGTTATAAACTGGAAGAGAGAGATACTGTTTTCTATTGTAAACCTCTTGCTTTTCTTGTTGGCTGCCTGCATCTTGAAAAGCATGACCAGCATATCAATGTACACAACCACTGAAAACTATTGAGCCCTGACCTTTACTGCACAATATATGAATTTGCCAAACACATTTTTAAGGTGGCTTGGAGCTTACACTGCTCATAGAGATACTATGAAAGCACTTGGCATGGAAAAGACAACTTGTTGCAAACACTTGAGCCACAACATAACTTGCTATACTATCCACAGTTAACCAAAAAGCACAACCACCTTGCAAATACAGTGGTACCTCAAGTTACAAACGCCTCAGGTTATAAGCGCTTCAGGTTACAAACTCCACTAATCTGGAAGAGTTACCTCGAGTTGAGAACTTTGCCCCAGGATGAGAACGGAAATCGTGTGCCACCAGCGCAGCGGCAGCAAGAGGCCCCGTTAGCAAAAGCACACCTCTAGTTAAAAACAGTTTCAGGTAAGAACGGACCTCTGGAATGAATAAAGTTTGTAACTAGAGGTACCACTGTAACTTTAAGACTTACAGTACTAGGTGTACAATTTCTACTATCCAACCTCCTGCAAATACGTGTTGCTTTTTTGTTGTTATGTAATAAATTACTAACCCTTCTAGATCTCCCCTGCCTGGTTGTCTAGTGGTGATTTTTACTCACTGCAGGCAGTGAAATCCCGCATTACAGCTCTTGCACTTCTTGGGAAGGCTGCCAGAATCATTCTCAGCCTTTCTCCACAATCATAGACCTGGAAAGGAATGCACCCCACCCCCCGCCTTCAGCATGCACAATCACATGTACATGAATATTGGCGTGCTCTGTGTGGCATGAAGCACACCATGGAAAAATGCCCAACAGCAAGAGTTTTAGCTGCATGCTCTGCTTCATACAGGCAGCTGGAGAATTTAAATGAAATACTGTTGCTACATGTTGCTGGTCATTGGCTAGATACTTCCATCTTCCCTTTCCCATTCTCCTAATACCACCTTTCCAGTGAAAACCCTTGCAATGCAAGCTGGGCAAATTACTGCTGCCACCAAAACACACTGTAATGAAGCAAGGGCTGGAATTCAGAGTCAAGAGGTCAGAGTCAAGAGGGTTCCCTCTCACCTCGCCCTTGACAGCAGCTGGCTCCAATGCTCTGCTGATGTGGCAGCCCAGCACAGGGGTGCGAGGAGATTCTGACATGGCAATGCTTTCCAGTTTATTGAACATTTCAGATTCTGTCCCACTAGCCCACACTCGTCGGTTCACCACATCCCACTTTTTCCTTCGAGACCTGCAATAAGAAGAACGTTAAGAGCTGAACAAGCCATTCAGCAACAGACTTCTGTTTAGGGATCTGTCAAGGTGCAGGTAGCAGGGTGCATGGATTGTGCTTACTCCGTCACCAGCTACCCGCCTCCTGACATTTTTCTCTGCAGCATGGAAAATGCAGCTGGAACTCCAGCCCACCTATTTCTTCTCCATTAGACATCTCTTTCTCCCACCCACATTGCAGAAGTTTTGTAGAAGCCTCTACTTGTAGGCCTCACAAATTAAAGCCACCACCCAAAATATAAACCCTGGGTCCCGTACCACTAAGTGCTTAGAGTGGAGAAAGAAAAATTCAAGTTAATCAAAAGCAAGGCATTAAAGCCCAGTGATAGAGTTGCTCAGATAAATGCCTTGTCTCGAGCAGGCAAGGGGTGGGGCGGGGGAAGGACTCCTCCCTATGGATGCTTCAAGCTTGCCTAATTTGCACAAATTATGCCTTGACCATGAATGTGAACAGATAATCTGTTTTGGGCTACTCTCCTTTAGAAAGAGAGAATGTCAAAAGTTATCTCTAAAAGTTCACCATCTTCTGGAGAAAAGCCCATGGCTGTTCACAACCCACTTATGTTCTGGTATCTCATAAACCTGCAAAGCACCAGAGACTTTTCTGAAATCCAAAGGTGGACTGAATAGCTACAGCACATATGCCACCCCGCCACGGGGGCAGGCGGGGGGGGGGGCAGGCGGGGAGGACATTATGTGGTGATAGGAGGGATTGGCTTCAGCTTCTCAAGGATTTCCATTTTCCAAAACACATTTGTGACCCTTTGGCTAAGAGTGCTTGGTGATACTCGGAAGCCACAAGGAAGGCTAAATAATTTTTCCAGTGGCCAGGCTTCAGTGGCCTACATAACCTTTTGCCTTTGTCTGTGACCAGCAGGAGAAGGAACTGAGTAAAATGGAGCAGATGCATGCATGTAGATTTTTGTGGTATGGAGTTTAGATGACCATGGCACAGAATTTTGATTTTTAAAAAAGTTTTATTTTACTTTAGTGCCAACAGCCCTGGCTTTAGCTCAAGCATAACCATCCAGTAGAAGACACCTTACCATTTTCCTGCTTCTCTCTTTATCTTCCGTACATCTTCCAGGGACACAGAACCATCCTCTTCCCTTTCTACAGGGATGCCAAGCTCCTTCACCAGCCATTCCCCTTCCTCGGACAGATAGCAGCTGTAAGAGGAGAATGGAATAAGAAACCACAGGAGTTGGGAGGGACCCAAAACTGCCAACACAAAACCCCCCTCAAAGTCCAAATTAAGTAGGACCTTCAGCATGGCAGTTCAGGCAATAGTTCCAAGTTGGAGCCAAACAGGAACTGAGAGTGATAGCCTTGGGGGTAAACTGTTTAGAGCTAAGTCACATGATCTGGGAAAGAAACATCCCCACTCTCCTCACACAATATCCTCTTTATCGTCCTGAAAAAGGTGGTGTCATTAGCAAACTTGGCCTCCCCACTGCTTACTTCTAATTCCAGATCATTTATGAACAAAAGCACAGGTCCCAGTACCAATTCTTGGGGGGACTCCACTTTCTACATCTCTCCATTCTGAGAACTGTCTATTTATTCCCAAGCTCTGCTTCTTATTCTTTAACCAGTGACTGATCCATAAGAGGACCTGTCCTCTTATCCCATGACTGCTACGCTTACTCAGAAGTTTGGTGTGGTACTGCACCAAAAGCTGTTTGAAAGTCCAAGTATCCATTGTCTAATTGACCATCTCTATGTTCACTGACATTCTCAAAGACAAGGGAAATACTAATGAGACTGGACTGACCCTAAGGCACCACCAGAGAAGAGCCATTTCCCCCAGGGAGATGGAATGGTTCTTTCCAGATATAAAAACTGCAGGCAGTAGTATTTTTAATCATTTTTTTGTTGTTTAAAAAATACACTGCCCAATTAAAAGGAGTTGTTTTAATTAATCAAAGGTTTTTTAAAATCAAGGTTGCAGCAATTACTACAGAGCACGAACATGATACTATCTAACTGATTAATCAGAGGTGGGCTCTTCCCCAAGCGTGCCTTACCGCCGAATTCCTTTCGTAGCAACATACAACTGGCGAGCCTTTTCACTGGCCTGTTGCTGTGTCAGGCGATGGTTGAACTGCATGAGGAGGCGCTCTGCAAAGGGCTGCCCTGCCCCATAGATGCGCCCATAGTTGAACACTTTGGCATGTTCTCGGCTGATCCCCACTGTGGAGGCCGTCTTGCTGTGCAAGTCTGTGGCATTGCTCTTCTTCCCCTGAAGGGTCATCCAGCCAAAAGCTGTGCTGCCTTTGGTGGGGAAAGAAGGGGTTAGCGTGGTCTTGAAGAGGGTGTGACAAAAGAGACCCTGGAGTGAAACGGGGCCAGGTGTATCTCCGTAATTCTGTACAGGAACAAAATATGGCAGTGGATACAAAATGGAGCTCAGAACCTCAGACGTCAATTAAAAACAAGTTTGCAGTCCTTATGGTTGCCTAGATACCTTAATGCACACTGTAGGACAAGGGTACTTAAGCCCTGGGGGATGCCCCACTGTTGCTCCAACTGTTCAGCCAGGGCACAAGCTTGGAAAAAATGCCAGCTACGTAGCTGCCAGAAGTGTGTGTGCATGTGTATTCTATGCACCTTAGGAGCTCCTGTAAGTGTCTGCTTTTGTCAATAAAGAATTAAACTGCCAGCCATTTCTCCTCCTTGGCTGAGTGAGCTCAGGACACAAATATATGGAAGTCTCTAGACCCCTATAAATTATTTTAAAGAGATATGTTGGTCTGAAGAAGGCGAAAAGTGGAATTTCTAATATGCAGTTTCCGTACTCACTGTACTGTAAAAAATTACAATAAAAAACTGTATTTCAAAAACAGCATTAGCTATGATAGCTGAACAGAGCTTTCACATTCCCAGGCAGTAAGTATACCCCTGACTATCAGCTGCTGAAAGAACAGACAGGGAAGGGCCGTTGTGAGTGGAAATGCTCACCATGCATGCCAGCAAAATGAGCTTCTCCCAAGACAGCTGCTATCCAAAGTTCCTGGGAATCCACATCAGCTCCAACCAGATGGTAGCCAGAAGGGGCCTGGACCATAGCTTTCAACTCACTGCCCACCCGGTCAGTCTGCAAGACACAGAGAACATAAGAAGATTCCTGCTAGATCAAACCAAAGACCCTAGTCCATCACTGTGTTCACAGCAATAGCACTCTCCTGCTCATGGATATATTATTACAGAATCTTCTACTTGCAGCAGTGATAGCCTGAGCTCGTAATTGGAAATCAATGCTCCAAAAATCGAAATAGCTAATGAACTAATTGGACTTTGTAGTAATGAATAAACGAACCGATAAATTATGTTTGCCAGAATGGCTTCTCTATTCCTGTAAATTAGTCAAAGGTGTCTATTTCTTATAGACTAGAATTCTCATTATGGATAAGAAAAGCAGGATGGACATATCTTTGGGTAACTGTACAGTGGTGCCCCGCAAGACGAATGCCTCACAAGACGGAAAACCCGCTAGACGAAAGGGTTTTCCGTTTTGGAGGTGCTTCGCAAGACGAATTTCCCTATGGGCTTGCTTCGCAAGACGAAAATGTATTGCGAGTCTTGCCATTTTTTCCCCGCTCCCCCCCTTTTTCTAAGCCGCTAAGCCGCTAATAGCCTTTTAGCAGCTCAGCCGCTAAGCCTTTAATAGCTGCTAAGCCGCTAATAGCGCTAATCCGCTTAGCTGCTAATGGGGTTGCTTCGCAAGACGAAAAAACCGCTAGACAAAGAGAATCGCGGAACGGATTCTTTTCGTCTTGCGAGGCACCACTGTATTTCAGTTTTTCTCTCTCAGTAAGCATAAAAAGCATTAGAAAATCCATACATACTCTAGCATTACTGGCTGTCAACCAGGTGGGCTCCACAGCTCGACGAGTTATTGTCCCAGCAGTTACCACCTGTGGCAGGATGGCTCCATAGCTATTCTCCTCGTCATAGTCTGGGTGCCTACAGAAACATCAAGGTGAGCCCATTTCATATAACATGAGGAAGCCAGCCTTGCTAGTGATCAAGTAGCTACTTGACAGGAACAGCTAAGACTGCAGGTAAACCGACACATCCTACAGAGGCGAAGGGTTTTAAAAGATTTTGCTGGAGTAGCTGCTCAGCAACTGTTCGTGAACATTCATCACTCTTAACTGGCTGTTACTCCTCAGGTAATATACATCTCTGACATTTGCTTGAAACCCAATAACCTGGTGGAGATTCTTGAGAGAAGGCAGAACTTATTCCAAGTCATACTACTAGCCCGTCTAGACTTATGGAATAAGTGGCATGCAAATCTGGTTAAATAAACCAGACTCAGCAGGCAAGTCCTTTGTGAGCCAGAAGCAGAAATGTATCCTGCAATTACTCCAGTATCTGGGATAAAGCCCCCCCCCCCAATAGCAAAGACATGGATGGCCATCTGTCAGGGATTCTTTAACTGTGGTTCCTGCATTGCAGGGGGCTGGACTAGATTGCCCTTGTGGTCCCTTCCAACCCTACCATTCTATGATTCTTTGAATATCAGCTGCTCTCCCAAAACAGAATCCTTTTACTTTCACAGCCCGGATAATTTACAGCTTGGCTACACATTACACTTGCCAGGGGAGAGCAGCCTGAACATGCAGAAACTCTGTCAGCTGAGAGCTCAAAAGATTCTCCAGCAACAGGCAGCAAAAGCTGGAGGCGATACAAATCAGATAGCAAAACAGGGCTGCTATTTTTCCGAAGGAGCTGGAAAAGGGAGGAACAGGGAAAACCGAGAGGTAGTACAACAGAAATCAACAAAAACACTGCTTCTGAGAGCAGCCAGCTTTGCAACTTGCTAGTCTGATTTGTAAGACTGAAGATCTTTGAAGAAAGAGCAGAAAAACAGAAAATTTTGGAACCTAGACACACCACCTCCTCCCAGAGATCAGAAGAGACTTGTGAATGCATCCCTAATTATATTGTATTATTATTATCAACATCATTATTTTAGTTGTAAGTCACTTTGGTAACTAAATTTGGCTGAAAAGTGGAGAAGAAATAAAAGGAAACAAATGACCTTGAGAACATCTCTGTATGTGTACCTGGTCACAGATCGAGGCAGCTCCCCTTTCTTCAACCACACCACCATCTGGGAACTGACAAAACAAAAGGGAAACAAACTTCAGAAAGCAAACAGCAGAAGCTAAAGAAGTAATGTCTTGCATTGGTCCTTGTCTTCTTGCCTGAGCACACCAAGTCTCAAGCCCTTAGCAGGCCATGAAAGGAAGAATTGAGCTGAGCTAGCATTTTATCCAGGGCTCAACAAGCCCAGTAATAAGACTGAACTATACCAAGCAGCCCCCCCCCCCAAAAAAAAACTACCTTCGCTGAGCTCTTAGCAAATTGAAGATGACTCAGGGGAGGGGCTCCTCTCATGTTGCAAAGATTAAAGGTTGGAGTAAAGTATACAAACTGAATGCTTCATGGCACAAGAAGCACATTTACCTTGGTACTGAAAACAGAACTTGAATTACCACCATACAGCATGGGAGCGGGGAGTAAAGTGTCATGTGGTTCTGCAGACTGGTAATTTAATTCAAAGGAAGTCACCCCTCACCTGATTCTTTTGTGAGCATTTCTCCAAAAGGAGATCTTCTTGTTGATTTCAAGAGCTTGTGTCCCTTCTGTGGCCCCTATGCCAGCTTTCAGGGAGCCATCCTCCATTTTGGGCAAGAAATCCTTAGCAAATGGGCTTCCAACGTTGTTGTCATTCCCATCCTTTAACAGGAGGAGATGGAAATTTGCTTTAGCTCAAGGTATTGGTTATAAAATGGTATTAGCCAACATAAAACCCTCCTCCCTACTACATATGAAGTTGCCTTACAGAAACCCTTAACGGTCCAGTCCAGCAGCTTCTATTCTGACCAGCAGCGACTCTGACAACTAGATTATGGCCTCCTTAACACTTGTGAAATGTTAAAGAAGCAATGCCTTGGAGCATGGGTAGGATGTATTTCCTTCCCCAAGGAACAATCCTTAACACCACTCAGAACATCTGGCAATAGGGATAAAGACTTCTAGGTCACAAACTGCATTTTCCAGGCTGATTTGAACACTTGGCACCTCTTGCACATACTTTGTTCTATTCAGGAAAGAAATATTACATTTCCAACAGAATTTAATAAAAGGCTTCATTTCAGTGGTAAAGGTGCATAGCCTTGAGAGGTCTATAAAACCATAACTACACTCTTATTCCCCCCCCCCCACAAGGATATTAGAAAAAAGAAAAATAATCAAGTGGGAAAAAATTAGTGTATACTCAAGGGGGTGGGGGAATGTTCCCTGTGTGGTGTTTAACATCTTCCATATATCACAGACACTTTCTTGCATATACAGTGGTGCCCCGCAAGACGAATGCCTCGCAAGACGGAAAACCCGCTAGACGAAAGGGTTTTCCGTTTTTGAGTTGCTTCGCAAGACGAATTTCCCTATGGGCTTGCTTCGCAAGACTTGCTAGTCTTGCGATCCCCCCCCCGCTTCCCCCCCTTTTTCTAAGCTGCTAAGCCGCTAATAGCCTTTTAGCAGCTAAGCCGCTAAGCCTTTAATAGCCGCTAAGCCTCTAAACGCGCTAATCCGCTAAACTGCTAATAGGGTTGCTTCGCAAGACGAAAAAACCGCTAGACGAAGAGAATCGCGGAACGGATTCTTTTCGTCTTGCGAGGCACCACTGTATACTTTAATGCATTTCTGATTTTAAAGTTCAATTAACTGAACTTGAGAAAATTATCAATTTATTTCTATATACAAGAAATTCCTGCTCACCTTGTGAGGTAGCCTGAAAAACCAGCACCCAGGGATATTGACCTCATTGTAAGGACCATTGCCATGGTGATAATCAGGATGACTCTTTGAATGGTCCAGCTCATCCTGTTGGCAAACCAATGTAGGGTTAGTTGGACCTGAATGTACAAGGATGTACATGAAAACAAAATAGACAACTCAAGATGTAGGAATGCCCCACCTCATAGAGGCAAAGCAAAAAGTTTTAGAGAAGCATTCTTGATTAGATATCTGAATGATGTTTTTACCATCCATGCCAGCAGGGCCTCAACCACCTCTGTCATATTTAAGAGGAACAGTCACCAAAAAGTTGGGAAAATAGATCCCTCTCAATCTTTCTAGGAACTCTTGATGTTGCTCTCAAAATTCTGCAATGCTTGATGCCACCGATTTACTATGGTTCCTCCCCTCCCATTATACCTAAGATCAGGGTTGCTGGAGTAGACAAAGGGTTTGGGGCATTTGGGAACGCTCTTCCTACTACCTCCCCAATCAGATGAGCCCCTCATTCAGGCTTTTGCCCAGCACTCCCAAGATTTACTACTAAAAGCACATAGGTTTAGGCAATACATGAGTACAGATTTCCCCTCAATTACTGCTTTTCTCTTGAGGAGGTATACCATTACCTCGCTAAATTGCTTGGTTACAGGATCTGAATCCATCTCCATCTCCGCACGGCTGAGCTCTTCAACCTGGCATGAGGGAAAAAGATCTCTTTAACAGCTAAGCTCATTCTCCCCTCCCACATCTACTCATTTTCCTGATCCTCATCTGACCAAGAAGGTCTTTCCCAAGTGAGGAAAACAAAAACTCTTTGTGTGTAGAAACCTAGCTTAGCTTCATCCTTGACATGCTAGTTTCTGTATCCAGTGAGTTTTCTTTTTAATACGGAGAGAAATCACTTATGCAATGCCTTTACCAGTTACCTGAAGTTGTACAGTTTAGCAAGAACTGCGCCACATAATTCTAATAATCATGTATCACAGCTCTGAGACACACAATTTGTACCTTATGCCAGAAAGTGCTATTTTCTGTTAACATGAGCTCTTCTTCCAGCGTGGTGTCCAGTGAGATAGGTTGCTCTTTGCCTTTCTCCTTGCAGTGTTCCCGGTACAGATGCTCAATAACCCTACAGTTAAGGGGAAAGTAGTTTTGCTTTCACTGAATTCAGCAAATTATTCTGTTTCTTGATCCCATTTGCAAAGCAATGCTAAACTTTGCCACAAGAATGTTATGTAACAAGGAGATTGGTGCACTGGGCCTGCTCACTTTAATGAAAGTAGTTTTTCATTGAAGGATGTTGAGCATTTCACACCTTTACTCATTTGCAAATATCAGACCTAAAAATAGCTTTCCTTTTTGCAATTGGCTGTAGTTCAGCCATACAGAAGTGAGATGTTCCTATGCCGACATTTCTACATCCAGACAAGCAAGAGGCACTATTGCCATTCATGAACAAATTCCACTCAGGCAAAACAACTGGAGGATGGAGTGGCCTGGAGAGAGTCCTGAGGGCCAGACAGAGGCCTGGAGTTTGGTCCCCCAGGCCTGAAGTTCCCCACCCCTGCTTTACAAAGCCTAGCTCTTACATGTCATTCTCTAGGGAACATTTCTTACGTCTCACTGCAATTCACTGTGGGGCTGAAAGAAGGAGAAAAGGAGGATGAAGAGGAGGACGAAGAAAGAGCTGTGAGTGGTGAGGGCCCCTATACCCATCTTTTGGACCCCCTGGGAAACTCAACAAACCTGCTATACCCGGAACTGAGTGTGCAGAGTGCAGCTGAATGGGACACAGCTGTAGGCAGCCTGAGGAAGTACCATCTACCTTGGGCCTGCTCAAAAAACCCCACAAATTTTGCATTACAGCTCCTAAGATCAAAGAGCATGTTTTCATCTATTTTGGGAGACAACTGGACGTCATTCTGAATCAAGATGGCAGACTGAACCTTTTGCACTGATTTTAGCCACAGATTTCTAAACTGAACTCTTCCCACCCCCTTTCTTTGAACCGGAAAGCATCACAGAACAATGAATGAAATGGAATGATGTGTGGACAATCCAGTATAAATCCACTAAAGGTAAAGGTAAAGGTACCCCTGCCCGTACGGGCCAGTCTTGACAGACTCTGGGGTTGTGCGCCCATCTCACTTAAGAGGCCAGGGGCCAGCGCTGTCCAGAGACACTTCCGGGTCACGTGGCCAGTGTGACAAAGCTGCATCTGGCGAGCCAGCGCAGCACACGGAAACGCCGTTTACCTTCCCGCCAGTAAGCGGTCCCTATTTATCTACTTGCACCTGGGGGTGCTTTCGAACTGCTAGGTTGGCAGGCGCTGGGACCGAGCAACGGGAGCGCACCCCGCCACGGGGATTCGAACCGCCGACCTTTCGATCGGCAAGCCCTAGGCGCTGAGGATTTACCCACAGTGCCACCCGCGCCCCTATAAATCCACTACTACTGCGTAAATATACGTTGCAGAACACACCCTGAAAAATCCACCTGGACGGTCCCTGAAGGTACCAAAGTGAATAAATGATGCTCTCTCCTGCTGAGAGCACTTTCTCTACTTGTCTTTGGAGGCAACTGCTTGGGTCGGAAGCAGATTAAAATCATCACACCTGCAGGGTACAACAAATGGGCTACGAAAGGAGGTGAATCTCCTGGAGAACCATGCATGCAACTGCATTTGCTCACCTTCATCCTTTTTTAAAAACTTGCCTCTCACAATTCTCCCCTCTTTTGGGTTCCAAGTATAGCTCTGGTGGCAGAGACCCAGTAGTGCTTTATTCATGAAGCATATTCAACAATTCTCCCCTCTTTTGTTACCTTTGTGTCCTACCTCTTCCTTTGATGCCTTCCACTGCAAACTCAGCAATTTTAAACTACACTGGTACCTCAGGTTAAGTACTTAATTCGTTCCGGAGGTCTGTTCTTAACCTGAAGCACCACTTTAGCTAATGAGGCCTCCTGCTGCCGCCGCGCTGCCAGAGCACGATTTCTGTTCTCATCCTGAAGCAAAGTTCTTAACCTGAAGCACTATTTCTGGGTTAGCAGAGTCTGTAACCTGAAGCGTATGTAACCTGAGGTACCACTGTATAAGCTCCTTAGGGTAAGGACCTATCTTTTTTGTGTGACTGTATGATGCAATGCATACACTGATTGCACTCCATCAAATAATATGATGACTAGCAACAATTATAGACCATGGCAGCTTTGTTGTTCTCTTCACCCCAGAATGCATTTCTTACCTGAAGGGGCAAGTAGGCAAGTCAGCATCTGGAGTCCCCTCTGGCAGGTTGTCACTCCTCCCTGGCACCAGGTAACCCCAGCCGTATTTCTCAGAGTAGTGCAATGGAAAGCCATCCCAGGTGAGCCTCATGAGCTTTGGGGTCACTCTCATCTGAAGGCTGATAAGGCTGGGCCCAGGCACCCAGCTGGGATCATCCAGTCTCTGGCACAGCTTACGATACCATCTATGCAAGGGGAGAGCAGACCACAAAGTCAACAAAAAGCTTTCCTCAATAATGTCAGATAATTCTTATTGGTTGTTCAGATTAAATTTTATACCAAATTGCTCAAAGGCCTTCACCAAGGAGCTATATGGAAATCCATTAAATAATAATTACATCTCCTGTCAGAGTTGATTTTACACAGTTTAACAAAAGCTACCTCCTCTGTCACTGATGCTTCCAGTTGGCCTGCTCCTTTTTTAAAGTAGAGAACTTTTCCAATCGAGCTGCTAATGGGAGACTCTGGTTGCTGACTCCCTTTTCAATACATTATAATCTGAATGGCACTGACTCAGCTACTAGGGGAGTTTGAATACAAAGAAGCACGCCTCATTGCAGGAAATTATTTATAGGGGGGCTTCCATTTTACAATGCTATGCTTCGTTAGCAGTAGTAGTAAACTATTTCAGGCTGAGGGCTGCACTGGCTTATGGCCAACCCTTGGGGGGAGGGGTTAAGTGTGAAACTGGGTGTGGCCAGTGTAAGAAGTGGGTGTGGCCAGAGCTGCCATTCAAAGGGCTGCCTTCTGAGAGACTTTCCCACCAGCCATTCTACACTATTGAAAATAATTATTCATCATTCATTATTAAATTTAATCATTTTTAAAAGAGGCTGAATTTGGGGAGACTTGGGGATCATAAAATACTTTTGTGAGGGTTGGATATGGGTTGTAAGTTAGCCACCTGTAATCTTCACTATACTACATAGGCCTGTGACCTTGCCAACGGAATTCTGTATGTTCACAGCAAACAGAATAATTTAGACAAATAAGTGGTTGTTTGACCAATCATCTTGCAAATCAAACGGTTCGAACTTTTAGGCAAAAAACATCCACTCAGCATGACAGGAATGTTAACAATTTATTTTACCCTTGTTTAAATGCCAACTGTAAAGTAGGTCTACTTCTCAGGAACATGGGTAAATCTATGTCTAAGCTGCCCACTTTTGATAACAGGTGGAGGATCTCGTGGGCAAATGCTCTATATAAAAAAAATCCATGCACATTGAAAATGAATATATTAGAAGACTAAACTGGAATCCTTCTTCCTGACAAAGAGATGAACAAAAGGTCCTAGGAGGGTCACTGTCTACAACTTCCCTTTAGTAACGCACCCTGGATGGCCAGGCAGGTGCTGAATTCTCTTTGGCTGCAAAGCTACAGTCTCCTTCAGACGGTCCAAGCACAATCGGCTCTCAGGGAGCTGCTGTTCTTCCTCTTCAGTTGGGGGTCCTGGATCTGTTTCCATGATACAACAAATCAGAAAGGAATTATTTTTCAATGAGTACAGTAGTTGACAAGGCTGTTTTCTAACTACATACATATTACGTCAAAGGGCTTAAGAATCTATGTGGACGCAGTTATTTGGTGGCCTGCAAAGCCTATAATCCAATGCAGAATTTGACAGCTAGCAAATTTCTAAAACTCTTAATGGCCAAGAGGAATTCAAATACATGAGTGTTTAATGCACAGTAGCCTAGGGAAGAGTAGAAATGTAACTTTAATGGTCAGGAGAGAAATGTTTTCTTGCTGAAATGTGTCAGCTCCGTAACACTCCATAGTTCTTATGTTCCTCCACTGCCTCTATATTGCACTCCAAACACCTGTGTATTCCATATTTATCCTCCAAGACTGTAATTAAGAAATAAATAAAAATGCAACATTACAGACACCCTTTTTAAAACAGCACCTCTGGGATGTCAGGACTTTTTAAGATTCTCTGGTAATACTATCGTACTTTGAAATCACTTGAGAGCTGGATGCAAAACATTCTGCCTGCAACACACACATGCTGAGGTACGTATTTCAGGCTCGTAAATAAGATTTTAAAAGATGCTTGCTCCTACCCAATTGCAAAGACAGCTTAGCGGAAGGGATCTGGATCAAGGGTAGATTACATGCTTTGGATCCAAGAGGTAACAGGTTCAACCCCTGGCGTCACCAGGTGCGGCTGGAAAGAACCCAGGAGAGCTATTGCCAATCCGTACAGACAATGCTAAACCAGACAGACAAAAGATCTCATTCCATCTAAGGTATATTCTTTCTCTCTCTTTCTGATTAAGATTTAGGAGAGAAAGATTACAACTGCCAGTAGACAGTGGGGATAGCTGTGATTTGCTGTGTGCTAGCAAGCTAGTAGTCAATTATGATGATGCTCTTACCTTCCTGCCACTCCAGCACGGAGGCTTTTTCCACGGCTCTGGGCAGTTCATCATTACCATCTTCATTCTTCTTCTTCCCAATTTTCTTCTTCTTTTGCTTAAATTCCTGGAGATCCCACTCTAGATCCCACAGCCAGGGATCACATTTGTACCTGTTTTGATACATCAGACCAAATACCACAGGTTAATTTGAAGAATACTTTTTTCAATTTCCATCAATGACATCTTGGTCTACAAGCTCCTGTTTATTTACAGCAAGGGAGAGGAGCTGAAAGGGTACTTTTCTCCACCATGTCATAGCAACAACTTCTCAGTTTATCTAGATGCACCCACTGCTGAAACTGTGCCAAACAAATTCCTTTACTAAGTAGTAGTCTGCTTAATGAAACAGTATTGCATTTCACAAAACCCACAGTCTCAATTCTATCTCAACCTTGCAGTCTTCCTTTTGGGGGAATCCCCCAAGCATACTACAGATTTTAATGCCGGAACTAAATGTCAGCTGAAACTGTGGTCTGAGAACCCAGTTCTCCAACTGCAAATATGAGGGGGAGATGTGTCAGATGTGCGTGCATCCTTAACTCTTCCATATTTCCCCTTTTCACCTTCTGTCCTGGTCTACCTCCTCAGCTGAGTTTCCCTGAGATGTAGTAAGCATGCAATTGGGACCCCAACCAGAGGGAGGGTTGAGTGCTGCATCCTCCTTCCAGCTCCGTTTCTGCTTCATAGTGTTCTCTCCTGCCACTGCTTAATGGAGAGCCAGGTCTTCACCAATTATGAATCTCTGGCTTAAGCAGCAGTGCACTGTAACAGTGATTATGATAATACCCCCACCTTTCCTCATGAAGCAGCTGGCAGGCATTGTCAGCTAGGTTCATCAAGGATTTCTTCATCTCCTTTTGCAGCTCCTCATAAGTGACCTGAGCTTCATCCAGGTACCTCTCCCAGTTCTGACTGACAGGAAGGTAGGAGACTCCCATTTCCAGCATTCCTGCAAACGTGACAGGATGGGGACACCTAACCAAGAAACAGAAAAGGGGGTAATAACAGAATGGAGCCAGAATGTTGGAAGCAACTGGACTAAGCTATGTAAACTAGGCATTTGTTGACCTTAGAACACAATGGAAGCAGATCCTAAGAGCCTGTCACACTATGCATGACCAACGGACAGAACCAAGGATGGATCCATGTAGATGAAAGGCTGAGGCCACATTGATAGGAACAAGGCCCAATAGCTGAGAGCACTGATCTGGGTAACAGATGGACCCCTTCACTCTCTCTCATATGTGCACAGATGTCATTAATTCCAAAAAAGCAAATTAAGTTCTGGAATTGGAGCACTCTTTTTTTATAGCAAAGTCAAAAATGTACTCTTTACTCCTGCATTGGGCAGTCCGCAAGGACAGATTGCCCACAAGGGCTATTCCTCCCACCTGGTGGAATGCGATTCCACAAGAGACAAGACATTTTGTGCCTACTCCCACCCCCCAGGTTTTTGCATTGTACAAGCTTTCCCCTCACATTCTCCCTGCCTGTCACAACAGACATTTTATTTAATATGATAATCTAGTACATTGTTTGATGTAACTCCCAGAATTATTTGGTTCAGTTTTCCAATGTGCATTGTAAATTCTGGTTAACTATTATCTGTTTCTTTCACTGAAAAATTTTGTATATGCACTTGCACCACTTCTGAAGGATTAATATGTTTGGGGAGATACTGCTTCTTGTTTCTTTCTTGCAAAATTGTAACACTGGTTGATTTGTACTGATACTTTACCACCATGCTGAACCTTGCAAGTTTTATCTGTATCTAAAGAAAGGTGAGACCAGAATCCCTAGCAAGATAAAGTGTAAAGGGGTTTATTGATTGGATTGGATTGATCTTTATTACGGCCATTGGCCCGTTACACGACAGTTTCCCATACCAACATATTATACTTAAACCTCCAAATTTAAAATCGCCAAAACTTACAAAAGAAAAAACAATAATCGAAGCAAAACAAAAACAAAAACCACCATCATACAAAAACAGAAACCACCATCATACATTACAATAAATTTGTAACCTATACATCGCCCTCTGCTCATAAATTAATCAGGGATATCAATGGTGATATCGCCTAAAACATAGATCATGGTTTAAAACAATGGTGATATCACCTAAAACATAGGTAATGGTTTAAAGGGGTTATCCGAATCACACAGAAGACCGTTTCTCTTCTTTAGGGATAGGACGCTAATCAGGAATCTGGCAACCATGAGTGATTTTAGGGGGTCATCATCAATTAGTAGATATCTCAGTTTGGCTTCAATCGTATCATCGGCAATTCCCTTAAGATATTGAGCAAGAAACTTGCTCCTGGCCGGTAAGTGAAAAGCACAGTCAAAGATTATGTGATGCAACGATTCCGGTGCCCCACTATTACAATCACATAAGAGCGATATCTCTTATTGTATTGATAATCTAACACCATCTTGTCCCTAAGATGCTTCTGACACACACAGGCAACCTAACACTATTGGCTAACCCAGAACAAGCTATCTCATAAATGGACACACCATCATAAAGAATTCCACATTTCAACCCCCCCCCCCAAATACTCACCTTTCCAAGAAGAGAGGAAGCTGCTCCTGGAATACTTCATAAGTAGCCTGAACATCAAGGGCACAGTATCTCATCAGGTCCTTGGAAGGGAGACAGAGAGAATAGAGGGAATGGGAGAATAAATTATGTACACCTGTATCAAAAGCCACATTCTACTAAGTCACACCATCGGTCAGTCTATTCTAGTATTCTCCTTTGACTGGCAAAAGTGCTCCAGATTGAAATCGTACATCTTTCCCAGGTATACCAAGACCCTTTCCTTCACACTAGGGATGCCAGACTTCAAACATGGAGCATTCTACGTGCAAAGAATATGCTCTACAACTGAGCAGTGGTCCCTTGATCCCTCCCCTTAAAAAGTACCATCCTATAGATTATCTCCCTACCTGGAAGTTATTCCTGATGTCATTCATGCTCCCTTTGACAAAGAGCTCCCGGGCTTCTTTCTCCAGTGGCTGGCCTCCAACATATAAGGCATGCACATCTACTAGATTGTTGATGCTACTAATGTTCACCCAGTCCCAGGATGCAATCTGCAAGGTAGTAAGGCAGCAGAGCAATGGCTAACTAGTCCACAAACCCCAAAATGCCCACTTTTGGATGGAAAGCATTTAAAACATTTAATAAACCATCAGATTGAGTCCTCAATCTATAGGAATAAGACTTCCATTATGATAAGTTCTAACCCTCAGAATGACACAGAACAGTCCAGGATCTCTACAAGAATGGCAAGTCCTGGGAGACCTTGTCTACACATGTGAATGAGGCGGCAGAAAGTTGAGATGGAATCTTGAACTGCATTACTGCAGACAAGTAATTCCAGTTTTGAATGTTCCTCTACTGTACATAAGAAAAAATCCTTCCTGCCAAGAGAAAAATAGCACAGTAGGGGGAAAGGTTCTATCCTAGTCCTTTGTCAACCAAGTTTGTTTTCTATGTATGTATTTTTAAAAAATATATAGGTGACTATTTAAAAATATGATCATTCTGTCTAAAGTAAAGCCATCTATTATACCATCTCAGCCCTCCACCACCTCATTCTGGTGTATCTGTAGATCAGACTTACTGTGGCATCCATACAGAAATATAGCTATAGTTTGGCAGGCCTTTATTGGAGGATTGCCTATGAAACAATGACAATGCAAGAGGTAACAGAAGTCCATATTACTTAACAAAACTTTTCGCACATCTAGGATGTTGCCAATCTCCTCCATGCTGGGTCTGCACTTCTCCCCTGTACTACCAATTCAGAATGCTTTTGCCAAAAAAAATCTCTCCCAACTGTCTATGGTGACAGTAGAAGACAGAGGTCAGTCTTCTACTAAAAACCCCATGGTGGTAGAACTACATTTTGCAACTTTAGTAAGAGACAAAATTGTATACATTAACACATGCAATTATGAGGAAGGGAGGGCAATTAGTTATTCTGGAAGAGAGAAATAAAGTGTTCAGTCCCAGCTAATGTAACCTCAGGTATAAAAATGACATCTCTACCTACCTCTTTCTCCACTCCTCTCACAGGACAGAGTATTAAAAGCCAGTTATTCAAGTGTGATGTATGTATGAAATACAGATAGCACTTTAGTTCTGCAAAGTGCTTTTCAACCATCATTACATTCTCACAACAATCCAACAAGGCCAGACATTCTCAATCCCATGTTATATATAAGTATGACTTGATCAAGGTTGCTGAATGTAGAGCCAGAAAGGACTGGCACCCAAAACAAAACAAAAAAGTTTAAAAAAACTAAAAATGGGTTTGAAAGGAGTTTTACTTCTCAATGTGTACATACACATTTATCTTTGTTTCACTGTCACCTCCAGACAAATGGGATTTGTTAGTTTGTGAAACAATATAAAATCCTTAAAATCTGTTTATCGGGGACCAAAGAGGAGCTAGCATCTAGACCACAAGCAGTAGTCCTTCTTCCAAACTGCCTACTGCTCTTTTTTTTTGGGGGGGGGGGGGAGGGACATCTCCAGTGGAGTACATTACAATCTTATCTAGTGCTGCCGTTGGGGCGGCCTTGTGAAGAAAAGGAGGGATTAGCATGCAACTCCTCTGTGCCTTTCCAACTCACCTCAGGGCCATCAGTTTTACTCCGTGTTTTCTTGATGTGCTGCTGCACCTGCTGCTGCCCTCTTCGCTTGCCATGTTTTGCTGCCATCCAAAGGCTGCGTTGGAATCCTGTTAGCCCGGAGATGGCCATGTGCATACTCATGGTGTCCAGGAAACGCATCTGGGAGCCCTGAAATATTTGTTTTAATGTCACAAACACTGCAAGAGCCATACATGGCAAACCAAAAAAATAACATGCTATAGCTCTTGTTACATGCTAAAGACACCTCTTTATACCCTAACCTACGATATCTACAGGGACGTGGGTGGCCAACCCTCTTTTTCCTATTGTAAATTATTTTAACTAGTTTTAAAGTTATATTTTTATATTGTTATAGCCTGCCTTGGGACCTCATGGTGAAGTGCAGGTAGGAAATCCAGTAAGCAACAACAAGGCAGCCTGGCCTGGAGGATAAAAGAGTATTACATAGAACTTGCTATGCTGTATGTTCAGGAGCAGGTCAACTGTGGGTCAAGTTCAGCATCATGTCTTAATGTCTTACCAACAGAAGCCACACAGATACCTCAGGAAGGGATCACAGGCAGGGTGTGATGCCAAGATTCAAACTCAGAGTTCACAATTTAGCTACTCTGCTATCAGGTGAAATTCTAGCCAAACGGCTCATACCCAAACTATACATTCTATCTCCACCCTGAGGATCTGAAATTCTGACTGCAGCTTCTCCCCTGCAAAGCAGCATCAAAGTGGGGAGCAGGAGGGAAGGGTGGTGCTTAACCCTTCCCTCTTCTGCCTCTTTCCACCTGCAGCTCCTTCCCATAACTACTTTTTCTCCAGCTAGGATTCCAGACTCATACATCTGATCCAAAGAGGAGCTTGAAACCTTGCTGGAAAGAAAAGCGGCAGGTGAATGAAGCATTAATCACCCCTCCTCCTCATGTATGGATTTTCCCTTGCAAATAGTACCCTCCTGACACCAGTTTGCAGAGAAGCAATGGCTGGGTTTTAAAGATACAAGGAAATAGAAGAACACATAGCTCTACCATTGGACAAACAACCAACAAGGACAGCTGCTTTGTTTGCAACTGCAGCATCAAAGATTCACAAGGACTTTGTAATAATAATAAAAAACCTAGCTAACCGCTGCGGGGAAAATTTTGCTTCAATACAGATCTAATATTTGATCTGCTAAGCTTCATTTCTACAAGTCTTTATTTGTATCTTGTTTGTTGTGCAATTTCCTAACAGTTATGGCTCATGGCTATGATAACAACTGAATTGACACATGTTACCACAAACATCTAGCCTTCAGCTACCAATAACAGCTTGCATACAAGAAGAAAGTAAGCAGAACAGATTGGAAGACAAAGATGACTTACCTGAATCAGGTACTGCTCTTTGATGTGAGCACGGTCGAAAGAGACATTGTGACCCACCACCAGCCTCTCTTGCCAATCCTGCTTGGCAAGGCTGCTGCTCGTTTCCAGAGGGATGAGATCTGACAGAGTCAACTGGCTGGACCAGGTGTACCGTTCCTCTAACAGTCGCTTGCTACACCATGAGTACCTGGGGAGCAAACACACCCAGCTGTGTGAACTAAAGCACTCTTTCCAGGGCACAATAGAACACCTGAACCCACCTTCATTTCTTTCTAGATCTGAAAATTTAGTAATTTCAGAAAGAACAGTGCAGCATTGAACTCATTTTAACACCCATCTCAATTTCATTTTTTGAAGAAAAAAAAAGTTACAATCCTAAGAAGATTTACTACAGAATGAATCTTGCTGAACTTAGTGGGAGATGCTCTGGAGCCAGCACACTTAAGATCACACTACAGGAACACCCACCTTTTAAAACAACTTTGATTTTAACACCTGTGCTTTGGGGGAGGGTTCCCCTGCTGTGTGTAAAGCTTGTCCAAACCAAATGGGCACATTCACACAGATGACTAACCATGCAGTGTCCAAATAGATCAGGTTCCCAGCAGCTATCACACTGCCAGAGAAGACAAGGACATGGACATATTAAGAACCTAACATCAAGAATTTGGTGCCTCTTGTTTGGCTCTTCCCTCCCAAAACCCTTTTTTGCTTTCATGCCGTGTCTTTGTAAGCATAGGGGCAAATAATGTGTTATTTTATTAATTTTTAAGTTGCTTTGTGGGCTTTTCCAACTGAAGAGCAAGGTGAAAACATTTTGAATCATCACCACCACCATTTATTTATTTAATTTTAAAAATTTAATTTAACATGGGTCACATATTGTATACGTGTACTGAAGGGATAGCTAAACTAGGATTCATAAGATGAAGTTCAAGAAAACAAGGAAAATACAGCCCCTTTTCCAATTCTCACTTTGCTTTGAAGAAGTTTAGGAGGTGAGAGTTCCAGTGTTCTAATTTAACACGTCTCTGACCATCCCACAGCATCTGTGCACAACCCACACATCTGGTTAGGAATTTTGTGAGTCAACAAAGAGGGCTTCCTCCAAATATATAAAGGAAGGTTACACAACCCCCTCCCCCAAAGCAACATTAATTGTCTCTTCATAAGCACAGTTTCTTGTTCTTGCTCTTTTACAGAAGCCCAGGAAACTCTAGGTGGGAACATTTATTCTCTTCTGGCACTCTTTCAACAACAGAACCCCAGAAGAAAAGATAGCAGCATGATGTATAAGCGGGAGGAGGGTTTCAGCCCAAGGGCCACATTTCTCTCTGGACAAACTTCTGAGGGCCACATTCCAGTGGTGGGTGGAACCAAAGGCAAACACTGGCAGAGCAACAAATACAAATTGTACTTATGTACCATAAGCTAATTACAGGAAAGCAAGAAACATTATCAAAGTGCAAGGACACATTTCAATCATTCAAAAAAAAAGGGGGGGGGGGATATGAAGCAGGGCCAGGGAGACCTAGAGGGCTGCATGGAACTGACGCTCCCCAGCCTTGTCCTATGGTACTGAATACGAACAGGAAGAAGTAGTCTGTTAGAAAGATGTGAGATGCTGATTGATCAGGGGCCTTTGGCCAAAAAGTGGTATATAGGAATAAAACAATGAGCAATGAAAAAAGTATTTTGTGACACTGGGGACAGAAGTAGTGGGACACTGACTAGGTCATGTTGTTGTTGCCTGATAGGTTCTATTTTTACACAAAGTTTGTAGGAACAAAAACTTTCACCCTTTTACCAGAGCTGTCGGCATCTTACCAGGCATTTGAGGAAACGGCTACTGCAAGCGTAGGGCATTGGCCTGCATTCATGCACACTTCCACATCAAACACCAAGGCCCGCTCATCAGGGAAATCAACAGCTGTCTTCTCCCCACTGGGTCCATATCGTGTCCACCCAGATTTCCAAGCCCACTCCAGGGGCACTGGTGGGATCCCAAATTGGAGAAGTTCCTTAGCAGCCTCCAGATATGGGAGGCTCTGCTTCTGTGCTAAGATACGGAAGTGCTCATCGATGTTGGCCCCATACAACTGGGGCAGCTGCAATTCCACATCAGGAAGAGTAGTTGTCTCTTTGCCCCACAAGTCATGCTTCTGCAAGTGTGCCACACTCTTCTGGATGTCTTCCTCTGAATATTCAATCTGGGCACCCCGGAAAATCTGCTCATGAAGATGCTTCGAAAGCATCTGGATGCCAAGTGGATTGATGCGTTGTTGTTTGGGGACAGAACCAGAATCTTGTGCCATCTCCTCCTGAACCAGGCGGCTGGCAGAAGAACCCGAGGACCATCTCTGTATTCCCCGTAATCCGAATGGACCTGTATTCCACACCAAGCGCTTCATCTTCACTAGAAATGAGCAGAATGGAGGATACAGAAGATCTATCAGGAGACAAAAAGTATTAACAAAACTGAGGTTTAGTGTGGAATTTTTTCCCTCTTCCTGCCCAAGATGCTGGGAACATAGTGTTTAAGTTGTGAAGCGCCTAGACAAGTGTTCCAGATTCAGACAAAGGATTCAAAACCTCGCTCATCCACAAAGCTTGCAAAATGACTTTGGTCAAATCACTATCTTTCAGTCAGACTGACTTCCCAAGGTTGTTGTGAGGGTAAATGAAGATATGTATAGGAATGGAAGATGAGCCTGCTGGATCAGGGCAACTGCCAATCTAGCCCAGAATCCTGTTCTCAAAATGGCCAGCCAGATGTTTCTGGGAAGGCCACAAGCTGGAAGCAAGCACTAGAGCACCCCCCCACCCCCAGGGACTGGTGCTCAGAAGCATTGTTTTCTCCAGCTGTGGCGGCAGAGCATAGCCATCATGGCCACTAGCCCTGGAGAGCCGCCATGAATTTGTCTCATCCTGTTGTAAAGCCAACCAAGTTGGTGGCTATCACTACCTTCTGTGGGAGAGAGCTCCCTAGTTTTAACTATGTGCCACGTAAATACAGTGGTGCCCCGCAAGACGAATGCCTCGCAAGACGAAAAACTCGCTAGACGAAAGGGTTTTCCGTTTTTTGAGTCGTTCCGCAAGACGAATTTCCCTATGGGCTTGCTTCGCAAGACGAAACGTCTTGCGAGTTCTTGCGAGTTTGTTTCCTTTTTCTTAAAGCCGCTAAGCCGCTAATAGCCGCTAAGCCGCTAATAGCCGTGCTTCGCAAGACGAAAAAACTGCAAAACGAAGAGACTCACGGAACAGATTAATTTCGTCTTGCAAGGCACCACTGTATGGGTGTCCCAAGCCCTCTGGAGGGTGAAATTGAAAAGCAGTCCATAATATCTGTGACTGCTAAGAGCAGCCCCTTCCAACCCTACAAGTCTATGAAAACAATGATGATCATACTTGTCTTCTTGAGATGATAACAATAATTTTAGTATTTATATGCCACCCATCTAACTGGATGGCCCTCCAGCCACTCTGGGTGGCTCCTGACTGAATATTAAAAACACAATAAAAACAGCACCACCAACACTTTGGACACCAAACGTCCAGAGAGCATAAGAAAATATTTCTGATTCCCAAATCCCCCCCCCCCTTCCAAAAAAGAAAAAGGGAAAAAGAGATATATCTACAGATTATCTCAAAATTTACCTACCCCCCTCAGTTTAGCTTCTTTTCCATTCCATGCCACCCAAAGGAGCTAATATTTATTCTCCTCACCAGCACCCCAACCCAAAAGGGGCGCCCACAAATTATCCCCTTCCCTAAATTGGACTATTTTACCCCCTCCCCCCCAAAAGGCTGCCCCTCCTCACAAAAAATGGGGTGGTGGTAGGGGGGAGAAGCTATACAGCACCACCACCACCAGCAGCCCCCACCGCCCGCCCCATTTCGTGGGTACACGAAGCACCCAAAACACCATGAGGTGATTTTTGCCCACGACCCCAAACTCCGCCCCGCCCCAGAGCTCACGAGGCGAACCTTCCGCCGGCGCGCGACTGGAGTGAGCTCGCCCGACACGGGGGGGGAATTATTATATGGAAGCTACCAAAGTGCCTTTTCTCGTCTTAAACACAGCCCAAATATTGAGAGGACAAGCAGAAGTAAATGAAAGCAATGAGTTTGCCTCGGACAGAGGCTGTGCTGGTTTTGTTTCCCACCCAACCCCACTTTCTTCCCTCCCTCTCCCCCCTTGACACTCACTAGGAAATGGTATCTCCCGGGATGGTTCAGAACCAGCTCCCGGCTTCTCAAGTTCCTATAGGTCTAGAGGAGATCGTGTACTCAGCGCGGCCGCGTGGCCTAATGGATAAGGCGTCTGACTTCGGATCAGAAGATTGCAGGTTCGAGTCCTGCCGCGGTCGAGAGGGCTTGCAGGTTTGCCACTGGTTTAGTGGCATAATTGTATTTTTGCTGCTTTTATATGCAGTCGCGATTTCTGTGCAGATATATATTTTTTACCATCTTGGCAACAATCACTGGCTTCCGTAATTAAGCAATCGCCTTGCTCTCCTCCGCTATCATTTGGTACCTTTGCATTTTCGCTGTTGCCCCAATAAGCACCGCTGGACTCAGTCATTTTTGAGCAGACACGATTGCGCAGGAAGTCTTCGTGCGCTCAACAGAGCTCGCAACTCCGTAACGGTTTACGCCTCTGCATGTGACCGTGGGAAAGTGTGGGAAGGCGTGTAAACAGCCTGCAAGCAAATCAGGATGAACGCTCAGTGTCGACTGACCTTCCTTGCAAAAAAATCAGGAAAAATGCTCAATAAAGACCGGATATAACCTAACCTCTGCCTAAGCTTTGTGCAAGCAAATCAGGATGCGTAGTCGTCTGAATTGCACTTAGTCTGAAATTAAGGGGTGCTTAAGTTTTGTTCCACCAGGAAGTATTTCCCCTGTTGTACACCAGGTGGCAGTGTTGTCTGCTTCTTAATAATAAAAACACTAAGTTGGTATTTTAACTCTCTTTGCTAACTTTCAAGCTACAGAAACCCGAGGAATCCTTCTATAAGAAAGCATTTGCCGTCGCTTGTGCTGTTCGTGATGATGGGTCTGTTATAAGGTAGGCTCTCCAAATTGGGCAGCAACATTGCCCTGCTGGCCCGGCCAATGCTCCCTGCAGAAAATGTGCCCCAGAACCCTTTGCAAAGCTGATGTGAAAAGCATTACCCCAAATGCTGAAAGTTTGGAAGCCACTGCCCATGCGTGTTCTCATCTAAGCTGAGAAGTTGGTGGAGGTATTAGGAGGTTCTCTATGTCTATCTGTGTTCTCTTTCTAGGGTGTATGTTTGCTGCTTTTTCTTTTTTTCAATTTTTTTTATTGGTTTTCCAAAAATTTTAAACATACATACATACATACATACATTTTAACTGTACTTGATCCAATCTTAGTAACATCGTTAAGTGACTTCCTCAAATCCCCCTGGCTGAATTTCAGTGTATATCATCATTGTAACAGTTTTCCAAAACCAATTTTCTCATAAAAATAACTTAATCACTTAACATCTTTGTTTTCATTTTGACTTTAAACATATTATTCTCTAACATCACATAATTAAATCCTAAGCCTATCTGATATTTGCAAGTTTTTCCAATTAAGTTATCTTAGCATATTTAACGAAATAGTCTTTGAATTTCATCCATTCCTCCTGGTACTCCTCCTCCTCCTGGTCGCGGACTCTTCCAGTCAGGTCGGCTAGCTCCGAAAAGTCCATCATCTTCATCTGCCATTCCTCCACTGTTGGGACTTCTTGTGTTTTCCAGTTCTTAGCTAACAAAATTCTAGCTGCAATTGTGGCATACAAAAACAATCTAACATCTTTTTTGGGCCATTCCAAACCTTTTATTCCAAGAAGAAAGGCCTCTTCTTGTATATTTCAACATTTTTTTCAATTCATTATAAATCTTCTCCCAGAAGTCTTTCACCTTGGGGCAGGTCCACCACATATGATAAAAGGTACCCTCTTTTCCTTTACATTTCCAACATAGATTTTCACTATTATGATATATCTTTGCTAATTTTACAGGAGTTAAGTACCATCTATACATCATTTTCATAATATTTTCCTTTAACGCCGTACATGCAGTGAACCTGACCCCAGGGTGTGTGTTTGCTGCTTGTGCCAATAAGGCATACGAATGACCACGATTGTTCCCTCCTGCTTATTGGAGAGTCCTTCAAGCTTTCTGCAAACAGCTCCAGGCATCACCAACCCCTTGGTTAATTAACCCTTCAATTACAAAAGGAATGATCCCAACTGTTGCACTTCCAGCTTATCCCCATCACCTGAAATAAGCTTTACTTCCTAGCAAGTAGCAAGTAGAACTCAGTAGGTGATGGGGACAAAAATATAATCCATTGGCTTGCCTCTCGTTGGCTCTGGCTTCACCTTTGCCCTACCGGTCAGTGCTAGAATACCCAATAGGCAGGCTAAATAGGTGCTATTTCTGTGCTTTTAAGCATGGAAATAGTAATCATAGGAAAAATCAGAACTTTCTACACACTCTTCCTCTATTTTTCTGTTCTGTTTTTATTACTTAGTAGTGAGGAGTGCCATGTGCTGCCCAGGTATTTTTAGAAACCAAATAATATTGCAATTTTTAAATAAATACAGTGGTACCTCAGGTTAAGAACTTAATTCGTTCCGGAGGCCTGTTCTTAACCTGAAACTGTTCTTAACCTGAAGCACCACTTTAGATAATGGGGCCTCCTGCTGCCACTGCACGATTTCTGTTCTCATCCTAAAGCAAAGTTCTTAACACGAGGTAATATTTCTGGGTTAGCGGAGTCTGTAACCTGAAGCGTCTGTAACCTGAAGCGTATGTAACCCGAGGTACCACTGTAGTGCAGTTTGTACATTTGGACCCATCATGCCAAAAACTGGGTGGAGTAAACCGGAAGTCGTGTTTTGGTCTGTCTTCTTGATTCAAAATGGTGTGTGGGATCCAAGGGCCGATGAAAACTTCTGCCCCCATCTTAGGAATCTTTTGTGCAAAGTTTGGCGATATTGATATATCAAGGGATGGTCGAACCTATGCCAAAAAATAGGCAAAGACAAGCCAAAGTTCCATTTCAGTGTGCCATCTTGATTCAAAATTGCACCTGGCACTTAAACATTGAGGAAGACTGCCACCTGGGAAAGCAGCATGCTGAGTTTGGTGATGAGATCTCAGGAGGTGTCTGAACATGTAGAGAACAAGCAAATGGACAGTCAGATAAACTGCTTTCTGGAATATATAGTGCTGCTGATCCTGAACTAAACCAGGAGGTGTCCTGCTAACATAGACTGAAGTATTGCTAATAAATCCAAACTTGTCTTGTGCTGCAATAAATCTAGGCTTTTATTATTGATATATTATTCTGAGTTATATGTACAGTGGTACCTCTGGTTACATACGCTTCAGGTTACATACGCTTCAGGTTACAGACTCCGCTAACCCAGAAATAGTGCTTCAGGTTAAGAACTTTGCTTCAGGATGAGAACAGAAATTGTGCTCCGGTGGCGCAGCGGCAGCAGGAGGCCCCATTAGCTAAAGTGGTGCTTCAGGTTAAGAACAGTTTCAGGTTAAGAACAGACCTCCAGAACGAATTAAGTACTTAACCCGAGGTACCACTGTATTTGATTCATTCATACACATGCACACATGCGCGTGGGCGCACACATAAAAATAGTCTATATTGTGTAAGATGTTTGTTTGTTTGAATTACATGTGGGGGCACCATGATCTTTTCAGTGCTAAGGGCTTCTAAAAGTGTTACTTTGTCCCTTGCGATGGGCAACAGCCACCACTAAAGAACAGGCCTTCTCAGACATTCGCAGAGGCCCAACTTTTGAGACCCCTAGTTGTCATTGGGGGGAGGGGGGGAGATGGCACATCAAAACAAAATAGGGCACCAAAAAATATTGAGTGGTTTCTGCAGTCCTGATGGGACTGATGGGAACATGTTCATCACAGTCTAATCTTGTGCCCTCAGATCTGATACATATTTATTAATATTTATGAGCATTCTAAACTCTCTAATATGACAAAATCTATATCGGTTGCCTTTTACCAAGCCACAGCTCTTATTTGCTTAAAACTGAGGCCATGTACGTATTAGTGGCTTGAAACGCAGTGAGGTCATTTCCCCCTGTCAATCCACTTTCTTACATTGCTGTACACACTGGAGAGGGGTAAAAAATGTCTTCGCCCGAGGCACCTCACCTCATTGGCTTCCCCATTCCAAACGCCAGTTCACTGAAGCTGTCTTCTGCACATGTGCAATGGCTCTTTCCAATGTACACACCTCAGCTTTGCTGAGGCTTCCATTTTCTAATTGGCTAGGAGCTGGTTTGAGGGAAAACACATCCAAGAGGAGTATTTCTCAAGAAACTACTGGCTACAGATGAATTGTGGCTAATGCCATGTATATACTGCTTCAAGACTGTGTCACGTTTTTCACCCAATGCACATAAATACTTAACATTTATTTAAATTTGTAAAACAACAACAACTTTCAGCCTCAGGCTCAGGACAAAGCCCAACTGGTTCTGGTCCTGTTTAGATTAACCGGGCTGTTCAAGAAAGAAGCTGGAAGCGAGCCTTTAGCCCAGGGGTCAGCAAACTTTTTCAGCAGGGGGGTGGTCCACTGTCCCTCAGACCTTGCGGGGAGCCGGACTATATTTTGAAAAAGAAAAAAAATTCCTATGCCCCACAAATAACCCAGAGATGCATTTTAAATAAAAGCACACATTCTACTCATGTAAAAACATGCTGATTCCTGGACCGTCCGTGGGCCGGATTTAGAAGGCAATTGGGCCGGATCCGGCCCCCGGGCCTTAGTTTGCCTACCTATGCTTCAGCCTCTGACTGTGACAAGTGGGGTTAAAAGTGAGATATTATTATGAGCCATTATTGGCTTATAACGATGTTACGATCCAACGTATGTTCCAATAACCATCCGTAATGGTTGTGTAGTTAATGCTTTAGGCTTTTTTCCTGGAGGAATGCCTTCAAATAGACACTCCTGATAATGAGATGGCAAGCTTCCAGTAAACAGCAGCGCTGGGTCCCTTCCCTGGCTTTTAAAGTGGTTTAAATAACAATTCCTAGATATTGGGAGCTGCCGGGGGGGGGGGGAGTGTGGCTGCAGGAAGGACGGGCCTGCTTCTCCATTCTTCAGTGCTGTTGTGGAGACCCGCAACCATAAACCTCAGCAGCACAGTTTGGTAAAACTTGTCATTTCCCCCACTTCTGGGTGCTCGTGAGTCTAAAAAGATCATCTGGGATTCCATGATGTTTCGTGATCTCGGCCTCCTTTCGTAGGGGCAGGTCAGGGCAAAGAAGGAACGAGAACAACTACAGTGGTACCTTGGGTTAAGAACTTAATTCGTTCTGGAGGTCCGTTCTTAACCTGAAACTGTTCTTAACCTGAGGTACCACTTTAGCTAATGGGGCCTCCCGCTGCTGCCGTGCCGCTGCTGCACGATTTATGTTCTCATCCTGAAGCAAAGTTCTTAACCTGAGGTACTACTTCCAGGTTAGCGGAGTCTGTAACCTGAAGCGTCTGTAACCCGAGGTACCACTGTATAGTTGACCTAACCCGCCGCACCCCCCTCCCCATAGATGCCTGTCTGGAATACAGTGGTACCTCGGGTTACATATGCTTCAGGTTACAGACTCCACTAACCCAGAAATAGTGCTTCAGGTTAAGAACTCTGCTTCAGGATGAGAACAGAAATCGTGCTCCGGCAGCACGGCAGCAGCAGAAGGCCCCATTAGCTAAAGTGGTGCTTCAGGTTAAGAACAGTTTCAGGTTAAGAACGGACCTCCGGAACGAATTAAGTGCTTAACCTGAGGTGCCACTGTATGGTTAACAAAGGGAGAGCATTTTGCAAGTGGGGAGCCACCACTGAAAAGACTCATTCTCATGTTGCCACCCTCCGGACCTGCCAGGAAGGGGGCACACAGAGGGGATGCTCAGATGACGATTGCAGGGTCTGGGGCAGTTCAAGAAGCCCACCAGGAATTTGTTAAAAAACCTCAGCAGCTGAAATGAAACAGAGGACACACACACACCAGGGACTTGTCACATATTGGAATGCCACCCTCTGTGGCTGGCGGGGTGTGCCTTGCTGAGACGGGGAAAGGAAGTGTACAGTTCCTGAACAAGACATGGGGCAAATCCCCTTAGTGCTTTGCTCTGGGGCAGGAGCTGCCCTGTGGTATGAGAACAGAAGGGCACCGGTGGCTGGTCCGTGAGGGGAAATAGAGCACTGTCATGCCAACCTTAGTATTGATTCCTACAAGCCCACCTGCCTGCCTGCCTTATTTTGTATAGCTGGGAATTGCAGTGTTCTAACGCGGGTGGCGCTGTGGGTTAAACCACAGAGCCTAGGACTTGCCGATCAGAAGGTCGGTGGTTCGAATCCCCGCAACGGGGTGAGCTCCCGCTGCTTGGTCCCAGCTCCTGCCAACCTAGCAGTTCAAAAGCACGTCAAAGTGCAAATAGATAAATAGGTACCGCTCTGGCAGGAAGGTAAACAGCGTTTCCATGCGCTGCTCTGGTTCGCCAGAAGCGGCTTAGTCCAGTGGCGTAGCATGGGGGGTGCAGGGGGGGCCGGCCGCACCGGGCGCAACATCTGGGGTTAGGGCAAATCCACAGGTTAGGGGGCGCAAATCCACGGGTTAAGGGGCGCAAATTACTTGCCTTGCCCCGGGTGCTGACAACCCATGCTACGCCACTGGCTTAGTCATGCTGGCCACATGACCCGGAACCTGTATGCCGGCTCCCTTGGCCAATAAAGCGAGACGAGTGCCGCAACCCCAGAGTCGGTCATGACTGGATCTAATGGTCAGGGGTCCCTTTACCTTTACCTAACAGCTCTCCACATCCTTAACAAACTACAGTTCCCAGAATTCTTTGTGTGAGAAGGGGAAGCAATGGCTGTTTAAGCAGTATAAGATGGCTTTAAACGAGCAGGTGTTTCTGAGCTGGATATAAATGGCCCGTATACTTCTCCAGTGTGTTCTGGCCTTGAACTGGGACCTCCCTTCTGTCATATTTCACCAGTCCCCTACCCTTGTACATTTCACCTTTGTAAGCCTTGTAGCGGCACCCCTCCCTTCATTATTTTATGGAAATGAGGGCCGGTCCATCTGTGGAGCAGACTGAGGCAGCTGCCACAGGCCGCGGAATCCGAGGTGCACCTCTGCAAGCACGCCCCCTGCTGCCAGAGAGGAGAAGCAGATTAGCGCTGGGCGATAATCAGGTTTTCAACATCGTGATGTATCGTCAGTGAAACATCACGATGTAGTGATACATCACGATGTTGGAAAGGAAGGAGCATTGGCCCCAGTCTCTTGAGGCTCTGGAGTGAAGTCTTTTTAATTGCATATATTGCTTGTTTTATGTTGCTATGGTCGTTGGCTAATGCGAATAAAGTTTATCTATCATCTATCTATCTATCTATCTATCTATCTATCTATCTATCTATCTATCATCTATCTATCTATCATCATCTATCTATCTATCTATCTATCTATCTATCTATCTATCTATCTATCTATCTATATCTATCATCTATCAATCATCTATCATCTGGAGTGATGCTGCCGTCACTCCCGCCGCCACCAGTGCCTGGCACGGCGGTGAAGGAAGTAGCCCACCTGCTTGGTCGGAGAAGGAAGTTAAGGCGCCGGCCAGTAGGCAAGCCCCACCTGCGATATACCGCCAGGTCCAAGTGCCATCTTCACCTGGCTCTCAAACCAGTCTTGGAGAATGTATCGATACATCGACCAGGCCTAAAGCAGATCTTTCAAGATATTGCTGGCACTCAGATGCCCAGCTGCACAACCCAGGTTACTGAGGCTTCGGTGGGGATGGCAATGGGTGGCGAATAGCGGGTAGCACATTTACATGGTGGCACCTTCCCATTTTGGCTCAGGCAACAGAATGGCATGGGTCCCCTATGTCAGCCACCTTGGGGGGAAATAATTGTCTGAAAAGCAGGGTTGAAAAACAGGTAACAAATAATTTGAAGCCAGACCAGCACATATTTCTTTACTTTTTTAAATGTCTTTCTATTCCCCTTTTTTCAAACAACAACAACAACAAATCTCCAAGCGGTTTGCAAAAATAACCAAACCCCAATAAGACGGCATAGTTAAAAACAGCATTATAGAAACAAAAGTGGATAAAATACAGGAGTTCATAAATAACAAAAGGCCAATCTTACGGATCAGGGGAAGTCAAGGTGAAAAAAGGATAAGAATAAATCTGAAGCAGCAGTTTGGTGTAGTAGTTAGAGGGATTCGTGATAGGACCTGGGAGACCAGGGTTCAAATCTCCTCTCAGCCATGATGCCCACTTGGGCCAGTCACGCACTCTCAACCTACCTCACAGGGTTCTTGTGAGGATAAAATGGGGTATCCTGTAGCTTCCGGTGCCATGAATAAAATGTCCAAGCCAGGGATGAGTCTTTCAGATATTGCTGGACTACAACTCCCATCATCCCTGACGATTGGCCACAGGCTGGGACTGTTGAGTTGAAGTCTGACAGCCATTGGGCGGTGGGCACAGGTTCCCCACTGCTGATCGACATGATCCATTTAGACTATGGTTACCAGGCATCCTCGTTTTCCGGGGACAGTCCCCGGACAAAATCCGTCCCCGGAATGTCCCCAGATTTCATTTCATGTCCCCAGATTTATATTTTAAGTGTTGTAGATTTATTAGTAGGGAATGAATGTTGTGTGATTGTTTCAACAGCACAAGACACATCATATGGAGACTTCCGGCGAGGCAAAATGGCGGGCGCCATGGCAGTGAGCAGCTCCTGAAGCCAGCCAGAGCCAACTGCACTACCAGGCTGGCTCCAGGCTGCTGAGACTGTCGCCACCACCACAGAGGAACCGGGGGTGCCTGGCGTGTCAACTGGGGAAACCACTGACCCCCCCGCCCTCCCCATGACCCAAATTGAGCCGGGAGTGAGAGTGTCCAGCCATCCAGTTGACTGCCCAGCAGTGCTCCGGGGCCAGGAAAAACCCCAGAGCCAACGCAGGAAGAAGGAGGAGGAGAGAAGGAGAAGGAAGAGAGAGAAAGAGGAAGGAGAAAAAAGAGGGGAGCCCCGACCTTGCCGCGCTGCTGAGAAGGAGAGGTAGGAGAGCACCGGGAGGGCAAGGACACATGGCTGAGCCCAGGCCCAAGCCGAGCCTTCTCCACAGCGGCTAGCGCTCCAAGAGAGCAGGCTGGGGCCCATAGGAAGGCCGCGCGACAGAGGAGACCACAGAAGAGAAGATATTACTTCTCTTTTAAAAAAATAAAAAAATAAAAATTCTCTTTTTTAAAAAAAAGTGTCCCTGGATTCTTTGAAAAAAATCTGGTAACCTTAATTTAGACCAGAGGTTTTCAACCTTTTTGAGTCCATGGCTCCCTTGACCAACCACGTTGTTTCTGCGGCACCCCTGTGGGGCTCAGGAACCCAGTTATGTCACCCCTTGCCTGCAGAACTGGCAGCCTCTCACCCTTTTTCAAACACCCTCCCTTGTAGAGGGTTCCCTCAGCCTCCTCTCCCCTCTCCTTAGGAGTCCTCTGGGCAGCTGCTGCTGTCGCCCCTGGTCTCTGAGCTGCCCCCATGCCCACCCCAAAGAGAGGTGCCTCCTCACACTGCCCCACAGCGGCCTGGAAAGAATATATCCCCAGCCTTAGTGGTCCAACTGGCCAAAGGTGAACACCTTACCTTGGAAGGCAGAAGTGGCAACAGTGGGCGCTGCCAGGCCTACATAGTGGAAAGGGTGCCCTTCAGCACTGGGCATTGAGCTCCCAGGCAGGCCTTGCAGACAGCAAGCAAAAGAAAGGCTAGCACAGTGCTTGCCTGCCTGCCTGGCCTCCTACTTCTCTTCTGTCCATTCCCAAATGCAAGGGCTGGGGGACTGGCTGGCTGGACTCCCTCACTGGCTGGCTGGACTCCCTCACCCACTTGCTTGCTGGCAACCAGCAACACTCCCCCACCAGCCCCAGAGGCACCATTCACCTGGAGATCTTGTAGCCGGGGCTGCTGCAACAAACAGCTATGCAAGCCTTTGGGAGGCAGAGACGCAAGAGGGCAGAGCAGGGAGGGAAGGAAAGAGGGACGGAGGCCAGTGTTGCCCACAGCACCCCAACCATCATTCAAGGCACCCCAGGGTGCCACGACACACTTAGCAAGCAACAGTGGAGCTGACTGCCTCCTCCCCTACACACACAGTGAAAATAGTGGTACAGCAGATCTTACTATTTATTTCGCAACATTTATATACCACTTGATTGTAAGAAAGCCACAAAATGCTTTACAAAGATGAATAAAAGAATTAAAAAGATCAGTTAAAAGAAGATGAAAAACAGGTACTGAAAAATTTAAAAACAGGTACTGAAAAATTTATAAAATGGCATTGTCATTGAAATGGTGTCTGTACACTGCATCATGTGATCAGTTATGCAGGGTGGGGCTTACCTGCCCCCCCCCCAATATTTTGTTCAAGTTGGCACCCCTGTTTTTGCACTTTGCAGGATCTTGTAGTGCTTCTATATGTTTAACTTCACGCAAGAGAGCCAGTCAAGGCTTGTTTTGCAGCCTTTAGTTGTGTCTTGAAACTGTTCTTGGTTATTATCTGCCCTTCACCAGAAGGCCCTAGGAGAGGTTACAGAAATCTAAAATGCAGCATTGAAGACAGTATAAAACAAATTGCAACCATGACTAGAGCAATGGTCTCTCTGCTGGCAAAGGCACAAACTTGGCATGCGTTTTGTTTCCTACGGCCAACCTTGGCTAACCCGGTGCCCTTCAGATGTTCTGGACTGCAACTCTCAACAGCCCCAGAAAGCACGACTGATGATCAAAGATTTAAGAGAGAAAGTGGTTTGGTCTTGTTCTGACCACACAGAGCAGGAGAGGGAAATTCTGTGCCAGCCCTAAAATTAAAAGGGAATAATTACAGGAAGCTTTCATACCCTGCTCAAATGGCCATCACTGATCTCACTCTCTAGTCTAGTGCATTAAAGAAAGAACATGCAAACACACACACAAAAACCCAATCAAACTACTTGGACACAATCCAGCCATCGTTAAAACATTTTCTTTAAAAATGCTTTGATTTCAAGCGACAGAACACCAATCAGCTACTTCCACTGAGACTTAAATATGCTTAACTTTGGCTGAATTATATCCTCTGCTAAGAACAAAAGATACTTGGCATTGCAACTACATGAGGCCAGCTGAAAATGGGTGCCAGGATGTTATGGCTCTCCAAATACACATTGGCTCTATATTTTATAGCTTTATATCTTTTCCTTAGAGAGAGAAATAATAATATATACATATGTTGTGTGTGTACTATATACACTTCTAATTCAATGAGAGGCGAAATCACTTCATCCCCCCCCCCCCCATCTTTGGATTTCTACTCTTATGCCACTGGCTCTATAGCTTTATTGATCACAATTGTTCCCATATGAACTCATTTCCTTCCTCCCTTCCTTCCTTCCTTCCTTCCTTCCCTTGGGTTGTAAGATTTCCTTAACAGATCAGTTTGTTGAATTAGGATTCTTCCATGCTCTCTCTCATGCAAAAATACTCGCTTGTGTAGGAAACAAGGCAGAGGTCGTGCAAATGCAAGGAAGCTGGCACGATTTCTGAAAAGACCCCTTTTGGCAAGGATCTGGGCTTCTCCTAGGCGTTTTTGTAAGTGAATGATAACAATATCTTCGAATGACTCCTTTCTAGAGTAATGGCATGGGCATTTCTGAAGGGGTTTGCTCTGAAGCAAGGAACAAGGAAAAAAGCAGACTCAGAATGCTTTTCTCCCAGCGAGAAAGAGCTCAGCTTCCTTACGAAGGAAGGCAGATTTCAGGCTTGTGGGAGCTACTTTGAAACACAAACTGAAACCCTTTGATGCGCCAATTGGCGCCTGGTGCAAAAGACCCGGAATTTGTTCTGAAGACCAGAACTGAACTGAACTCGCCACACCAAAACTCACTCTTAGTTACCAAAGTATCGCAGCAGCGTTATTTAGCGGGTAGGGTCGTTTTGTTGCTGCTCTTGTTAAGTCATAGGGAGTCAGAAATCCTTGCCGATCTACTGCGAAACACTCAGAGATCTACCAGGAGATGCAGCAGATCGACCTTCTGCCCAACCCTGCCTTAGGAAGAGGTGGCTTAGCTGTGAATATATTTAGGGAAGAATGAATTCTGTTCAACCAAACCCTCACCAGAAATCCCAAATATTGGCACACCAGGCAGGCAGAAAATCCTAAACAATCGCGGGTGGAAAATAGCTTTCTCTGTTCAGATGAGACACAGAGAACCCCAAGAAGCTGCCATCTGGTTCAGTGTTGTCCACACTGGTTGGCAGCGGCTCTCCAGAGTTTCAGGCAAGGGGTCTCCTACCCCATCGGGGATTGAACGTGGGTCCTGGGACCTTCTGTAAGCAAAGCCTTCTCTCCGCCATTCAGCTATGGCCTTTGCCAGCTAAAAAAATACAATTGAAGTACCAGGCTTGTTTGCAAAAGCATATTCATAATGACGAGGTGGAGACGGGTGGGAGACGATGGTGTTCCCTTATAACGTTTAGTATTTCCGGGGAAAAACGACTGCGATCCCCTGCACTTTGCAGCGCGCATGGAGACGGGGTTATTTATTTGCAAACAGGCATAGGATTGGGACCAGCATGGCTATGATGTCTCCCAGTGGTCCCAAATTTCGGGCACATATACAGCTGCAGGAAATTAGTGTCGGGGTGGGAGGTGGGGGAGCGAATTTATTTGTGAACCAGGATTTTCAAACAAGCAATCCGGCCCTCCGCGCAACAAAACGGACCCTTCGCTTCTCACGTGTATATGGGATTAACTGGCGTGGTGCAGTTTGAACCCGGGGTAGGTTAGTATGCCTTGAAGTCCAAACTGCAGCTTTGACGCCTGCGTCAGTGCCTCTCCCGCTATATAAAGGGATTTTGATCCATTCCTTCCGGAACGCTTCCTTTTTTTTGGGGGGGGGGGGTAGAAAAGATCTCCAAAAGGTCAACATGAAAAGATTGTCACGAAAACAGAATGGAAGCGAGTCTGTCGATTTATTTTATTTTATTTTTATTTGTTCTCTTCGGGGCCCCCCTCCTAGAAAAATCCTCTTTTTTTGAGGAGGTAAAGGGAAACGAAAGGAATCTATATGAGCATCGGAATGCCCTTTTAGTGTGTGTGATTATGGATAGTTTTGTGGGGGGAGTGAATCCTTTGGCATCAAATTCTCGCAGTTCAAAACCATTGTGCTTTAAGGAAAATGCAAAAATATATATGAAGCATTCCACCGGAAACACTGTAATCTAGTGTGGTTTATTCAGGGAAGTGTGTGTGGAACCCGTTGGAGCCTTCAGTGACGATGAGTAGCAAATAAGAAATTCGTGGGGAAATTTCCGTTTCCAGATTTTCTTAAGCGAGCCAGCAAGTATTAAAAAACCAACAAACCTCTTAGCCTGGTCGTCGGGTGGTGGAGAAGGCAAACCCAGGTTTTATAATAGCATTAGGATGGCATTGCAATGCAAAAGCTTCAACTTTAGCCCATAAAATATGGTGGGTGTTTTGGGACAGAGTGGCGGGGAGAAAGTTAGGAGCAAAAAGATAGAATGCATATTTTTTTGGAGTAACATCTACAAAGCTGGGCGACGCAAAGCCGTGCAATTCTCAAAAGGGCCGCTAGGGGCCGCCGTTGCTCACCGCAGACCTGGCAGAGCAGCTGCCAATCAAAATAGCTTCGGATACTTCGAAATATATAACACTCCTAAAACAAAAAATCGTCATTCACCTTTTAAAACCGATGTTGGCAGGAAGGGTCCTAAAATTAAATGTCGCACATCTATGCATTGCCAGCCTCCTTATATATTTAGCAGGTTTTGTCCTACTCTCATCAGATTCTCGATGGAATAATATTTTAGGGGATATAAATATAAATGCATAGCTTTAATTAAATAGGCGAACTCTGTGAATATGCCGTGGGTTTCTGTTTTCACGTGTCTGAATGTTTCACTTTGGGTGCATGCATTGGCGTATGATTCATTTATTTATTTACATATATAAATATTATAAACGTCAGAGGAAAACTTGGCTTAGAGACGGAAGAGTCGTGCTGCCATGTTTATTGCGTAGGCACCTCGTCCTACGATATTGCAAACTGATACACTCTCTAAAATATAGGAGGAAGAGCATTTTAAGCCAAAGAGTAAACATACAGACAAATAAAATATGCATTTATTGAACGCTCGTCTTTTCATACAATCCACAAGCAGAATTTTGCTTCGGTTAAAATACACCGGAAGGCTCATCTCTTTCCTGGGTTATCGATTTCGTCTTAGTGGATGAATGTTCCAGAAAATTGTAGAGGCGGGGAGCGTAAATGTTGTCTTTTTTAAAAAACAACAACAAAATTTACAAATTCACGAATTTATTCTGCTTAAATTATTTTTGCTTGCAAAATCGGTGGTGCCTGGAGCGAAGCGACCGGATTCTCATGCCACCCCCGGTTACTCCCCCCCCCCCCAGCATCCTTTTGCCTCGAAATAATGTATAAAAGAAAGAAAGAAAAGTGCGCTTTTAAAAACTGAAAATCTTCCGGCGTCACAATGGAATTTCCACTTCTTGCGGAAAACCGTTTCGATACTGACAATGTTCCAAATCTGCGGGGTGTGTCATTGTGCAGTTTCTCTTCGTCCCCGCTCCTCAATATTTACCTTTTAAAAAAAACGACTCCCTCCCCCCCAAAAAAACACACACAATCCAAACTGTTCGGGGTTAGAATTTAGAAATGACCATTCAGGGATGTGTGCGTGCGTGTAAGAAAAACAAATTCGGTTTCTATCTCCATAAATTTCATAAGGTTTGCTCCAGAAATCCATTTCTTAAGTGAAATGCTATTAGAAGTAATTAATTAATTAATTAATTGGGAAATATGAATCGAGGTCGAGCATTTAACCCCGAAGTAGTCACCACTAGGAAAATACTCTTCCAGCAAAAGGGAGATTTCTTTTTTCTTTCTTTCTTTCTCCCCCCCCCCCCCAGAACAAACAAGGCGTGCATTGGGGAGGGGGGAACGACGACGACGAGGACACCCAGCCCTGGAGAGAAGTAAACAAACATATTACCTTAACGTGATTGCAATAAACAGGCCAGACAATTGACAGAAAAGGGAATTTGTTTAACCTCTCCTGCCCTTTCTCATTGAAACAAACCGGTCCCTTTTTGTTCCCGGGCGGCTTCAGTGGGGAAAGAACAGAATCCGGAGGTCAGGGGTCAAGAGCTTCGCCCATTCTCCTTGCTTTTATTTCCCTGCCCTTTTTCACTCAGGGGATCATCTTAAAAAAAGGGGGGGTGAGGAAGGTCGCTTGATGACCCAGAAGTGTCCCTAGACATTCCATTACAGGATATGTGGATCTGGATAAGCCAAAGGATCCGATCTGTCAGGGGAGGGAGACCGAATCTTACCTTTCTAGGTCGGGGGAGGGAGGCAAAGAGACCTCCCAGACCATGCTAGGATGTTGCTGGTGGCATATTATATTTGGCACCCAACTTCTGGAGCTCTTGATTTCATAGCTCCAAGCTTGGTTTAATTCTCCCGGTTGCAGACCATCTCCATTCCACCAAACTCTTCTAGAAGCCCTTTGGCAGGAGAAGCCGGGCAGGAAAGGTTTATAAAGGGAGATGAAGAAATGGGCCAGGGCAGGGCGCGATGGAAAAGCTGAACAATGGCAAAATTGAGGGCTATGAAGTCTCATTGATTTCAGAGAGAGAGAGCGAGAGAGAGAAATCCGTTTCGACGATCACTAGCACTAGCGACAGTTTGGCACTTTGGGTTGGATCCAGCCCCAATGTTTTGGTTCTGTTCTTCTGCTTCTTGAGAATATAGTACATAAAGCCAAGCTATTTGAGAACACTCAAAACACAACCTAAAATTTCAAACGGTGTTGTTCTGGTGTTTCATATATATATATTTATTGAATACATATATTATTATCAATACATATATTAATAATAACTAAAGCAAAACAAAGAGCATGATACTTGCAAAACAGAACTGGAGAAGGGTGGGGTTTTTTTTGAGGAGGGGTTTATATTAAGAAAAGCGATAAGAAAAGCGATCACACATCCACAATGTGGATATTCAGTTGCTATATTACGTGTGCATGCGTATTGCAGTTTTGTCCATTCCTAACGCGGAGACTACGTTCGGCTCCATTCGCGTCTCAGGGAGTTCACATGAGCATTGCTTCGTCAAGTACTGGAAATCTCTATTAGACAACTTTCCCTGGTTTGCAAGGGTGTGTGTGTGTGTGTGTGTGTGTGTGTGTGTGTGTGTGTTAGGTGGGGAAGTGGCGGAGGCGAAAAGCTGGACTTTGACAGCTACGTGTTGAAAAGTTGTTCCAGTGTAGAAACGGAAGTATTTTGATTGCAACAGCAACGGGATATTCTAAATTGGCCTCTTACACCCGCACGTGTGTGCGTGTGATAGTCACTGTCCAAAATGCGGCGACTGTTGCTACACACGAGCACGTGCTTTCTCGCACACATTTACACAGGCGTGAGAAAAATAAAAGCAATGATGTATCGTCACTGTCAGTCGCTTAGTCACACGTACACGCCAACAGATCGATGCGCGCATACACAGGCGTGTTATAAAAAAATAAAAACAATTATACGAATGTAAATCGACAGTCCCTGTAATACATACACAACAATAGGTGTGCCCTCTTCCATCCAAACTATTGGCGTGTTTATAAGGCAGGTTGTGTGTGTGTGTAACTTAGACCGACCTGTCTTTTTCTCCAGCCGTCTATCTCGTCTGCCTTTTCTTTATGGACAGTGTTTTCACACAAACACACGCGAGCGCGAATAATGGAACTGAGTGCGTAAGGGAAACGGTGCTGAGTGAGGACGCAGACCTCAGATCAGAAAACTGCTCGTCGTCTCTCCCTTCCTCCGAACTGGGGCATCCGTTTATGGTGTGCACGCATCCCTCCCCCGGGTTCCTTCACCCCAGTCGTGAGGATTAGTGTGCTCTGCCCGTGGGCAGAAATGCCCAGATAGCGCGGTGCGGAGGGAGCCTGAGCCCGTGGGGAAACTCTGGACTACTGGAAAGGGGGAGCGGAGGTTAGGGGGCAGGCAGGGAGCTGTGGATTTCTTCGCGTTGGCAGCGCCCCAACCGGGACAGGCGACCGCGAGCTCCGGAAGGCGGCGGCGGCCACAGAAGAAGCCTCGCTCCGCATCTTGCTCCGCAATCCAGTCCAGCGGAGCGTGTGGACGCCGCCTCGCTCGCTTCGCCAAAACTCGGTTGGCAGGGCTGGAATGAGAACGGGGCAGCTTTCTCGAGGTGGTTCTTCAGTCTAGGGCTACTAGGAGGGCTCGAATAAACCCCTCGATGGACGGAGACCCCCGCCTCTCTCTTCTCTCTCTCTCTCGAGGTGGGGCAAAGAGAGAAACCCCCATCCTTGAGAGTTTCCCCCACCTAGTTCCACTCTTCGCTTTTTGGGACCCACGCCGCCTCTTCTTCCTGCCTTTTCGAGGACTTGGGATTCCTCTCCCTTTTCTCCTTCCAAACTTTCCCCCAAGTCTGCGGACCCTCCATCCTTGGACGCCAACTATCGCCCCTCTCCGCCCACCCCAAATATTTCAGCGATGTTCCCCATCACTCACCCAACCTCTGCCTCTCTTCCTTCCTCAGTACAAGTCTGTAAGTTATCTCTCCCCCCATTTATTCTTATAAGGAAAGGAAAAAGAGCGACGAGGCTTGTTATTATAGATATTCATATATTTATTAGGCGAGCATCAACAGCCAGGAGCCTCGGAGGAAAGGAGGCGCCGGGGGCTTTTTATAGGTGACGTATAGACCTACGTGGGGTGCTCTGGCCCCACATGGCCCCTGCTTACAGGCTTCCCACATCCTAAAATGACATTTCCCCGCAGTCCTCCTCGTCCTCCCGCCTCCCTCTGAGGTGAGGAGGGAAGAGGGGCGGTGGGGGGAAACCAGCCTTCGTTGTTCTGCTCGGGAGACGAGCGACGGAGCTTCAGTTGCACAGAGAGACACAGAGACGGAGGAGCGCAGGGAGGGAGCTCTAAAAAGGACCCTCCATTTGTGGGAGAGGGAACGCTCAGGGGACCCCCCCTCCCAGGAAGAGAGATCGAGAGCTGAGATCCAGCAAAGTGGACGGGGTCGCCAAGTCCTCTCCGGCAAGGTAAGGTCATCGCGGTTCCTATTGCGTGGCGTTTGTTTAAGACACAGTAGAGAGAAAATGACTCTTCATTTCAGAAGGGTTATTGGCTAAGGAGCTGCGGAGATTTTGGGGGTGTTTCGCGGGGTACAGAAGAAGGCTAAATTTCCAACCTGGAATATAAATGATGATGGCGGGGTTGGGGGGGGGGCTTTCCCCACCACAACAAATCCCAAGTCCTGTAGTGGAATTTATGACCTTTTACTGTCTGAAATTGACTTGGGCTGCCGCAGTGGCCCCGGACACGTGTCTTCCTTCCTTCCCTTGAGGGAGTCTTAGGATTTAGAGGAGGGGGTGTGGAATACACACACACACACACACACACACACACACACACACGCTTGTGTGTTTGTGCATGCGCGGGTGTGCGTGAGTGTGAAACACAAGCCATTCTAAGGTTGTTGACTGACTCTGTCTGGATTGTCAAGAAGAGTTTTCTGGATCCTGACTCTGGGCAACTCATTGGCACATTTTTGTCGGCCACTTCTAGGTTTTGGTTTTTTTAGGAAGGGGAAGGATGCCCCTCTCCGTCTCTCACTCTCCATAGATGAAGGCCAGCTGAAGCTCTCTTAGGCAAAAACTTATTATCTGTGTGTTTGCGAGTGGGGAGAGACTTTACAGCACCTTGTATGCAGGAAGGAGAAGGGGCAATATAGTAATTTCCTCCTTTAGGATTTTGATTGATTAAAAAAAATGTATAGACCCGCTTTTAAAATTGTGATGTAAGGTATATATGGGAGCTCTTTTCCTCAGCTCCATATGAACTCTCCGTGCTTCGCATGGAGCAAAGGGAAAGTCGAGGGACAGCAATTTGTTGTTTGTTTGTTTTTTTAAGGCTGGGAGTAATATTTGCACACCGTTAATCCGGATCGCAGTCCGATATTCTCCTTTTCACACAAGGGAGGACATGGAGGAAACGTTCATTCACTCGTATGGGGGCTAGGGAAAGAGGTTGGGGACTGAGAGGGTTTGGTTGACCGTGAGAAGCAGATAACTTGTGAATTTTCTCCCCATCGTCGTCAGAGATGTTAGTCTGGTGGTAGTAGATTTCTGGCGCACTAGATAACGTAGTGGGCTGGAACAGCTCTGCCCTGGACCCTGTATGGATGTGTATAGAAACTATGATATATTAGTTGGATGTTATCCTTCCTTACTCACATTTGTGAGTTTAGCAGAGTACACCCCTTGCAGTAAAAATAGGAAGATTGCACACCCAGCCCTGACTTTATGACTTTCTTATCTGTTATGTGTGCTTGTGTGTCTATATCAATATCTAAATAGATTACACACACACAATCCCAAAGCGAATGGTTCCCTCAACGCTCAACTATTCCCTTTCGGAAAGCACAGAGCAGTTTTACAAGCAAAGGTCGACCCACACAGACACACACACACACACGCCGACTCCTCGGGCTCGAGGTCCCCGGTGGTGTGTGCCTTTAAACACACCCAGACACACAGCACACACCCGCCGCACCATGGTCACCATTGGAAAGTTGCCTTGGCAGAAACTTCACTCAACAGGGCGACAATGGAGCCCCCGGGGCGGGCGGGACAAAAGGGGTTGGAAGTAGTTGAACTGCCAGGCACGTCCACCCCCCGGGTGCTTGAATTAAAAAAGAAGAAGGAGAAGGGGAAGAAAAAGAAATAATGAATGAGAGAGAGGGAGAGAGAGAAAGAAAAATGAAAGAAAAGAAATGTACGGGGGGAAGAGGGAGGGGGAAGTTAGAGAGGGACTTTTCTTTGCGCTGGTGAGAAAATACTCCGGGCAAAAAGTTGGTCCGGCGTCTTCATTTCAGCGCCAACGGAGCAAAGCTAATTCAATAGGAAACGCGAAGGTTTCCAAATAAAGAAGGGCTGTTAACGTGAAAAGTTCGTCTCTGGCGAATTAATTGTTAGGGCAAATAAACTCAGCCACGGAGAGACGGCAGTAGGTCGGGAAGGGGATTATTACTATTATTTTCTCTTAACTGCTGGCTGACGTTTCCCCCGCAGTTACGCAATGATTTTTCAGTGCTCGTCCTTTCGCGGCCAGAGAGTTTAAATCTAACCCACACAACGCTAACTCAGATACTTCCGGGGGAAAGGAAGGAGGTTATTTGCTGTTGTTGCTTTTATTTTATTTTTTTAAAAAACATTTTTTTATTATTTTTTTTAAAAAATAAAATACGACCCTTTGTCATAAAGCAAAATGAGACAGAAATCGTGGCAGGGCCTGGTGTTTTCTAAGAGAGCGCAGTGATACACGGAGCATCTTCTAAATGGGAATTTGTACTTTCCAGTTCAGAAATCCGAAGCGATCAGCAAGATTTTTGTAGCTATCCCATCTATTGTATATCTGCCTCTTCCGAAGTTTGGTTACTGCTAGCGAAGGTTTGAATACCTGTTCTTGTGGTTTCAACGTTTTATACCATAGCGCCTCTTTATTATCCCGTGTTGTGTGATCGTATATTTATATATCTATACATATATATATGTGTATATACATGTATATATATACAGATTGAGTCTACAGTCCAAGTTGGGAAATATTAATGGCCCGGAGAAAAGAGTTGTAGGAGCAACGGTTGGTTAAATAATAATATTTTTTTTAAGCGGAGCATACTGAAAAATGCAGATTATTTTTGTGTGTGCATATGGAAAATAAATTCATTACATAACATACATAGCAGGAAAGAGAAACAAGACGTTTGGAGATAAAATAATAGTAACAGGTGTACAGTGCTAGCTTAGACAGGTCTACTCAGAAGTAAGTCCTATGAAGTGGGCCTTATGACCAGATAAGTGGCTATAGGAGTGCAGCTGCAATTACTATAAAAAAGGGAGGGGGATCCAAGTACATAAATAAATAAGACAGCGACTAGAGTTGCTCGAGGCTAATGAAAGCAGGGGGGGGGGGGAAGACGTGAAATCAAGACGAGAGAGAGAAGAGAAACAAAACGGGAAGGAACTGATTTAAGGCTCCAAATGCTCGAATTCCAATTCAGACGTCCACACGCCCACATTCACCTAAACACAGCACCGCCTCGCACCGTCGGTTTTATTGGGGGTGGGGTGGGGTGTCGTCTGTTCCAGCGCAACACTGGAATGGCCCGCAAGGAGTTAAACTGATTGCTCATGAACTTGGCCTGTCTGTCTGTCTGGATTTTGATGGATGGGGTAGACCCCGCTGGCAAGTTCAGGCGGCAAGACCTCCCCCGCGGCTTCGGCGGTCCTGGGAAGCAGACGACAGAGGGAGAGGGCGGGGGAAGGGGAGGGGGAGGGGGCGAGGGAGGGGAGGGGGAGGGGGAGACTTCACCTCCCCGTTACTCCCCCTCGCTTTACTACCGCAGCCTCCCACCCTTCTACCTCGCTGCAGAGGAGGGCGAAGTTGCCCGATCTCGGGTAGAGAGCTGGTCTTTTCCCTGGCCTCTTCAAGGCCCCTAATTCGCTTGGAATGGGATGGAGAGACAGGTAGAGGGGGAAGGTGGATCCAGGCGATGGAAGGAGAAAGCAGGCTGGGAGAAAGCGGGGCTGGGTTTCAGCATTTGGACAGCGCCCGAGGCAAGGTAACCACGGTGGGCGAAGAGGGGCATGGAGCGAGAGGCAAGCGCAGAAAGCGGGGGGCCAGTAGAGAAGAGGGTCTCTAGGGCGACCCCCTTCCTCCCTGGCTTTCAGATCCCGCCGTGGGGGGGGGGGTGAAGTTGGGGAGGGGGCCTCTCTGGGTTTAAAAATGTGGGGTGGGGAAAGAGGTTTTCCTAGAATCCAGGTGCAAACCCAACGTGCCCGCGAGCTGTTCCTCTGGCTTGTTCTATCTGCCCATCTGTTTACCGACCTATGGCGCGCACCCCATCTATCATCAGGAGAATTAACAGACAGACAGACAGACAGACAGACAGGGTGTATGGGTGGCTATAAAGGCAACAAGGAGGGGAAGAGAGAGAGGGTCACCTAACCACTATCACAAAAATATCAGTTATGTCAAAGAGGCTATGATCATTATCCTTCCTGCTCCAAGACTTTTTCTCCTACTCAATCCCCCATCCCAAGATGCCGAAAGACTTGGGGGTCTGCTCAGCAAACCCCATTACCCCCCGTCCCACAATACCTCCTCTCAACGCCCTGAAAAGAATGCGGCAGAACCAACACCCCCCCCAAAAAACGCCTCTTTTACCTGCCCAGAATTCCACCCCGTTGGTCATTCCCCTATCCAGGAGGGTTTGAGGACTGGTGGGGGACTGGTGGGGGGCAGGTGGGTGGGTATAATGTTGGTTTTCTTCTTCTAAGCCTGCCTGAGCTGTTTTCAAAAGGCCGTCCTTATGCAAGCCTATCAGAATGGACTCCCTCTCCCCCTCCCCGCCCCGCCACAAGCCACTTTCCCTTTTTAATTGGAGCTCCACCGGAGTCTTAATTACAGGCTGAGAGAGGGAGGGCAGGCTGAGATTTCTGCTCGGTGGAGAAGACTGGCCAAGTGCCCCCTCCCCTCCCCTCCCCCTCCTCCTCGCCTCTCCCCCCCCTCCTCCTCCAGCTGCCCCTGATTGGCTCGAGTAAGACGCTGCTGCTCTGACGTCACCCAGCCTGCCAGCAGACCAGGCTTTCTTGGAAAACGACCAGAGCTTTTGGAGCTAAGAGGAGCTGGCTGGGCGCGCGGAAGGAAGCCCAGCTAGAGGCGCCCTCCTTCTCTTAAATCCCCCCTCCTCCCCACCCCTCTCTCCGCTTCCTCAGAGCCAGAAGGGGGAAAGGGGGGCCGGCCAAGGAGGCCCACACAGCGAGACTGAAGCCGTGGATCATCCTCGGCTGGGAAATAAGCTACGCAGCAGCTCCAATCGCCTTTCGCCCCATCTTCTTCTCCTTTTTATTATTATTATTCTTGTTATTTTCTTGGCCACGGATTTCTTCTGTCTGCCTGCCTGCCTCCTCCACCACCCGTGCTTGGAGCTGCCGCGTGTAAGTGCTGATCTTGCTTGCTCTTCGCCGAGAATCCTGCCTGCCTGCCTTTCTTTTCTCTCGCTCCCCCACAACCACGGGGGAAGGCGTTAAAGGCTGTGGGTTTTTGGGCCCACCATCGTAGAAAAGAGAGATGGGGATTCGGTTGGGTTAGAGGCGGTGGAGACGGCTATGGAGTGATGGCGCTGCTCGCCTTTGAAACAGCGTCTGGCGTGAGGTGGGGGGGGGCGTTCAGGGGGATGCTGGCGTTTTGAGGGGGGTGGGGGGCAGAAGGGGAACGGATTTGGGAACGATCGAGGGTGCCGGGGGACGAAAGAAATATCTCTCCCCCCTTCTGTAAGAGAAAGTTGATCTTCCTTTGCTGCTTTGAATAATCAAACGAGGCAAAGAAGGAAAGGAAGACGAGCACGTGTGAATTGCAGGTTTGGGGAAGGGAAGTAAGATCGTGGGAACGCGGGGAAGAGAGAAGAAGGCGCTCGGGAGGAAGGAAGAGGGTGTCGGGAGAAGTCCTCCCAGACCTTCCTTGGTTGCAGCTTTGGATCTTGACAAAGCCGGGTCTGCGTGCGAGTGTGCTTTTGCTCCCACCCGCTGGAAAAAGCTTTCAATAGGTAGGCATCCATGGCTTTGGGAAGTAGCTGGGCTCTTGGGACGTTGCGCACGTGAAGGCGAGGGGAGCCAAAGGAAGCAGGGGTGGGTGGAATTGTTCGAGGCTGCGATCCCCTGACACGCTGCGCGCCGTGCGTGATTATTGGCTCCCGAGTAAAGCTTGCTTGGATTGTACTTGCGCGCGGATGGATCGGGTAGCTGCGTTACGCTGCCGTTGAGGAGCGTGGTGGCGTCTTCCCGCAGTCCCAGATTAAAAGGTATCCCCTGATAGCATATGGGTTGTAGCCACTGCTAGTCCTGCTGGGTGTGTAGAGCCATTAAAGTGAGTGAGGATGAACTAACTGAGGCCCATTGCTTTCAATGGGTCTACTCTGAGTAAAGCTACGTTAGCTACCACCCTTCGCCAAGTCAAGGCATTCCGAGGGTCTACTGTGCGTCTGTCTGTCTTCGGTTCTTGGGCTGTTGGAACTAAGAGTGTTGCGAGGAGGCCTTGAAGTTCATCGCCAGCATTTAATAACAACACTAACAGAAGAAAGTAATAACTGCACTAACACTAGCGATGATGGTGCTGGTAAATAATAATTATATTAAATAATTATTAAATAATAATTATATTAATAATGCATCTTTTTGGGTGTCTTTGTCCCGAATCCACCACCCGAGGCAGCTGCCTCAGTCGGCCCACTGTTGGGGACGGCCTTAAGTTTCAGGCTTGTATTCCACGTTTATGGATTTGTTTCCAAGATGCGCTGTAGAAACGAGGGGACGAGTTGCTGGTTTCTTGGATATTCACATAGTTACTGAGGTGCTCTGAGCTGGTCCTTACCAAACCTTAGAAAGATATCGATCCACTTCTCCCAAATGCTCGCTCTTGTAAAAGCCACTTCTGAGACTATTATTTACGCGGAGGGCATTAGAAAGATTCTTCACCCACCAGTTATTTCAAAAGGCTTTGTTCTTTTCGAAGGGCCCGTGGGTTTGTGGTGAGCGTGTGCGATTTGCATGGGATGGTTAATATTGCAAATTCTCTTAACAAACAAAATGGGTTCTGTAGTGTTTCGATGCCCATGGTGCAAAATATTTATGTAGGAGTATATATATAAGAGTAACGGATTTCAAGACACGTGTGAAATATCCCAGGCTTACAGTGGATATTTTTTGAGAGAATGATAATGATAATGATAACCACAACAACCATTACACTTTTTACATGATGTCTGGCCTTGAAAACACAGTTAGAGAGCATCCCATTTAGAAGCATTGCTTACTGTACATTACCGAAATGAGGACAGCCACTAAGAATGAATCATTTAATTTGCTGTTATTGGAGGCAGAAACCCTAACTAACGTTGAGGGTGGGGGCGGCGGAACTTGGATATATTTTCTATCGCAAGTTACAGCCGCTGCATTGATACTTAGGTAAGCAGCGAATGCTTCTGCGTCTGGATTTATTGCCTTTGCTTAACTTTCATTTTATTAGGTATCATTTCTCCTTCCTTACCTTTCTTTTCTTCCTCTTATTTTTCAGAGTCAATTAAAATAATAATAGTGAATTAGAACGATTCCCACCGATTAGGCCTCAGCCTTGAGCGTGTGCCTGGGGATATAGCATATGATATTTTAAGTTGCGCCCCTCAAAACAGGCCAGGCGTTCAAAGGACGTGCATTCCTGTCTAGATCACGGTCCCCTCACTCCCCGACGCTTGTTTGGAAGGCAGTATAAAGAGAAAAACAAACACACTCTGGCCCTCCTCTCTCCCTCAGCTTTCTCCTCCGTTTCTGGAGCGGCCGCGTATACACCGCTCATGATGGGACTCTTAATTACTCGGCAAAGCGAGGCTTCCCAGTTCACCGCCCTTACTTTCCCCCCAACCAGCCCGCTTCTTATTTCTCCAAAAATACCCGCCTCCGAACCCTTCGGGATCTGCGGTGCGAAGTTGGCAAAGAGAGAGGTGAGGGGACCTGAGATTCACCTTACTGAGTCCACCGAGCAAAGAAGCGTGTGTGTGGTTATTCGAGGTTGGCTAAAAATAACTTTCCCCTAATTAAAGAAGACCTGACGTCAGACATGCTCAGGCGTAAAAAAAAGGGGGGGAAGGCCTCGAGAGATGATGTGTGTAGTTTTCTTCTTTCTTTCTTTCTTTCTTTCTTTCTTTCTTTCTTTCTTTCTTTCTTTCTTTCTTTCTTGGAGAAGAGGAGAGCAGGAGGGCTTCTTTAATTTTGAATGTCTTGGAAAGCGAGTGCGGCAAGGTTGGGGCTACGATTCTTTCTAGCTGGCTGGTTGTGACCCTTTTAAAAAATGCTCATCTCAGTAAAACCAGGCACCATTTCTCTCTCTCTGTGTGTTATGATTTTGCAACGCTAAAAAACAACAACACTACTCTGGTGTGCGTCTCTCTCTGTGTTGTGCTTTTGGGCGTTGAAGTAACGACACGGTGTGGAACACAGTCAGCCTAGGGGGGTTGTGTAAGCATGCTGGAGGGAGGGAGGGAGAGGGGTGGAATGGAGAAATATCACTGGGGAAATCTGGCGGCCGCCATGTGAGCGTGGTAGCTGCCGAGCCTGCTCCCCCTGCGAGCCTGCGGCCCCGGCGACTGCGAGCTCGGCCTGCCTTTTCTGCACCAGCGCACCGACAGACAGACAGCCGTGTTACATGGCTCCCTGTTGGGACTTCCACGCGATTTCCTCCCTCCCCTCCCCACGCCTCCCTCTCCCCGCCACCCTTAAATCCCCACATTTAAAGCATTCCTTTGCAGGAGCACAAAGCTGTTAGAAGGGAGCGAAAGCTTTTGCTTCCTAGGCCCATTTCACAGCTATAGGGATGGGGAGCATTTCTCCTGAATGGTACCCCAGTATTGGGAAGATTTGACCTGTCCAGTCTTCCAACACGGACCCGTTCACTTCAGAGCAGCCACACTGGCTGCGGGGGGGCACATTCCCAGAAAGTGGGGTTGTAGATTCTTTCCTCTCTCCCATCTCTTCGCCCTCATTTTCATCCCTGTATCTCCTCTCCGCCTTCCACCCATTGCTCTCCTCTTGGGCTGGGTGAAGAGACATTCTTCACCTCCCAGAATCGGGCTCAGCTACGCGTCTGAGGTGTAGGAGGGATTTTGAAAGATGCCTTTTGGATTTAGTGGCGCGCTTGAAATCTTCTCCCACTTACTACTCCTAGGTAGGGGATGGCGGTGACGTGGCTGCAGCCAGGACACTCTGTCTTTGTACTGAGGCTTGATGGATCCGAGTTGGGCCTTGTTAGATTGACACCCTGCAGTCTCCCAAAGTCTTGGAGGCCAGGGAAAAGAAAGAAAGCCTGCAGCCCTCTTCGGGAAGGCTGGCAACCACCTTAAATGCAATCCTTATAAAACAACCAATAACTGTGACTTGTTATTTCAATTAGAGTCGAATTGCATCTAGCTTTGATGATCTGGTGGAAGAGCGAACGAGTCTGAATCGATTTGTTAGAGTGGAATCCTATACATTTCTAATCAGAAGTACAACCCCCAAGTTCAGTGGGGCTTACTCCCAGATAAGTGGGTTTAGGGGTGCAGTTTCAGTCTTTAAGATAGCACCAGACCCTCTGCAACAACAGACTAAGAGGGTTGCCACCGCTCTGGAAGTTTTATTCATCTTTGATAATTTCCGAGGAGGGGGGAAATATTTATTTAATAGGGGACTGTTCATTTTCCATCCGTTACAAATAGCTCTAGCCAGAGGCGGATTATACCTAGATTAGAATTTCTTTTTTTAAGGTTGGGGGAGAATTTTTTATTATGTAACCTGATGCACGATTTTGCTATTTGTTTACTGTCCCTTACCAGAAAATTTCCCATTGTATTAGAAAGGAGGGAGCGGAGGGGGCATTAAGGAGATTTTATTTTATTTTGCAAGAGGCGAGCGGGTGAGAGATGGTGAACAGATGATGCAAATATGTGGCGGCAACGAAGGCACGTTAAGGGAAGCTAGCTTCCAGCACCTTGGCCAGTGCCTTCGCCCTCGGATTTAAGCAACGCTTCATTCTTGGGCAGCCGGTGGAGAAGTAGGGAATAGTGTTCCGCGGCAGAGTTAGTCCCCAACCGCATTTTCCCATCCGGAGACCCGAGGGAGGAGACCTCTCACTGGGGTTGCGGGAAGGCTGGCGTGCTCCCAGTTTCCAAAAGCCTCTCGGAGGATCTGTAACGCGAGACAGCACCAGGAGGTTAGGCCTAAGGTTGCTGGCAAGACTATCCCGGGCTTGGCCAGAGCTAGCCTACCTGCTGAATGATGGTGGGGGTTTGAAAGGAAAGTGCTGGACAGAAATGGGGCAGGAACGACTGCTTGGCCAGGCTGGCTAGTAGCTGGGCACCAGGCAAAAGCGGATTCGGTCGCCTCTTGCGTTCCTTGGTTCCTTTCCTTCTTCGTGTTCCGTGGATTCGAAGCCCCCCTCTGGAAATAGTGGTTTGATCCAGGGATTATTTGATTTATTTAGATTATATTTAAATTCCTTATTTCCTTCCCTTCATCTCTCCCTCCCCTCTTTTTACCCGTCGTTCACCACCTCTCTCTGTCTTATCAATATTCTATCTATCCATCCACACACACATATCTTCTTTCTTTATTTCCAACACCCACCCACTCAGCTAACAAATCTGTTTTATCCGGATTCAACGCACACGTAGAACAGCCATTCCCCATAGCGGAGAGATCCTGTGGCATTTAGCATCGATTTGAAACATACCGTTCAACTGCACGGGCAGATGCATAGAATATTGACTAGAGGAGACAAGTCAATGTGACACACACACACACTTAATGGCAACGACAACGTTTTAGATTTAGCATGCTTGCAGAGGGGTAGCCATGTCTGTCGGTTGCAGCAAAAACAGAGTCTTGTAGTACCTTAAAGGCTAAGACACTCTGACTGTGGCAGAACCTGTCGGTTCTGGATTTAGGTTATCGAATCGTCTGCCTAGCTTGCAAGCTACCTGTGTGATGGAGCGGGGGCGGGGGGCAGAAATCAGCTCGTCCAAGTGGCTTCTGCGTATTTGCGCACAGAGAAATAATGAAGGCAAGGATTTTCCTTGCATGTTTTACGGTCATCCTGTTCAGGCGCTGGAGGAAATATCGCGCGCTTGGCCTTGAGATGCCTGCTTCTGTTTTCCACGCAGGAGGAGAAAGCAACAACAACAGTACAGGCAGAAACGAGCGGCGCGTTTCTACAAGGCCAGGTTGGAGGGGGGGGCGCGCGCCTCGTTTTATTCCGAGAAGGGGAACCGGTGACCTTCCAGATCCTTCCTGGACTACATTTCCCATCATCCCTGACCACTTTCCACACGATGCCTGGCGCAATGCGAGTTGGGGTCCAGTAACACCCGGGTGTGTGTGTGTGTTTCATCCTTGATTCAATCGCAAACCCTAGAATGAATGTCCGTGGAACCCAGAACATCATTCCGAACGCCTTTTCGCTAGAAATCTTCGGAAAAATTGAGAGAGCATCATCCACACGCCCCTCCCCACCCTTGCGCCGCATATTTCGCTCCTGCAAAGGTGCCGGGCCCTGCGGGCAACAGACGTGGACTCAGGCGGAAAGGTTTTATATTTTCACCGAAACATGTAAGGGGAGGCGCAGAACATTAAGACTCTATACAGAAGTGTGAGCATTTGGGAAATGGCGTTCGAGAAAGTGGAATTTTGGGGATGGGTACTAAGCGGAGGGACCTACTAGCCAGCCACGGATAATCATCCTTTACTAAAGAGAACCACACCTCCTTCTTTTAGGAAAATCTACAATAATTCCCCCTGGACCTGGGGAGAGGATCAGTAATATTTGGATTTTGTTTGAAAACCCCAAATTCTCAATGTTCAGTATCTTTCCCCTGCTTTCCCACCAGTCTTCTAGTCCAGGGAAATCTAATTCAAGATTAGTCCTTTAAAACAACCTGTCTTGCAAATACACTGGATTAGGCCGTGGGAGGAGGGGAGGGAGTTGCAGATCTGCTTCTGATCCGAAGTCAGATCCCATTCACTGCTTTCACTCCAGTTTGATCCACACGTTCTCAGTCCCACCCAATCAGATCCTTTCAAACGGCAACCAACGCGTGCACCATTCGCCCGGTGGGGTGGAGCGGTGTTTTTAAAGCGTGTTTGTTCCGAGTCAAAATTAAAAGAAAACGGAGGGTGGGGGAGAGTGAAGGAGCCTAATTTTCCTCCAAGAAATGGTGGGGGGAATGGAGGCGGAGGGCGTCGTCCAGGAAATCTAATCCCACCGATCATTCAAAGGTTCTGGAATTAGAACACCGGACCTCGTGGACCTCCTCCGAAATTACGACTTATTGACATAGTCAGGATTTTCGGTGGATATCTGTTCCGCTGACTTAGTTTCAGTCTAAGTGTATCGGTTTAATTGACCTACGGAATGGTCTGAGAGCCCCTTAAGGTCCCTTTTCCATTGTACCTGGAAGGCGGTGTGTAAAGATTTTGCCTGGGGGTATTCAGAGAACTCTAGTGTTTCCTTAGAGCTTCAGTCCTAACATTACTTGGAAGTAAGTTTTGATGAAATCAAAGGAATTTACTTCGGAGGCCGTTTATTAAACTAGCCATTAGCCTTGTAGCTAGTTGTTTTTTTTATTAAAAAAAAATCTTTATAGGGGGAAAAATCACGCGAGAATGTTGATTTAATGTAGATTTAATTTTTGAAGTAGAGCAAGCTATTAGATCATATCCATTGGTACTTTGTGCAGGTCAAGAGCCCGGAGATAAGAAAGACCCCCTTACCCAATATAATCTATCTAATTATTAGATTGCTATATGTGTGTGTGCGCGCGCCTGCATAGCGATAGGAAAACAGGAAAGACAGCCTTTTGAAAATGGTTAAAAGCAGAGATCTATGTCTCCCTCCCAAACATTCCAAAAAAAGAATCCGAAAAGGCTGGATTGCTTTTGGGAATGCGCGCTAGAATGGAATCCAGTGTGTGGAGAATCTTGTTGATCTCTCTCGCCCCAGTGGCATAAGGGTGAGCCTAGTGCCTGGATATCAGCCGGTTTGGACTTGCAATCCTAAACCCACTCACTTCAGCGCAACCCTAAGCATTTCTATCCAGAGGCAAGTTGATATCCTCGGAAGTAAGTCCTGTGGAATTCAAGCGGGGTTTTTGGTTACAGGAAAATGGGATTAAGGGTCGCAACCTAAGTCTCCGGAAACACAGTGAGATTTACCTCTGGGTAAGTAGGCGCAGGATTGTGGAGTCAGTTAGATCCCTCCGCCTTCTGAGATTAGCAGCAATCTAGAATTCCATGCAGGGAATGTGATCTGGATGTGATGTTAGAAGGCTTTTAAGGCGTGGATGGCTCAATCGGTAGAGCACGAGATTCTTAATCTTAGAGCCGTGAGTTCGAGCCCCGCCTTGGGCAAAAGATTCCTGCATTGCAGGGGGTTGGACAATATGATTCTCGTGGTTCCTTTTAACTGTATAATTCTAGAATTCTGTGGAAATGTGTCACATAGTGTACAACGCATTGAGATCTGTAACCTGCTGTGATTTAAACTGCAGTCCTCCACCTGCACTTACCTGCAAGCAAGTCTCATTGAGCTAAAAAAAGGCCTGCCTTCTGAGTAGACATGTATAGGAGTTCCACTGAAAATGTGCTTGGCATTGGCCTGTTGTATGTTACCTTTATTTCGGAATAAAGGGTGGATCCGAGGCTGCTGATTCGCTATTCTAGAACTCCTTAGGTGCTGCTCCCTTGCCCAGGCTTCTAACCTTCACCTTCATTCTCTGCTCGTTTTCGATCAAACGTGCTTCGCGTTGCATTTCCGGATCTGATCTCGGTTTGGGGACCCTTTGGAAACCCGATAGAAGGAGAGATTGTGTCTGATGCCGGTTCAGACAGTAATCGCTTCTAATGCCTGTATTGTTTGATCTGTGAGCACGTTGCCTATCGCTCGTTGTCGATCGCTCCAGTGTGTAAAAACGCGTTGAGGAGCGAGGCGTTGGTGCTGAAGGTGAGGCGGGTGTCTTCCGCACACAGCAGATCAAAGCAAAGACGCGTTACGAGAAGAAGAAAGGGATCAAACCATTTATTTATTTTAATCATCTCGCCTCCTAATTCTGGGTGGTGCTTATTTGATAGAGTGCTGGAGCCAAGGGCGTGTTGCAATGGGTGTGCACTGTAAGTGAGAGGCTGGAGGCCGTAGAAAAATACGAGATAATTCATATTTCGTAACTGGGGAATTTTTCCCCCCCAAGGCACTTGTTTTCCATTTTCAATTCTTCTAGGAAAAAATGCATCGTTCAGAGGAGAAAATATACTGAACGATTAGGCTCCCCAAACTCAGCTGTCCACACATTTTTGCCATTCCCGTGTTTGTTTCAAGAGGGAAACTGTTTCTGCTTTAATTTTAATTTATTTATTTATAAATTTTTTTTAAAAAAAAGGTGTTGGGAGACAGGAATCCAGGCAACATTAAACACTTTACATTTGGGGGTTTTTCAACAGGAGAGAAATGTATTGGCTGGGGTTTGGGTATTTTTTTTTTACTAAAAGTAAAAATAAAATCCCACAAAACTCGTTGGAACTTAATCTCAAGCATGACTGCTGTCCTACGCGTTCCAACCTAAGAAGAAGCCCCCTCCCCATGCTAATAGCTCAATGTGACGATTGAAACATGTATGGGATAGGGGCCATAATCGGGCACGTTTGCTGCAGCCCTTAGCAAGTGTCTAAATCTCTCCCAATGAACTCAAGGGAACTTCATAGGGCTTAACTTTCGCTGGATCGGGCCCTGGGACGTGAGAAGGGCTCCTCTTTCGTGTTGCGGAGTGCAAGAATCCTCTCCATCCCCAGTGATTTTAAAATGATCTGATTTCACCCCCCCAAGAGTCTGCAAAATCCCAGGCCTCCCCCACGCCCCACCTCCCAACAAAGTGGTGTTAGATCGCCCTTAGTCAAGGGGCTGACCGCTCGTTCAGATCTTAATTTGCGGCACCCAGGGTTTAGACTGGAAGCCCCCATTGAACAAAATCAAGACGCAGTGGGTTTCTTTGAGCCCCCCAGAAAAGAGGAAATGTGCGTTGCAGGAAGCCCCGTTCACTTCAGTGGGGCTGGCTGCCAAGTGAAATGGCACAAGGTTGTGTTGCAGGCCTTAACTCAGGCAGGGAGAGTGGGCTGGGGGTTCGTATGGCAGACTTCAAAGAAATATTGTTGCCTAAAAGGAAAGGGGCGGAATGTGTGTTGGGTGGGGAGGCGTGGGAGGGAAAGAGCAAAAGAGGCGGGAAGGAGAGGTGATTTGAATGCGAGGCCGCCCATTGGCTGCCAGCCCTGTTGACGTCACTTCCCAAAGAAGGGTGTTTAGCATCAGAAAAGGAGTATAGAACTTGGTCAGTAGAAAGAGGGCGAGACATCAGCCTAATATCTCAGGGTGTGATTTGAATGTAAACCAGCTGCTTCCCCCGAAGGGAAATGGCTCATTTCAGATAGTCAGAACTCAGCAATGGGTGACTTCTGCCAGCCATAACCTGCAGAGCAGGTCCTTCTCCCGCTTTTCCTTCTTAAATGAGTGCAACGCTGCTCTTTTTCTTCTCTCGTCTTCCATAAAAGTTTCACTTTCTTTTATCTCTTTCTCTCTCCTCCTTTTTTTTTTTTTTGCTTTCTCGATGGCAGATCGAAGATCCAAACCTCGCCACTCTTGTTTTTTCTTCTGCTACCCCCGCCAAGTTGAGCCCAGCTTTATGAGGAGGGAAAAAAAGAAAGAAAAGAGATAGAGAGAAAAAGTGGAGGGGAGGAAAGCAAGAAGACGCCTCGGAAGAGGGAGGGCTGTTTCTGTCTTTGGTTATCTAGCTGTATGAGTGTTATCAAGCCATCATAAAGCTAGATAACCGAAAGTAGAAATGACTTCCAAAAACTTCTGGGAGCTGGGAGGCGAAGAGGAGCAGCACGGAAGAAGAAGAAGGAGGAGGAAAAGTCCGGAGAGCTGGAGACAAGGGGAAAGAAAACGAAGCCAAAAGATCAAGATTCTCAGGGAATGAAGTTGTCTGCGGCTGCTGGCGTTTGAGAAATGCTCCCCACGTTACTTCAATACAGGTATCCTCCTATATATGATTGCTGCTTTATGTTTCTTTCTAATGTGCTTGTTGTTTTAGGAGTTTTAATGATGATTCACTCTTTTTTCCTGCCCTCAGCAATTGTGTGCGTGCGTACATGCAAATGGCCAGAAACCAAACCGGAGCAGGCTTGTGAGAACCTGGGGGGGGGGGGGGCAAGTGGGAGGTAGCAGAAAACACAAATGATCCAAATAGATGTGTGTATGTGTGCACGCACGCAGATATATATATGGCCTGAAATTAATTTGCAAGTCTTGTAGATGCACCCCAAACTATTAAGACAGTGCAAAGTGTGAGGAGGAAGAGGCTGCTGGGTGTGTGTGTGTGTGAAGCAGCGAGTGTGTCTGAACTCTTTTGCAACAATGCCCCTTGATCAAATTATTCTATGTAGAAAGCCTATTAGCATTTGGAATTTCTCTCAAGCACACTACAGCCCCCCCCCCCCCGCTTTTCCAGGCTCTTCCTTGGTTTGGGTTTGTTACAGGCCTCTCCCCCAAAACTCTGCCCCCTCTGTGAGGTCAAGTTCTTGATAATTTGATCACTTTTCACGGGCTTTGGCAGCTGCTTTTGTGTGGAGTTGGGGGTCTCTGTGCAGAGTGAAGTGGAGCAGAAATGAAGGGAGAGTTTCTTGAATAGAAAGGGGCCTGGTTCCTAGGGCCAGACTTTAACATTGAGACTCTGCCTGCATATAAACTACCTGTTTTAACTGCTGAGACTTTTCTGTCTCTCTCTCTCGCCGACCAACCCCCCCCCCCCCATTCCCACTCTCATCACCACCACACCACCTCCCCTCCTCCAAGTTGCCTGAATGGTTAACATTCATAAAGGATTCTTTACCTCCACTGCAAACCCCAGAGTTGAAACATAATATGTATTACAATGTCTAGCAAATAAAAAAGCAATTGGGGAAATCTGCATTCCGTTCCCATGGCAACGCAAAGCACAGCGCTAGCTCGGCCTAGTCTCTCACTCCTGGCACATTTTAGCCGCCAATTTGAGGCAAATAAGTGCTTTTTGCCTGATTTGGTTGGAAGCAACTCTCTGTCCCCCCCCCCCCCCGCCAACCTTAAACCATGGAAAACAATTCACAAAAGATCACTATAATTCTTTCAGGAGCTGACTCCCTAGTTGGTGGATGTTGTTGACAGTCATTCCTCCCTACCACCATCACCAACAGAAAAACATCAACAATGTTTAGAAAAGTCCAGGGAATAGAGCTTTCCCCATTTCCTCCCTCTCTCCACTGAGGGTTTGATACATTGCTTAGTATTACTAATCAATTAATTTAATTAAGCAGGTGTGTTAATTACTCACCTTTCAGTTGAAGGTCTCAGAGCAGGTTACCTAGTTTAAAAGGAAAAAACACAACCCAGTAAAATATAATATGCAAATGGCACAACCTGGCACAATTTGTTTATTTATTGCATCTATCTATCTATCTATCTATCTATCTATCTATCATCTATCTATCTATCTATCATCTGTCTATCTATCTATCTCCCCATTCTGCAAAGGCACCCAAGGCAGTTTAACACTTTAAAATATTAAAACAAAATTTAAATCTGGACCTGTGACTTGTGGTGTGGAATAGAATGGGGTTGTCTCATTGCAGCAGGCTGCAATCTAGCCTTTGCCTGCCTCCCTTGCTCTTATCTTCCTTCCCACAGGGCTGTTGGTGCTGGTTGGTGTTCCCGTCATAACCAGTACAGATAAGCAACAATTTAATTCCTCAGACCTTAACAGCAACAGCTTCCCAATTTGTGGGATGCAAGCCATTGGGGCGGCATAAAGTATGCAGGGGTTCCTTCCCTTCTCCATCACCAGTTATGAACTTGGTTGTGTGTGTGTGTATTTGAGAGAGACAAAGACATGGATCTGGAACAAGGAAGCTTAGGTAGAGGTACTATTTTGCTCTTATAAGACCAGCCAAGTCAGGGCATTCATCCATCCAGCTCATCATGGTCTATGCTAGAGGTAGCCGGCATGGTGCCCTCCACATGTTGGGTTAAACTCCCATCAGTCCCAGCCAGCAATGCCAATGATCAGGGATGATGGGAGTTGTAGTCCAATGACAATGGCCATCACCATGTTGACTGCCCCCGGTCTACCCTGACTGGCAGAAAATCTTCAGGGTTTCAGACTGGGTCTTTTCTTAGGTCTACTTGCAGAGGCTGCCAGTTGTGCCCAGGACTGTCTGTGTTGTGCTCTACTGCTGAGCTAAATGTCTTCCCTTGTTGTTTTAGTGTTTCCCTGGTTGCGTAGCTTTTAGGCATAAGCAGAGGTGCCACTGTTCTACTCTTATAATGACAAAGTGGGGTTTGATCCTCCAAATCCCCAGTTCTTGCACACATGGAAGCTGAAGTCCTCATGACTATGTGCAAAGATTTTTGCACATCCTCCCAAATGGGTGTTGAGTTGGGAGGCCCTGAAATGAGTTGAAATTTAGTAAATGTCAGAGTTTATTCTCTCCGCCCCCCCCCCCAAAGCACTGCTTTACAACCAGTGCCTTAAAACCTGGTTGCACTACCCTTGGGATATGTAAAGATGTAATATGGTTCCACTGAGCATGTACAGAGTGATTCCCCCTCCCCAAAACTGAATAACCACCAAATCTAACACATCTATGTTTGTGAAGTGCGTTGGAGAGCAGGAACCAAGCTGCCTAGACATGTAAGGCATAGGCTTATAGGAATGTGTGATTATGGAAGAAATTAAACATTCATTTGATCCATCTCATGCAGTATTCAGTTCCTTGCAGAAAGCAGCTTTATGCCATGAGGACATTCACAAGTTAGGCATGAGAGTGATGGTGGAAAGGCCATAGCTTAATGATAGCACACATGTTCCCAGGTTGCCAGCTCAGTTCTTCTGGATCTCCCTAACAGAGTTGTGAAAGTCTCCTAGCTAGAACCCTGGAAAGCTCCTGCAAGTACAGTGGATAACACTGAGATGGATGGACAAATGATTCGACTTTGTATAAGGCAGCTCCCTAAGTCCTCCTCTGCTGTTTATCACCACATTTGTTCTTCAGGGCTGGAACATCATAATAATCAGCCCCTTTACCTAACAGTTGTCAGTTGGTCTGTCTGTGATGAAATGGTTTAGTTCTTATTCTTAAAGCCACCCCAATAAGCGAATTACACACCATGCTTGTAATTGGTCACTTTAGGAATAAATTGGGGGCATACTGAATTTGACCAGGAAAGTGGAATTGGAGAGGGTCGTACCACTGTATAAGGATTTGCTTATCTGTAACTTTTCAATATTCATACCACACTTGCATCCCGAGAGTGTGCATGTTTACTCAGAAGTAATTCTGCCTTGGTTCAGTGCAATTTACTCCCAAATAAGTTTGCCTGATAATACAACCTGTGTCTAATTCTTTGCAGTCGGTGCAAAAAAACCCCTGTGCACTTAGTGTTCCCTTTAATGTTTAGGACGGCCTTGCAAAACTGCTTGAATGAAGGTGGTTTTATTGTATCTATAGAACTCAAAGAGAAACAAAGGCACAACAGTGGTACCGCAGGTTACATACACTTCAGGTTATATACGCTTCAGGTTACAGACTCCGCTAACCCAGAAATAGTGCTTCAGGTTAAGAACTTTGCTTCAGAATGAGAACAGAAATCGTGCTCCAGTGGTGCGGCAGCAGCAGGAGGCCCCATTAACTAAAGCGGTGCTTCAGGTTAAGAACAGTTTCAGGTTAAGAGCAGACCTCCGAAACGAATTAAGTACTTAACCCGAGGTACCACTGTATAAGCATGCATACAAAGGTGTGCTAGGTCTAGAATATTGCAGATGTAGACAGTTGTGCACATTGGATACTTTAGTACATTTTGCACATTTTGCTGTGGCTGTAGGTGTTCCCATCTTCTTAAAGAGTCAGGCATTTTCTCTCCATTGCTATGCTGCTGGAGAAGAATCTTGATCGGAGCAAAAAAGTAGATTTTACCAAAAGTAGCCTACCATTTATAGGAAATCTGAGTGGGTTTCGCTAATGGTTGCAATCTTGTACTTTTTCCCTGTCAGTATAGAGCCCAAAGTAAATGGAGGGGGAGGAATGGAACTCTGTTCCAGCTTTGTTAAAAGTGCTTAACTTTTAAATGGTCTGAATTACTACTGAGCCGTTCCAGCTGAACTCTGTGGGGCTTGCTTCTGATTATGATTCTTAAGATCATGCTGTACGCTCAATTGAACAGAACAGGAAGGAGTTAAACCTTGTTCTTGCCAGTACATCCTATGTGGCTTTTAAAAAAAAAAACTTGGAAGCAATAACCACAATGTTCAGTGGTACTTACTCTTAAGTAGAGCTGGGTGAGGAATTTGATTTTCTGTGAAATCTGATGCATATTAATATGAATGAACGGATTGGAATGTTAATTATCTCTTGGATTCTGTGCTTCTCTGAATTTTGTGATACATTTCCTGGCTCAAATGTAGCAAAATGTACCAACACGGGCATTTTGGATAAAATACATGTAGGTGTATATTGAAATGCATATTGAAATACCTTTTTAAAACTATTTTTATTGCGGAATTTTTTTAAAAAATGCAAAAGGGGGACAGGGCAAACTTACGAATCAACACACATGAAATTGGCTTGAAACAGACAGCTCCATCCAATCCTACTCTCTGCTAAACATATTTAGGATGCAGTTTGTCTCCCACTGAAACATATGGAACTTAGAAGAATGGAATGGTAGTGCTTCATTTTGGTTGGATTGGGCCTTTTTTAACAGCTTCATTTCTTGTGCAGAAAATATTTTCAGGAAGTATTGTTTTAGAATATTCTGTGCTATTCTTCAAGATCTTGATTGAATTCACATTGGCGATTTTTTTAAAAATGAGATTTGGATAGGTACTACCCAACAAGATTAGCTGGAGTGGTTACTTGACTGAATGCATAGAAAGATAGTTCTTGGAATCTATTCTTTGAATGAGTGGCTGCTTTTGGAATTCATGCAAGAGAAAGATTGGCCCTAATTTAGTTTAGATCTGATTCGGTAATAGATCTGCTGAATCTGAATGTCAGTGTCACTGTATCTGACTTATAGCATCATGGGTTTTAACGTAAGTAATTTCACTGGAAGTTGGGTGTGCAGGGAGTCTTTAAAAAAAATATCTGTTTCTTAATTTATGATAACTGTTCATTTTTTAGCTCTTTCTCTGACTATTGTGGACTAGTTATCAGTCAGTAGTGCCTATTGTTTTTTGGATGGGTGTATTTACTTCCAGTATTCTGATCTATTAAAAATATACACCTTACCATTTATCAAGCATTTAAGGAGTTGATTGTTTCAAATTACTTTTTTTTGATGCACCAGGCACTATTTACGTTGATGCATTTTTAAAGAATACTGAGCACATTCAGGTTCATCACTTGATGCCTGAAAAATTAGGACATGGGTAGGCAAACTAAGGTCTGGGGGCTGGATCTGTCCCAATCACCTTCTAAATCCACCCTGTGGATGGTCCGGGAATCAAGAGTAGAATGTGCCCTTTTATTTAAAACGCATCTCTGGGTTATTTGTGGGGCCTGCCTGGTGTTTTTACATGAGTAGAATGTGTGCTTTTATTTAAATTGCATCTCTGGGTTATTTGTGGGGCATAGGAATTCATTCATTCCCCCCCCCCCCAAAAAAAATATAGTCCAGCCTCCAGCCCCCCACAAGATCTGAGGGACGGTGGACCGGCCCCCTGCTGAAAAAGTTTGCTGACCCCTGGATTAGGAGATGACTGGAACATGTAATAAGGCAGCTGTCGCTAAGTGGAAGAGCTACATCTCCTTTGCATGCAGAAGATCTCAGGTTCAATCCCTCGCATCTCTAGGTGGGGCTTGGAATGTCCCCTGTCTGAAACCCTGGAAAGCTGCAACAGTGGCGTAGCGTGGGTTGTCAGCACCCGGGGCAAGGCAAGTAATTTGCGCCCCCTAACCCGTGGATTTGTGCCCCCTAACCTGTGGATTTGCGCCCCCTAACCCATGGATTTGCCCTAACCCCAGATGTTGCGCCCGGTGCGGCCGGCCCCCCCTGCACCCCCCACGCTACGCCACTGAGCTGCAATAAAGAGGTAGATGGGCCAACGGCCTGATTAGAAAACAGCTTTCTTTGTAATGCTTTCCAATGGGTCTGGCTGACATTCAACTGCTAGCCACCCAGAGCCAAGCATTCAACTTGCCTGTGTGAGTTAGTCCTTTGTGGATAAAGTTGATACTGAAGAAGGGAGATGTGGCCTATGTGCTCAAAACCCATCTGCTTGGTTTCAAATATTTGTTCTTGATGTGGGACAACCTGAGGCCAAAATCTTTGCATACTCTGAAGAACATCTAGGGAAGGACTGTAGATCAGCGGTGGAGCATCTGCTGTGTCTGCAGGACACCCCAGATTTGATCCTTGGCATCTCCAAATGGGACTGGGAATGTCCGCTGTCTGAAATCCAGGAGGGCCTTTGCTCTGTCAGTGTAGATAGTATAGAAAGACAGTATTGACCAATGGCCCAACCTGATGTTTAAGGCAGTCTCCTATTTACCTTGCAAGTTGCTTTGCAGGTAAAAAGTCACACCAAGCTAAGAGGCCAGTATCCAAATAAAGGCCTTTTGTTCATTTTTAGAGCACATCCATTTATATGATGCTTTTGTATTTGGACCCTACCTTTTTTTCTATGATGGAACTCAAGCTGGTATGAATGGGGCTCCCGGGCAGTCTCTCCTCCAAATACAGCCCAGACCCAGACCTGCTTAGCTTTCAGCAATGTTATTGCCTCTTAAGACCATGTACTGGGACTTACCTGTCTTTCAAAGAGGTAAGGAGAAGACTAAGGCAATTCACAACTGAAAGAGGGGAATAAGAAGAGCAAATGGTTTCATTTAGCTCTTTAACCAACATGTTCCCAAAAGAGAAAGATGGAAGAAGCCAAAGGAGCGGGGAGTAGTCTTGCATTCGAATCCTGATTATGGGTTTCTCACAGGAAGGAGTGCTTTACCCAGTACCAACCAACCTAGGCTTTTAATATCCTCAGAGGAGGCCCGGCTAGTAGTGCCCCTAGTGAGTATGGCCTGGAGGGCCACTATATGAAGTAGAGCCTTTTTAGTGGTGGCACCGCAGTTCTGGAACACCTTCCTTGTTTAATCAGGCTGTCCCACAGATTATTTTAGGTTAGGTAACACCTTAAGGCCTAATATGTTCCATCAGGCCTTTGGGACATAACGGGAGTAGAATTGTTAGCTACTCTGGGATTTTATGAGTGCAAAGGTGGGGCGTAAGAAATAAGATAATAATCATCTTAATTGCCCACCAAGAGCATGTTCCATGATCTGGTGCAGCAATAAAACTGCTAGTGTGTTTGCAAAGCTAAGCAGGGTCTGGTATGGTTTCAAATTGGTTGGGGTACTGCGTGTTGAGATTCCTGCATTGCAGAGGGTTGGACTAGATGACCCTTGGGGTCCCTTCCAACTCTACAGTTCTGTGATATACTAGGATATAAATTAATTTTATCCCCTTGAGTCCATGAAGTCATGGCTGCAATCTTAGGCATCCTTACTTGGGAATAAGTCTAATTTTTAACCTAGTGGGATGCACTTCTGAATATACATGCACAGAAGTGCTTTGCAAATCTGCTTAAATAATTTGTCTGCCTGGGGTTGAGGATCAGGCCATAGGTTTGCAGCTGGCTATAGACAACTGAGTGTAAGGAGCCAGCCACAAAAATAACATGCAAAATGTGTGGGAAGGTGGAGCTTCGGGTCTGGAGGCTGAATATGGCCCTTCAGATCTCTCCATCTGGCCCTTGGGACTCTTTCCGGGGCGCCCCCCCCTCCCCATTCACACCCTCTTTGGGCCTAATGCATATTCTTCTTGAGTGCTTTTGCAAGGCTGGAATGAACTGCTTCTCTAGATGAAAATAATAATAATAATAATAATAATAATAATAATAATAATAATAATAATACCCGGCCATCTGGCTGGGTTTCCAGAGTAAGATGTGTTTAGAAACTGGACAAAGGCAAAATTTACAGTCATTGCTCTGTCCACTTTTGTTTCTGGCCCTGTGCTTCGCTGCTACGTGGCCCCTGGAATGCTGTCCTTAATGGAATGTGGCCCTCAGGATGAAAACAGTTAATAATTCCTGAATTTGAGAATGTTACTGTGTTAAATCATAGACTCACCAACACAAAGGAAAAACTTGTAAGGAGTTTATTTTTGTTTCTTCTAATGAGAAGTCATTGTACAATATATGTACGCTTTTTTTTTTTTTTAAGACTGGAAAAAAATTAGCAATGGTGCTAATTCCACAGGAAGCCTCCCAGGAAAAAGGGCTCTGTGAGTTTGAATGCTTGAAAGCATAAAGGCCTGGAATTAGACTATCATTTAAGGAAGCGTTACTAATCCAAAATTACAGCAGCAATTCTGTGATTTGTCGGGGTCCCACATGCATTGCCGGAATGAAAAGGTGTGGATTTTCCAGAAATGGAGCTCAGCTGTAGCACATAGTCTTGGGAAGATGAGAATGAATTATTTCTTTCCTCACGGTGTAGGGAGATGAGAACGAAGGTGCCATTTACGCAACCAGTTTTTGTTCTTTCCAAACCATGTGGAATAGCATTCTGGACACAGCCCCGGAGTGTGATGCAAAGGCCAACGAAAAGCCATTGGGAGGGATCACTTTCTGTGTAATAATGTTATGCAGTGAGGCTCTTAGTTTTTAAAAATCTGTATATAAATAAAATGCCCGTAGAGTCCTTGTGTACGTGTTGGACAGCACCCAGTCGACTTCCTATTCTTAACCCCCACTAAAAAAGAGTTTGGATTTGATATCCCGCTTTATCACTACCCGAAGGAGTCTCAAAGCGGCTAGCATACTCCTTTCCCTTCCTTGCCCACAACAAACACTCTGTGAGGTGAGTGGGGCTGAGAGACTTCAGAGAAGTGTGACTGGCCCAAGGTCACCCAGCAGCTGCATGTGGAGGAGCAGAGACGCGAACCCGGTTCCCCAGATTACGAGTCTATTGCTCTTAACCACTACACCACACTGGCCCCACAGCGGCATGGCTTTCAGAGCTGCAACTTGAGCTGCCCTGAATATTCTTGCACTTTCAAATTGCCCTACAACAGAGGTGGGGAATGTTTTCCTGGCCCCGAGGGTCTTTTTCTAGCGGTGCTAGGGGCCAGAGGCAAAAGTGGGAGGAGCTACATGTGCGATTTCCCCTTTTGTACAGTAGTCCAGTTTCTACATATACTGCTGTCTCCATTCAGACAAGCAAGAGGCATGGTCAGAGTCCAAGGACACTTTCCAGGCATTCGAAAATGGGGCCAGTGGGGAGAGTCTCAAGGGCCAGACAGAGAGGCATCTGGCCCCTGGGTCACCCGTGGCCTCGAAATGAGCATATTTGATGTGACCAAAAAAAATACTCGCGTGCATGGCATCTTTCCCACTTCATAGAATTGTGGAGCTGGAAGGAAGTGCCATCTAGTCCAACCCTCAACAATACAGGAATTTCGATTGAAGCATCCCAGACAGATGGCCACCCTACCTCTGTTTAAAAGCTTCTGATGAAGAAGAGCCCACCATAGAGCAGTGGAACATTTCTTAGCTTCCTTACTTCATCTTGCCTTCCCTTTAGATGATACAACCTTTCCCTCCCACTTTTCCCTTTCTGTCTTCAGCCCCCTTGTCTTTTGAGGTGATTATGTCTATAAGTCCCTGTGACATTGCTTTGCCCACGTAGCGTTGTGTCTCCGTCGACAAGACCATGTTTGTTTGTGTGTTACATTTACAGTGGTACCTCGTGTTAAGAACTTAATTCGTTCTGGAGGTCCGTTCTTAACCTGAAACTGTTCTTAACCTGAAGTACCACTTTAGCTAATGGGGCCTCCCGCTGCTGCCACGCCATGGCCGCAAGATTTCTGTTCTCACCCTGAAGCAAAGTTCTTAACCTGAGGTACTATTTCTGGGCTAGCGGAGTCTGTAACCTGAAGTGTCTGTAACCTGAGGTACCACTGTAGATCTCGTGTTTCCTCCAAGGTGCTTGAGGTTCTCCTTGCTCCCACAGGAACCTAGGAAGCTGCCTTGTGCCGAAAGACCATTGGTCCATCTACCTCAGTGGATGGGCAGCAGCTCTCTCAGATTATGATCTCCCCCACCTCTATCTGGAGATGCTCAGGATTGAACCTAGAACGTTCTGCATGCAAGGCAGATGTTTTGCCGCTGAGCTGAAGCACCGGAAAGGATACGAGAACAGCTGGTGTGGATGCTGAATTTGGTTGCACGTGAACTGCGTGCTTATCATGTGCCACTAACAAGTGTGGCAGCTGGGCGTATTTGACTAGAGGGACGGTTTGTGTGTGTCAGGGGGGCAACATGCACAAACGTGATATCATTACTTGGCAGCAACTGTTATCTTAGGTAAAGGGTAAAGGGACCCCTGACCATTAGGTCCAGTCGCGGATGACTCTGGGGTTGCTGCACTCATCTCGCTTTATTGGCCGAGGGAGCTGGCATACAGCTTCCGGGTCATGTGGCCAGCATGACTAAGCCGCTTCTGGCGAACCAGAGCAGTGCACGGAAACGCCGGTTACCTTCCCACCAGAGCAGTACCTATTTATCTACTTGCACTTTGATGTGCTTTCAAACTGCTAGGTTGGCAGGAGCAGAGACCGAGCAACGGGAGCTCACCCCGTTGTGGGGATTCGAACTGCCGACCTTCTGATTAGCAAGTCCTAGGCTCTGTGGTTTAACCCACAGTGCCACCCGCGTCCCTAACTGTTATGTTAGGCTATAGCCAAAGAAAGAAGAGAAGGGATGCAGGCCCAATCCATCAGCACAGCTAAGATCAGGAAATTTTGCCTCCCCCTTTCGTTGAAAATTTCCACCGCAGCTTGGCTTTAGGAAAACTTTAAACTGAAAACTTGTACCTGAACCTGCTCATTTTTCTCCCTCCCAAACCATTTTCCTTTCCTGTTGTGACCTTCTACCTGGGTTTCTTATTTCTCCCTCCCTCCCAAACCATTTTTTCTTTTGTCTCATGAACTCTTACTTGAAGACCTGCAGCAAAATGTTTAAATTTCCCCCACTGAATAATATTGTGTTAGAGGCGATACCTGTTTTGTTAGCTCAGAGCATTCATTTACTGCTTTCCAAGCAAACAAGCTGCCAACATGGTTTTTGAAGTGCATGTATGTGTGGTATATATCATTATAACATATTATGCATGCATGCACAAAATATTTAAGTGCATAAATAATTATATATTTCATCAGTAAATTGTATCGAGTGCCCCAAAATTGTATTATTTGTAATGTGTCAGTATTGCCACCAAAACTGCCCTCACTGCAGTAGAGTGGTGAGGCTAAGAAATAGGAACTTTTAAAAGACCAACCTTGTACATTTTGTAGCAGAGGTGAGACTAAAAAACTGTGGATTTTCTGGTTCATCTCATAGCTATTTTGTAGTATGTTAGGAGAAATTCACACACCAAATGCAGATGATTTTTTATGAAGATTCTTTTTAAAAATAATAATAATAATAATAATAATAATAATAATAATAATAATGGCAAATTGCTGCAAAATGTGGAGAACTGAATTTAAGATTGGGAAAGATATAAAGAAATTGAGAAAATAAAAATGGACAGATATTTCCAACCATAAGTGGGGTTTCAGTTGGTTGTTTTCTCTCTGCCTAACCTACCTCAGAGGGTTGTTATGGAGGTGAAATAGAGAAGGACTATATATTTGCTCTTTAAGCAAAGGTGAAATAAGAAGGTTGTGTTGTTACACTACACTCATTTTTTTTTAAAAAATCAGTTGGCTGTAGGCATGGACAAATCTGTCAGTTATGTGAGTTTCTCATTTTTCCAGTCTTTAAGTCCCGTTCACTCTTATTTCCTCAGCAGTATTTTTTTTAAGTCTGCATGAAAATTTGTATGCATTCTCATGCATGTTTCTCCTAATAGACACATTTTTTTTGCATGCCATTTCATCTTAATGTATGCATTTTTGCAAGCCATTTATCTTACTATAATGCATTTTGATGTTTTCACTGGTATACACATTTTTGGGGTGCGCTATCCCTTAATATAAGCACCTTAATGCGTTTTTCTGGTTAAAGAAGCACATCACAACATTCGGAGATTTGCGAATCGCTGCCCTGGACTCCATTGGGAGGAAGGGTGGGGTAAAAACTAAAGGAAGTAATATAAAATAAGAATCTGAACGATAGTTCTGGTTCAGTTTATTGCGTCTTGGTCCACGATGTGTTAACTAGGTAGGTTTGTGTTACAATGTGAACTGGATGAATTTGTCCCCCACTCCCCAAATCCTTAATTGGCATTTCTACTTTGAACATGACTTTCTCTCCCCCCCCTTCATTGTGATCAAACTGAATTACACGTCCGTGTTTCTCTCTGTGTGCCTGTAGAATGTATTGCCCCCCCCCCCCCCCGAAGGGGAAAACCCCGCCGACCCTGACAAATTTGCGTGTCAGTTGATCTCACCTGATCTTCAATGGCTTCCTTTCTCTTCAGCAGAAATCACAATTGTTATAGTTGATGGCTATATTGATTGCCTTGCTTTTGGCTTAGTTAGGGGCAAGTGAGCCTCGACAGCTCGGAGAACAGGAGGGGGAGAGGGGAGAGATTTTCGACAAAGTCTTGGTCAGTTGGTCTCTTAGAAACAGGAGCCGCTGTTCCTATAGAAGAGAGATGTTCCATTCACCTTGGCCCTGCCTTAAGCACCACTCTTAAGTGGGCCTTGCACATTCACATCCAGGCTCCTTGAAACCATTGAGACTGCAGCCATTTGAAAAGAAGGCCCAGCCTTCAATGGCAGGACCTTGGGCCATTCTAATTGGTTTTGGTTCAAGGGGCTACTGGATTTGTGAAAAGCCCATAGGCAGCTTTCCCACGCCGTTCTCCAAGCAAGTGGAGGATGGAGGAGGGTGCTAACAAGGCTTGCAGGGGGTGGTGGCAGCAGCTTAGAGATGGAGAATGGAAAGGCAGGAGCGTCATATAGGGTGAATTGAAGCCTCTCTTTTTTTGCTGGCAAAGCAATTTATTCACTCATCTAGGGACGCGGGTGGCGCTGTGGGTTAAACCACAGAGCCTAGGGCTTGCTGATCAGAAGGTCGGCGGTTCGAATCCCTGCGACGGGGTGAGCTCCCATTGCTCGGTCCCTGCTCCTGCCAACCTAGCAGTTCGAAAGCACGTCAAAGTGCAAGTAGATAAATAGGTACCGCTCTGGCGGGAAGGTAAACGGCGTTTCCATGTGCTGCTCTGGTTTGCCAGAAGCAGCTTAGTCATGCTGGCCACATGACCTGGAAGCTGTACGCCGGCTCCCTCGGCCAATAAAGTGAGATGAGCGGCACAACCCCAGAGTCGGTCACGACTGGACCTAATGGTCAGGGGTCCCTTTACCTTATTAAATGTCTATCCTGTCCTTCTTCCAAGGAGATGGATGCAACATACGTGGTTTTACCTCTTCATCCTTCCGCTTGTTCTCACACCAACCTTGTGAGGTAGACTTTGCTAAGAGGTGGTAGCAGTGAGCTTTGTGTCCAAGGGTAGATCTGGAAACTCCAAGGCGCTAGTCCCTAATCACTAGCTATGTTGGACGATAGCGCTGCAATAAAATCCCACGGCAATTGCCTGTTCTTTGTATAATTATCCCTGATGTAATTGCTTCCCGTGTGCACTGGTCTGCCTGTCGGTCTGCCTGCCTCTCATTATTAACATGCTTTGTATTGTGATCTCTTCCTCCTTTGAGGACCAGCTTTTACATGTATCAGAAACAAGCAGGAAAGCATTCCCCCCCCCCACTGGACTGGACAATGTGAGTTGTTTGGCAGTGGGTGGGGGAATCACTTTTTTAAAAAAATATTCCCCACTTCAACAAAGCATGCACGAACCAGCTAAGTCACAGGAAAAGACTAGACCTATTCCTTCTCCGTATTGTGCTTGTTTTTGATGTGTAGTGCAGTGTATGTAGAACCCCTTTCGCCGTAGGAGAATGTTCACAAACACAGTTGCCCACCTGGAGCCTAAAGTGGTACGGTCCAGGAAAAGCTTCACTCCTTATAAATCCATAGAAAGTGCAGACTGGCTTTTATTGGCTAGCTGCTCTCATTTTGCTTTAGTTCAGGTAGTTTGCGGAGGCTGTTTGGTGGGTGGGGATATAGAGCTCAGGAGCCAACACCCACCTGTGCATATGATGAACTGCCCAATGCTGAATCTTGAGTACGGATTCTTGCAACTAGGAGCTCCACTTGCTTTAGGAAGACTTGTATTTGGATGCTTGCTTGCCACAAGCACAATTTGCTATGCCTTTTTCTTTTCTTTTCTTTTCTTTTCTTTTCTTTTCTTTTTATAAGCAGCACTCTGGAGCTTGTGCGTGGCCTTGTGCTTCCTGGTTGTGAACAGACCAGATCCCTTAGTTAGGTGTGTAGTAATAATAATAATAATAATAATAATAATAATGGCACTTAGCATTTTAGATGAGGATTTAGAATCTTAAGCCTCATATAAATGCTAAGTACCATTATTATTACTGTGCTAGCTAAGGGGTCTGTTCACATGCGTGTTTTAATTTGTCCAAGGTACTTCACTTACATTATCCGGGTAATCCTCAGAATAGCATTGTACGATGGGTCACTATTGTTAGGAACATAGCCTTATACTGAGTTAGGCCATTGGTCCAACTACTCAATGTTCATCTAAACTGAGTGGCAGTGGCTCTCCAAGGTTTCAGGCAGGAAGCCTTCTCAGTCTCACCGGGAGACGCCTTCTGCATGCAGAGCAGTTGCTCAGCCACTGAGCTGCAAACCTCCACTTGTTCCCATTTTAATTTGTTCAGTGAGGAGACTGAGGATGAAATTTGGTAGCTTGTGAGTCGGTGGCAGAAGCCTCCTTGGTTCACAACCCAGCCTCACCGTAGAGATGTAGTTCACCTGGGCAAAACCAGTGTTTCCACTCTAGAAAAAGGTTTGAACCCAAGATGTTTTGATTCCTGGTGTCCACCAAATCATGCCTCTCTCCAGTACCCATTCTGCTGCTGCTATTATTATTAAATTTCTATACTGCATAATATATGAAAATATCTCTAAGTGGTATACAAAAAACTGAAGCAACAGTAGACAATTTAAACAAAATATTGCAAAAACAGACAGTTACCTATAAAAATGTTACATTAAAACACTAATACACTGTTACTAATATACATATGGAACTGTGTGGAACTGAGGTCCAGCAAGTTCCAGCTGACCTCAAGAGGGCCAGCATTTTATGGTTTCTCTCTTGTATGAATTTTTAAAGTGTGAGATTCCAGTCACCTTGAAATGTAAATCTGGCAACCCCTGATGCAGGGCATCTTTGATGTAGGTCAGTGTTCCCCAACCTTGGGCCTCCAGCTGTTTTTGGACTACAACTCCCATCATCCCTCGCTAGCAAGACCAGTGGTCAAGGATGATGGGAATTGTAGTCCAAAAACAGCTGGAGGCCCAAGGTTGGGGAACACTGATGTAGGTGGTACCAGGGCTCTTTTTCAGCTGGAACTTGCCGGACCTCAGTTCTGGCACCTCTCAGGTGGGTGCCATTGTCTTTTCAAGAGTATGAAGAGTTCATGGTGAGTTCCAGCACCTATTTTTCGGGGGGGGGGGGGAGAACTGGGCAGTACCATCTTTTGGAAGTGAGTGAAATAGGCCTTTGCTCATTTTGTGCCCACATGAAGAGTTCATGTTGATGCACTCTGGTGACATGATAAGGAAAATATTCAACTAGTTTATTATGACTTGATTCATTTTTCACTTTACTTCTGAGGGAAAATAGCAATAAACTTTATTGAGCCGCAGTGATGGTACCTGGATATTGATGGGTTGTATCAAACTAAGTTCTACTTGTAGCAGACCCGTTGAAATTAAGGGAACTAGAATAGGGCCCTGCGGGACTTGACATCTTTCCACAGGGCTTGCAAGACAGAGCTGTTCCACCAGGCCTTTGGCCAAGGCACAGTCTGACTCCTTCCTTTGGTGATCCTCGTAGAACTCTGGCTCGGTGGTTGCCATTAATTTGATTTTGAATTGATTTTGAATTGATTTTAGAATACTGTGTTACTTTTATTGTTGTTAGCCACTCTGAGCCCGGCTTTGGCTGGGGAGGGTGGGATATAAATAAAATTGTCTTATTTATTATTATTATGTCCACTAATGGACCAGCTATGAGTAGGACCACTATTGGATACAACTCTCCGGCATGAAAGTTCTCTTCTTGTTGATGATGCTTTTAAAGGGTTGGTGTACTATCTAGTTTTTCTTATCTGTATTAAGAACTAACCCCCTGATTAAAGCTTTGCAAAGAGCCCAGGGATCCATTCTTGCACATGTATGCCTTCATAGAAATCTGCAGAAGGCAATTGGTAGCTCTTGTTATGAATTTCCATTCTGGTGTGTGTGTCTCATTGCAAGGTGCAGCCTCTGCCTTGGGATTAGTGTAGTTACTCTCCTCTGTGGAATTTCCTCAAGTGAAACTAAGAAAGAAGTCCCATAGCTCAGTGGCAGAGCACATGCTGTGTCTTCATGCTAGAAAAGTCCTGGGTTCAGTCCCTAGTATTATAAGTTGAAAGAATCTCTGGTGACAGAACCTTGGATAGCTGCTTCCAATAAACACAGTGTTGGGCTATGTGAAATAGTAAGTTTATATCTCACATCCAGAAAGACAGTCCCCCTTCAGAAATGTATCTGCACCAGGATGTGTGCTCCATTTAGACTTTTGTAACTTGGGAATTGATTGAAAATCGGACAGGAAAAAGAGTATGGCTTATTGCGTACAATAAAGGCAGATGAAAGATTCACGCCCTGTGCTAAACTGACTGATGGTCTGGCTTGCTATGAAGCTTCATGTATTGTTCATGAGAGGTAGGTTTCTTTCTTGATGTTTCCTGCAAAAGTTTGAACGTGTACAGAAGAGTACAGTGAAACATTTTAAACTTTCCTTACACAAAGGACTCAGTGCTCGCAGAAAGTGCAGGTGTGATTTAGCTTGTGTGGTGAGAGATTCTGGGCCCCTTTGTCTCTGAGCCGTTTCTCAGGCGAAGCTCTCTTTTGCATGATTTGTTTACTCCCTGCTGTTCAAACTAATTTTGTAAAGCGGCTTAGCATTACAAGAAACATGGCAACAATAATATACTGTATTAAAAATTAAATAATGCACTAAAAATACACACCGTTTTTTTTATTTCAAAAAAAAAAAAATCAGCAGAGCACCGATTGTGCTGCTCAGAGAGCCCTCCAGACGTTCTTTTTATTGTGCATGATTTGCGCTCAGGCTCCTGTTAAGGTGGCCATATGCAATATTGCTTTCAAAGCAGTTTGTGCCCACAAAAGTTTTGGGGTGACGATGCTGTTTCAGTGCATATTTTGTCATTTCTTGCTAAAATCCCATAACTTGTTTGGAGCTTTTAGTTTTGCTTGTCCTGCTTTTGTTGCGCTGTGGTCCCTCTGGAGAGCAATAATGTGTTGGCAATGGGGAAGCATTGCAGAATTGCTAACAACTACTAAAAGTGCTGGAGGAGACTCTGGTGCTGGAGGAGACTCTTGAGAGTCCCATGGACTGCAAGAAGATCAAACTTATCCATTCTTAAGGAATTCAGCCCTGAGTGCTCACTGGAAGGATAGATCGTGAAGCTGAGGCTCCAGTACTTTGGCCACTCCATGAGAAGAGAAGACTCCCTGGGAAAGACCCTGATGTTGGGAAAGATGGAGGGCACAAGGAGAAGGGGACGGCAGAGGACGAGATGGTTGGACAGTGTTCTCGAAGCTACCAGCATGAGCTTGACCAAACTGCAGGAGGCAGTGGAAGACAGGAGTGCCTGGCATGCTCTGGTCCATGGGGCCACGAAGAGTCGGACATGACTAAACGACTAAACAACAACAACAACAAATAAAGTAGAATAAATGCACCACTAATAACACACTATTATTGTGTCAAGAACATGGTGCACCTGTGATAAATCACTAATCTAGATTGGCCTTTTGTTATCTATCTAAACACCTTCAGAAATAAAAACATATTCAAATGGCATCTAAAAATGGTAGGGAAGGGGATTGCTGGATCTTCCCAGGGAGAGATTTCCACAACTGTGGTGCCACTACTGAGAAGTTCCTATCCCCGTTGGAGCTTTGCCAATCATAGGCTAAGAAGCTGGACCTCTGAAGCCAATCTTGGTTTGAATGTAAAATGAGGAAGTGTGCATGTGTATAAATATATATATTGCACAGACACTTTAAATTGATACGTTGTCATGAATGCTCAAAGTTGGCGAATATAACATTTTCAGATTAATTTTGTGATTTTTCCAAAACTCAGATATAAGTAACTGAATGTTAAAAGGCACCTCCAGTAAATGTGATTGCAGCATGTTAGTGTTGACTTGTGTATATCTGACAATCATGGTTATACATCTTACTTCTGGGCATTCTCAGAATTCATTGGTGATTATCAACATTTGCAAAGGAGTGTGAATAGGCACCAAGTTGTGAAATGCACGTTGTGTATATGGTTATATATTTATATAAAATCAGGGCTGCAAGTTTGGGCTGCTTAATCAATGTGATTAATCAGCCAATACTGTAATTACAGATCAAAGTTTCTACTACTCACTCGTCGAGGCTGACATGAAAGCACAGGCTCTGTGGCTCAGGTTTCTTGAAAGCCAGCCACTGGTGAGTCTGCCACGCTTTGACCGCCTGCTCCTTAGACCAAATTTGATGAAATAGATACTTCACATTTCCTCTTCCATTTTACGTCCAAACCTGGCAGATAGTTTTCCTGTGAAGGTAAAACACCTGTGTTTTCTTCTGGCAATAGGCTTCGTGGCAACACTGCAATAGGGAATGTTTTGAATTCTAAAATTCAATGAAAAATGAAGTAACAAATGTAAGCAATGGCCATCCCTTCTTTAAAAAAAAAAAAAGAATCATTGGCGTTTTTGTATCTTAAATTACAATTTTTGTCTTTCCTCTCTGAAGACGGACTCTCCCCTTTGTGGATCCTCAGAAATGTTTCTACACTGAGGATTTGTAGTGTGATTATGTCATTGGTGAATCAGTTAAAAAACGAGAAAGTAAACTATAGATGGTTTGGATGTCAGGTCCTAGTCAATGAATTGTCACGTGGGACTATGCATGTGCAGCCCAAGATAGTGACTGTCATCCAAACTAGTTTTTTTTAGGGTCCTCCCAATAGGATGATTTTATTTTTTAAAAAAGAACAGACTCCCATGCCTTATCAAACGCTGTTTTTGAAGGTACCCTCATTTTCAAAAGCAGATTGCTGTGTGAGCTCAGAGTTCTCTCTCTCTCCCCCCGCCCCAATTGGGTACACAAAACTGGTTGTGCGATTTGTTAAATTGCAGCTAGTGATTAAAGGTAAAGGGACCCCTGACCTTTAGGTCCAATTGTGGCCGACTCTGGGGTTGCGGCGCTCATCTTGCTTTACTGGCTGAGGGAGCCGGCGTACAGCTTCCGGGTCATGTGGCCAGCATGACTAAGCTGCTTCTGGCGAACCAGAGCAGCGCACGGAAACGCCGTTTACCTTCCTGCCGGAGCGGTACTTATTTATCTACTTGTGCTTTTATGTGCTTTCGAACTGCTAGGTGGGCAGGAGCTGGGACCAAGCAACGGGAGCTCACCCTGTTGCAGGGATTCGAACCACCGACCTTTTGACCGGCAATTCCTAGGCTCTGTGGTTTAACCCACAGTGCCACCTGCGTCCCATTAGTGACTACATATGCTTAAATGTCATCCACACTTCAGTGCAGGGACGGGGAACCAGTGGCCCTCAAGATATTGCTAGACTCCCATTGTTCCCGACAACTCCCATTTTCCCTGATGCTTGGCCATATTGGAAAGGCATGGGAGTTGAAGGAAAGGGGAAGAATAAGCAGTGAATACAAGATGCTGAAGGAAGGGCAAGCCTGAGTAGAGGTTCAGGGGATTTTGGGATCAGGGGCAGAGAGTCTGCTTTGAATGCAAAAGGTATCCAGTTCAATCCTCTTGAGGAAGGACTGAGAGAGACCCCTATATAAAATCCTTCAAAACTGCTGACTGCCAGTGTAGAAAATTCTGAGCTAGGAGGACCAATGGACTGAGCTGATGTAAGGCTCTGTTCCTCTGATGCTCAAGGATTTTGATCTCTGAAAAGTCCTTTGGGAGCTGACCTGATCCAGGCTTCCTGGATTTGTATGAAGTATGGAATGGAATTATCCTTTGGACTTTTGTGACACAGTTCTTGGCTGGGAACATTCCAAAATGGTTTGCAAAGATTTATTTTAGGATGTTTTTAGAAATGCTTACTTTGCGATAAAATGCCTATTTAAACACTTGTTTTTAAACACATGTGAATACTATTTTTTTTGTGCCAATAGGGGGAAGGATTGCAGACTTTATGCCGAAATGGGACAGGAGGGCATTTGGAATATAGATGTTTGAAATTGACATGGGTTGGGAATAGAGTGGCCTATCAATCCCTATTGTAGGCTAGTATCTAAAGGTTGCCGCATCTAACCCCCCAAGGGTCCTATTGTGCTTTTAAGAATTGTGGCTTCCACTGTTGCTGCAGCATTGTACTGTAGTTTGTCCATCTTAAAGAGGGAATAAGGGCAGCGGGGATAGGATGCCATGTGTCACAAAACTTAATTCCTTTGCTTTAGGCTTCTAATGTGAATAGAAATGCATATAACTTAGATGCCTCACATCCAAATGAATGTACATTGCATTTAGTTTAGAGGTGTACAGAAATGGTATTGGTCCGGCATAGGCAAACTCAGCCCTCCAGATGTTTTGGGACCACAACTCCCATCATCCCTAGCAAACAGGACACCAGTGGTCAGGGATGATGGGAGTTGTAGTCCCAAAACATCGGGAGGGTGAGTTTGCCTATGCTTGGTGTTGGTGATAGGTATTGCTGGGCACCAGCCAAGGCTCATGGCTTCGAAGGCAGCCAGTGCTGATCTCTAGAACCCCTTACTCTGTTGTTTTTCCTCTTGCTATTGCCCCCTGCTCTGGGGGGTTCAAGGAACCGTAGCCAGCAGCCACTGCTTGCTTACTCACCTGCCCTTTCTCTGGGAGCACTGGTGGGGATTAGGCAGCAACAGCAGAAGGGAGAAGAGTGGATCATATTAAGGACATCCTGTCCAAAGTCTCTCCTCTCCCCAGCTTGGAACACCACAGGCACGAACCTCACCGGTGTTAGAATTCAGCCAGGCACCAGGCGTGTTTTGTGACTGGAGCAGGTCCAGTTGAGACCACTTGGAAATCTATGGTTGCCAGTTTGGTGACTGGAGAAAGCAAAATGTCACTTAGAGGAGGACTTGAAATATTTTCCTCGAAGCTCTCCTTTGTTTTATTCTGGAATGCTTTATTTGAAGTTTTAATGTGTTGTAAACCACTTTGAGGGATGCGGGTGGCTCTGTGGGTAAAACCTCAGCGCCTAGGACTTGCCGATTGCATGGTTGGCGGTTTGAATCCCCGCGGCGGGGTGCGCTCCCGTTGCTCGGTCCCAGCGCCTGCCAACCTAGCAGTTCGAAAGCACGTCAAAGTGCAAGTAGATAAATAGGGACCGCTTACCAGCGGGAAGGTAAACGGCGTTCCGTGTGCTGTGCTGGCTCGCCAGATGCAGCTTGTCATGCTGGCCACGTGACCTGGAAGTGTCTGCGGACAGTGCAGGCTCCCGGCCTATAGAGTGAGATAAGCGCACAACCCTAGAGTCTGGCAAGACTGGCCCGTACGGGCAGGGGTACCTTTACCTTTACCTTAAACCACTTTGAGCTTTGCTCTTTAAAATATAAAGTGGCATAGCGATGAAATCATCCTCCTCATCATCTCCATTGCAAAAAAGAGACAACAATAACCTAGGTTTAATGTGCCATTGGCGATTAGATTATATATCTGAGTTTTTAACAATGACCTCACCACCTTGAAAATTCCTAATCCAAGATACACTCACTAGACAATTACTCATCTCTTAGTTAATGGAGGAAAAACTCAGTGGGTCTTTTAAAACTTCTTGGTCAATAGAAGAGGAAGGTGGCAAAAATTCCAGGAAGTTTCTGACTTGTGATGCTGAAATATCATCATTGACCTGACCAAAGAGCTCTGATATTTTTCTTCTTCTTAGAGCTGAGCTCTGTTTCTCCTTTCAGGGAAAGTTTGGCTGCTTCTTATGAGATGTCCTCAGATGGCTTACCCAGCGCAGATTCTTGTGATTGGGGCATACGGTAATATAGGTATAAAAGTCCTGTATAAAGATGGCACAGACACCTGAATTTGTATGCCATTTTGAAGGGCCCAGTGCATTAGTATAGGGGTCCCCAACTTATGTGGGACCAGGGACATATTTGGGGGAAGATAAGAAACCATAAACTACTCATTCCAAGAAGAAAACCTAGTGAGGCTGAGAAGTTGCTTCCATTCCAAATCATTTTCACCCCCCCCCAAAAAAAACCCAAGTAAAATGTGGATGAGAAAGGAGCAGGCAATCCCCCCCCCCTCCAATAGCTCCTCAAATGACCAGAAAACCATTGTGATGGGGAAGGAAGCATGGTGAACCCCATGAGGGATATCTGAGAGTGCTGTGTTGCCCATGGACACCATATTGGGGGTCCCCAGCACTAGGCTATAGTTGCTACTGTGGCACCTTTCCTTGATGTACGTTCATGCTTTTATTAATGGGATTGTTTTTGCATATGGTGACAAGAAAATCCCGTTGTGTAGGCTAAAAAACGATCTCTTTTTAAACTGCTGTTCTATATTTCTCTCCCCCTCCCCGTTCCCCACCCAGATAGTTGTCAAAGATTTGTTTTTGCTTTCAAAAGCTCTTTGCATCTCTGGCTAAGAGATGTTGAAAGGTGTGTTTTGATGTATGCCTACAGATGAAAGATACGCACCATTTTTTTGGTAGCAAACTGGACCTTGTGTCTATTTGAATACATATTCAGATCCTTCCCCCCACCCTTTTCTTAGTTATTTATAATGTACTGACATCAATGGATTTTTATTGGCACACGAGTACTTCAGTTGTTGCCGCTGCAAAAATCCAGCTTTTTGAAGTGGGGGAGAAAGTGACTTGAGCCTTCTGCGTTTATGATGACTTGGTAAATCGGGGGTGGGGGTGGGGAGTCCTGGAGATGTTGCTGGATTCTCCACCCCTCTTGTAAATCATTTTTATCCTGATATCCTGCTCATCCCCCAACAGTCTCCAGTAGGATTCTAAATGAATTAAATCGTTTTTTTTTAATTGATCAACTGTTATTTAGCTGATTAAAAATGTACCTTTTTTGATATATTGACAGCTGGGGTAACGTAATAATTTAACAAACAATGCCTGCCTCTTCATGTAGTAGCTATTATTTTCTTTTTATTTCCCCTCATGGTAACACAGCTGACCCAAAACAGCCCTAAAACGTAAACAAGCATGCCCCCATCTTAGTCTCACTGAACAAAAGTTCCCTTGACTGACAAATCGACGTAGGTTTAAGTTGATTGACCTACCAAGTTAAAAGTTTGCCAACCTGATTTCCAGATAGGGGGTAAATAAGACCCTTCTGAATCCAAATTTCACATGACCTTTGTGGTGTGGGTCTTTCAGAGCCAAAAGGAGGCTATCCTCCATATATGGGCACATACCCTTGTTGATATTATCTATGCATGAACATAGAGGTGCGCTCAATGGCACACACCTGCTCAGAAATCAGTTCAATAATTAGGCTGCGCAAGAGGGGCACGCCTTTGTCTGTGATGCTCTGTCTGTGATGCAGGCAATAAACGTCTGTTCTCACCCTGCATTCTGTTAATGAGATAGAGACAGGTAAGCATCACACATCTCAACTTCCTTGCCTTCAGCTACATCAATGAAACAGTGACAAGCTATTAATGGGAGGTGATGGGCCGAGTGCTAATTAGTGCTTCTCCTTCTCTCTTTCCCCTCCACCCAACTTTTACTAACCCTGTGCACCGAGATCTTTCTCACAGTCTTTCCCTTAAGCTCGTTGTCCTTTGTTTTCAAGTAGTTCATATACAGCAGACGAGCAGAGGGATTTTTTTGGGCGTGGGTAGGTGTGTCTGAACGGTATATCGCCATGCAAACCTACATGTGCATATTCAGAGGTAAACCCCAATGAGTTCAATAGGACTGAAAGCCCAGTTAAGTGCGTATAGCAACTGTCAACATCCAGGTGCTCTCCAGATGTTGGGCTACATTTCCCATCGTCCTTGACCTTTGACCCTGCTGACTGGGGCTGTGGTCCAAAACAGCTGGAGGGCACCAGGTTGGAAGAAGACCAGTAATGCAGTACAAGGAGCCATCTTATACCAGGTCAGCCTAGTTGCCCATCTAGGTCTAGTCATTGATAGACCCTCTTCTCCATGAATTCATTCATTCTTTGTTAAAAATGCTAACTAGCGGAGGCTGCTATTTCTTTTATGGTTGTGAGTTCAATGGCTTTGTGTCCCGTTCTGGGGGATGCAGTTTAAGGAGGATGCAGACAAGCTGATATGGGTTCAGAGGAGGGCAGTGAAGATGGCCAGGAGCATGGAAAAGAAGTCATGGGATGAAAGGCTGAAAAACTGAACATGCTTACTCTGACGAAGAGAAGACTGGAGGGATGTAAAAACATCCATCAAATCCGTGAAGGGCTGTCACATAGAATACTTGTTTTCAGCTACCCTGGTGCAGAGGAGTAGGCCAAACAAGCTTATGTTACAGAAATGTGGATTTGGGTAGGAGACATTTCTTAACTCAGGGATGGGGAACCTCAGGCCTGGGGGCCACTCTCTGTCTGGCCCTTGAGACTCTCCCCAAACCATGCACCCTTTTATCCCAACACCACTCCCCTCACCAGCTCTGCTTTGCACCCTCCTTGAGTGTTTTTGCCTGGAGGGGGCATGTCCTTGGACTCTGGTAATGTTTCTTGCTTGCCTAGATGAAGGTTAGAGTGAGTGTGCGGGCTGAGTCAATTAGCATTTGTTCCTCCACCCAGTTTTTCTCCTGGCCCCACCTACCACTGGCATGTGGTCCCTGAAAGTTTACCTGGAAGGGAATACGGCCCTTGAGCTGAAGCGCTTTCCCACCCCTGTCTTAACTGTACAAGCAGTTTGACCATGGGACCGATGACCTAGAGAGGTCATAGGGTCTCCCTCCCTTGGTGCCTTCAAGCAGAATCTGGACATCCACCCATTGTGGGTGCGCAAGCTCTTGACTTCCTGTATCAAGCAGGGGGTGGGTTAGATGGAATTGCATACAAGGCCCTCTCCAACTCTAGGAGTCTGCGTCTCATATGAAGGTTCACTTCCCTACAGCAGTAGTAGGGAACCACTGGTCCTCCTGCCATTCTTGGGCTCCAACTTCCATCAGCACCAGCCATCAAGATCAAGGATGATAGGAGGTGTATTCCAACATCATATGAAGGGCCACAGATTCTCTATCACTGGTCTACACTGACTGAATTTGCCAGTCTAGGTTCACCCCCCGGCATCAAATGTTGTGTTGTCGTTTATAATGGTGGTATTTAAAATTCTTAAGACACTGTGATATATCTGATAAGCGGTGGTATATTTACACACACACATTTTAATCAGAAACATGCGTTTCTATAGGGCTTGTTTTACTATGAGTAGGGTTTCAGATTTGATTGCTGATGTCCATCCAGCAGTGCAGACACAGCATTCTTAGACTCTAGGCTTGGTTATCGTTTGTTTCTTCCCCTTACACAGTAATGTGTTTTACTTGCTCACTTCAAAATGTGGCAAGCCAGCCCAGCTACTTTTGGGGGCCTTTCTGCTTATTCCACTTTTGGGGGCCACCTGCCTCCAAAGTCCTGCCCTGATGGCAGCAGTGTGCCTACCCCCTCCCAGAAATGAAGTTTGCAGGGTTCCTTGTATGAGAGGAATTAAACCAGATGAAGGCTGTGATATGGAAATGCCCCTTTATGCTGTGATGCACTTTACAGGCGGCTACAGTCGTGTTTGCTGTGAGCAGAGGGCATTTCCCTGCAGCGAGCTCATTGGCGTCGCGCGGTCAGGTGTGCGTCCTTAAACACCCATGTGGAGAGCCACAACCCTGTGGGACCTTCCGAAGTTCATGGACGTTTTAAGGACACACACCCAACCATTCACCCTTTCGTTGCAGCAAATGCCAATGCGTTCATCAGGGCAAGCACAGACGTGGATCATTGCTAGGGACTTGGGGCATCTGAAAGAGTAGCCAGCCAAGGTATTGCATAGTGACCGATTCATCTCCATGACTGAATGGCTGTTGTCTAGTCCCTCTCTTCTTCTTTGTCCATCTCTCTCTCTCTCTCCCTCCCCACCCTCCCTTGCACCCCGTTTTTGTGCTTGCTTTGGCAGAAGGGTTGCCTTGCTAGCTCTTCAAATGCAAACAGTTATTTTGTTTGTTTTTCAGACAGTGGTGGTGCTTTGTAGGCACACGGAATGGAGCGAGGCGGGTGGGCAAAGGGTGGCCGGGCGCCGGGGGGGGGGGGAGAGACGAGAGAAGGACTCATTCACATTAGCGGAGTTCTTATTAAAGCCGGGTGCGCAATGGCCAGTTGCTCTCCACAAAACCATATGCTGCTTCCCAGACATAAATCCCATGCAGGAACAAAGCCTTCTGTACCTTGGGCCACAGTTTGTTCTCCCTCCCTCCCCACTCTCTCATGCCGGAGGTTTCCTAGTGCCAGGGAGATATGATAATTCTCATGGAGAGAGAGGGAGGGAGAGAGAGGGAGGGAGGATAAAAATGCCTTTGCTCTTTGTGTCTGTTTAATTCAATGCGAATCCCCAGCCCTGGACATCATGAATGGTGGCTTTGTATTGGCCTTTCCTAAGCCTCAACCGCCAAGTCTCCCTCCCTCCCTGGCCTCCCTCTTGTTTCCCACCATTGGATGCCGATTAACAAACTAAATTATTTTCCCTCCCTAATGATGTTTTCCCACTTTGCACATGGGGTGGATGGATCTGGTGGGGGAAGGAAAAGCTTCTTGCAAAAGGAGATGCTAACCCAGCCAGAGAAAAGGAGCTGGGAAAGGAAGGAGCAGGATTAAAGAGCTTGTGTGTGTGTGTGTGTGTGTGGTAGAAAACGTGCTTAATGGTGAGGAATTTTGTTTTATTTTTTGCTTTTTCTAGCGTTCCTTCTAATTACATGAAGCAAAATGGGGGTACACTGGCCTGGTTCGCAAGGCACCCTGAGCCAAACCTTGACTTAGCGACACCAATGCTGAGCTAAACCAAGGTCAAGCGGGTGTTTCTTGAGGCAACATCAGACATTGGTTACAGCTTGCAGTAAGCAAGGGTTGCCACACTTTCAAAGAGTCAAAACAAAAGTTGAGCTTTTTTGAGGGGAAATTTGCCAACAACATACACCCGACATATTCAAAGCTTTTTGGGGGAGAAATTTGCCAACAACATACGCCCAACATTTCCAAGACGTTTCCAGTGATTTTCAGAAATTCTGCCCGGACGCTGTTTCCGACGGACGATTCCCAGATATGTCTGGGGAATTCTGGGTGCGTGACAAGGAGAGAGCTTAACTGTGATTCCTGGTTTGGACTTTGGGTTGATGGGAGCACAAAGGTCTGGTGAGGAACAAAGCAGCTGCAAATTATCCCCTGGAAACCAACACGATAGCGCTGAGCCACAGTTTAGCATGCTGTGTGAACCAGCTCACTGTTGCGATGTACTGGTGAGGAATCCATGGCTTAAATTTTACCTCAGCCCATAAGTTCAGCTCATTGCATCGCCTTAGGCAAGCTAACATGTTTTCAGCCTCTCTCCCCCCCTCCACCCTATTTCAGGATGACACCACCCTACAGGGCTGTTGTAAAGGGACTTTAATCTGAGCTTTATTTCGTAGTTCTGTTAGTTTGGTTTATTCAATTTGTTCATTGCTTCACACAGCTTGTGATTTATAAGGACATTACTGTACATGATACCCCTTAAGATGAGAGTGGGGAATCTTTTTTTCAGACCAAGGGCCACATTTCTTTCTGGGCAGCATTTCTGGGGGCCACATACCAGTGATGAATGGGGCCGGAGCCAAAACTGGGTGGAAGAATGAATTAAAATTTTACCTGACTGTAGATTTCAACCTGCATCTCCCCAGCATCTCCCCAGCCCTTGCCCTGCAGCCCCTTACTAACAGCGCCCTGTTTCTCAGTGCTTATTGTTTTAAGTGTTTTTAGATGCATCATTGCTCAAAATATGTTTAAATTTTGATTGCATTGCTTTGTCACTGATGTGTTTGCTACCCTGGGCTCCTTTAAGAGGAAAGGAGGGGTATAATGTAATAATTAAGTCAATTATAAAATAAATTGCAAATG